>NW_022990957.1:0-324624 GCF_902827175.1 Gymnodraco acuticeps
CTGTAAAACACAATGAAAAAATATTAGCGAAAGTGACCAAAGTTGGAATGACTCTTTACTGATGTGAATCATATATCTAAATTGTTTATTTGGGACTAACTATAATTTCACTCCACACAGTAGTGTGCATGTTTCATAACACACTAACACTAACTACGTGCTAATATGCGATATTTACCTCTGAAACGTCTTCTGGTTCACTCGTCTCTGTGAATGCCTGTCTAACCGACGATGGGGTAGCAGGCACTGTGCGGTCAATGTCAGTGGAACTGTGGTCACCGTCGATGGGGCAGGCCGTGTGGTCACTGTCTGTCGATGGGCTGGCAGGTGCTGCGGTTACCATCTGTGTCTTGTGTCTCATCTGCACATGACAAGGAGCAAATGAAATCCAAAGATGTAATTATTAATCAAATAATATAAAATATTATAGCACATCCAAATTAAAGTTGTTCACACAGGCAGACTGATGATGAAGATAAAAGCAAAAGCAGAAATAAGAATCAATATTAGTGCAATATTTATAAAAAATGTACCTTTTATGATGATTATAGGCATGATGAAGCCGTGTCCTATTGGTCTTGGAATCGGATATTCCAAGCTCCTGACACACCTCGCCCCAGAAAGTGTCTTTCTCGTCACCTTCATCGTTGTCTTTTGTTTTGGTTGTGGCTCGAAGCTTGTCAGTGACAGCCAAAAGGACTTCTTTTGTTATTGTTATTTTTCTTGTCTGAAATTGAAATGTCAAAGTTCCGTAATTTCTTTGTAAAAAAATATGACATTTGAGAAATCATTGAATTTTTTAATGCAATTACAATTGTGTGACAAATAAGAAACACTTGCCTTCCCAAACGTTGAGAAAACCAAGACTCTGAAAGACATAAGTTAAAATCTATTATTTATAGTTAGACTTTTCACTCAGTTTAGACTTTTTTAATTAATTAGCTTGATTCCCTGACTTCTGATTTGTTGCCTATGCTATGTCGATTTGCGCTGAAAGGACAGAGGGATATATTCATAGGTGTCATTTAAGCGGGGGATGCTGGGTACATGTCCCCAGCACTTTTTAAAATGTTGTCCATACATTTTATAAAAGTATAACTTTATAACCTGTAATAAACAAGAACACTGTTTTTTTCTTATTTAAAAATAATAATAATACATGTACATCTTGAGAAAACAGTTTGTCCGTTGACAATTTCTATGGGGATTCTTAAATTTGGACATGTTCATACAATTTTAAAAGATAATGTATCACCCAGTCCCCCAGCAGGGGTTTTGTTTACAAACGTGTCATCTGTTAAACAACATGTGAGTTCAGTGTGTCGGGTGCCGCAGGAAGTAGGGGTGCTGGAGGAGCTGAATGGTGTACATTTGAAAAACTGAGCGACCACCTAAATAAAAATGATTAAACTACATATAATAGTTATGATTTGACTTAAAATAAAGTCAAATCAGAACTATAAACAATTCATATAAACATTTGTGTTTTATTTTCGAACACAATTATGTATATAACTACTTTTCTGTTGAAATACAAATATACGTACCCTCGACGAGCTTCCATTACAGATGAGGTCCATGGAAGCACTAATTGACAGGTATAGAGAACCGCAGTGACGCGTGGTAAAACCCGGAAGTAAACTTCTTCCGGTTCCTTCGTGAAAAACCAATGCAAATTCTCCATAGGATTTTGGAAAATAGCTCGAAATAAGGTCTGTGGTTGACACACATTTAAGAGAGGGATCACGTTTTGTTCAGCCGGATAATCTCCACATGTCTACCCTACTTTTATAATTTGAATCATAAATCTAGTCGCCAAAAGCGAAATGCTAACGTTATGCTATAAACGAACTACAAGCCAGTACAGCAGCAGGGTCGCACGACTTTAACGTCACGCCAACTTAAGATCGTTTCAACTGACTTGCACTGAAACTGCACTTTGAACACTTTAAATATATTAACATTTTAAACGGTATACCCCGGTTATCTAGGCCCTTTTTGTTTTGTTTAATTTATACCACGTTTATCTAGGCCCTTTTTGTTTTATGTATACATGTCACACTGTGGGAAACGATATTTCGATATTTCTGGATGTATAACACATGTATAATTTTTGCAACCATGTCTCCTAAAAATTACGTTCCCACAGAACTAAACTGCATTCTCAATTACGTTTAGCTAGAAACTGATTTACTCCCACGTTACGTTCGTTATGAACCTATTTAAAATACGTTTATTTTCTACATATCTTCTAGAAACGTATTTTCTCCCACGTTACGTTCGTTATGAACGTATCTTAAATACGTTTATTTTCTACATATATTTGCCATTTATTGTCTTGCTTATAATAATGATAATAGTCATTTATAAATATCATTTTAGAGCACACCTTTGAAATCGACAATCGGGCTCGATATATGGTTACATTAAAATCAGTAGGCGAGGCTGTAATTTCGCCAGCTGTTACACTCATGAGCGAGGCAGAAAATAATAGTTTTAACATGACAAAAAGCTGCTGTGTCATTTATTGCACCTCAAACATTAAAACAAATCCAGAGTTACGTGTTTCTGTACTTCCTCTAAGAAGAAAGGACAGTAAAAGAAGATCTCTGTGGCTTCAGGCTTGATCGCCGTTCAAATGACAGCGTTGGTTTCCCCAAAAGTGGGCGGGGCTGTAAAGTGACGTATATTTTACTATCATCTATTATTCAAAACCATTCTATTTATTCTAACGTAAATTGCATGCCAGTCTTTTATCTTTTTATTTATTTGTTTTTATTTTAAATCGTATAATGTCGGACTTTTTTTGTCGTCTGTGAGGAAAATAAATGGGGCTTAGAGCCTCAAAATACTGAAATCTGTATTTTTTTAATCTTTTCCTTCTAATTTGTTATTCTTTTCTAAATAACACACTGTTATTTACTCAACAATAACACACAATTATCCTTGTTTTTATTTATTCGTTTAATTCTATAATCTTGGGCATTTTAGCCGTAAATAAAGTCACCAGAAACAGACGGGACATTTCGAGATTTAGGATGGCCAAAGATACTACACTACCCATAATCCCCAGCTATCGTTTGGGACTACAGTCCCGTTGACAAACCCTGTGATGTTGGAGTGGCAGTGCGCCAAGGTTACGCCGAGCGTCAAGCTCTTTGAAATGGAACGAAACCACGGCAGACTATTCAAAACTGGACTCGAACGCCCCCCGAGAAATACACATGCTGGCTATTGTGTTTCGCAACATGTTCTCTATGGCACGTATCTACTGGGAATTGTAGTTTTAAAAGACGTTTTTCCAAAAATTAGAAGTTGCCAGTATTAAACTGTGTACAGCCCTGGAGGTTTAGGCGATAGGAAACACATTGGTGTGTACACATTTAAAACATGTAATTACTAAATGGGTGAAAATCGCTTGTATCCATAATGTGCAGCATTAATATATACCCACATGACAGCTCATTGTTACTTTGTAATTCTCCACTACAAATCAGAGGTTAACCTGGTATTTTTACTCCACTACATTTAGTTTAGTTACTTTGCAGATTCTGATTAATGATGTGAAATATAAACAACCCTTAAAGCAGACTTTAGTTACACCTGAGTGAAATTCAGGGAAGGTGATTGTCAAGTGCCAACAATCAGGAGAGATATTTGATAGTTGGTGCTTGAGAAGACTAAACATTTATCTGCAGATCTCTATAAAGTATATTCATTACTCGTTATTCTCTACTAATAGTTAATTCAAAACTGTATAATGGTTCTTTTGCACATCCCTTTCAAGATTTCAAGATTTTCTAAGGTGTATTGATCATATACACAACTTGGGTCGCAGGTTCCTCAACAGCGCATTACAAGACTCAAAAAGTACACAGTAAAAGTACTTGATTGTACTTTTGGTAGTAGTCCAAGTAGTACTGAATCCAACTGTACCAATTTTATTAAGAACTTATTGCAAAAAATCCTTTTATCTCTCATCAAAGATGGCAGAAAACATGCATTATTGTACTCAGGGGTGGAGTTTGACAAAGGATTACTCAAAAAGTACACAGTAAAAATACTTGATTGTAGTTTTGGTAGTAGTCCAAGTAGTACTGAATCCAACAGTACCAATTACATTAAGAACTTATTGCACAAAATCATTGTATATCTCATCAAAGATGGCAGAAAACATGCATATTGTACTCAGGGGTGGAGTTTGACAAAGGATTACTCAAAAAGTACACAGTAAAAATACTGATTGTAGTTTTGGTAGTAGTCCAAGTAGTACTGAATCCAACAGTACCAATTACATTAAGAACTTATTGCACAAAATCATTTGTATCTCTCATCAAAGATGGCAGAAAACATGCATTATTGTACTCAGGGGTGGAGTTTGACAAAGGATTACTCAAAAAGTACACAGTAAAATACTTGATTGTAGTTTTGGTAGTAGTCCAAGTAGTACTGAATCCAACAGTACCAATTACATAAGAACTTATTGCACAAAATCATTTTATCTCTCATCAAAGATGGCAGAAAACATGCATTATTGTACTCAGGGGTGGAATTTGACAAAGGATTACTCAAAAAGTACACAGTAAAAATACTTGATTGTAGTTTTGGTAGTAGTCCAAGTAGTACTGAATCCAACAGTACCAATTACATTAAGAACTTATTGCACAAAATCATTGTATCTCTCATCAAAGATGGCAGAAAACATGCATTATTGTACTCAGGGGTGGAATTTGACAAAGGATTACTCAAAAAGTACACAGTAAAAATACTTGATTGTAGTTTTGGTAGTAGTCCAAGTAGTACTGAATCCAACAGTACCAATTACATTAAGAACTATTGCACAAAATCATTGTATCTCTCATCAAAGATGGCAGAAAACATGCATTATTGTACTCAGGGGTGGAGTTTGACAAAGGATTACTCAAAAGTACACAGTAAAAATACTTGATTGTAGTTTTGGTAGTAGTCCAAGTAGTACTGAATCCAACAGTACCAATTACATTAAGAACTTATTGCACAAAATCATTTTATCTCTCATCAAAGATGGCAGAAAAATGCATTATTGTACTCAGGGGTGGAGATTTGACAAAGGATTACTCAAAAAGTACACAGTAAAAATACTTGATTGTAGTTTTGGTAGTAGTCCAAGTAGTACTGAATCCAACAGTACCAATTACATTAAGAACTTATTGCACAAAATCATTTTATCTCTCATCAAAGATGGCAGAAAAACATGCATTATTGTACTCAGGGGTGGAGTTTGACAAAGGATTACTCAAATAGTACACAGTAAAAGTACTTGATTGTATTTGTGGTAGTAGTCTAACATGTACTGAGTCCAACAGTACCAATTTTATTAAGAACTTATGGCAAAAATCATTTTATCTCTCATCAAAGAGGGCAGAAAACATGCATTATATCTGGAGGGGAGTTTGACAGGGGATTACTCAAAAGTACACAGTAAAAGTACTTGATTGTACTTGTGCTACTAGTCCAAGTAGTACTGAGTTCAACAGTATCAATTTCACCTAAGAACTTATTTTTAAAAATCCTTTTATCTCTCATCAAAGAGGGCAGAAACACATGCATTTATTGTACTCTGGAGGGGAGTTTGACAGGTATTACTCAAAAGTACCCAAGTAAAAATACTTGATTGTAGTTTTGGTAGTAGTCCAAGTAGTACTGAATCCAACAGTACCAATTACATTTAAGAAACTTATTGCACAAAATCATTTATCTCTCATCAAAGATGGCAGAAAACCATGCATTATTGTACTCAGGGTGGGTAGTTTTGACAAAGATACTCAAAAAGTACACAGTAAAATACTTGATTGTAGTTTTGGTAGTAGTCCAAGTAGTACTGAATCCCAACAGTACCAATTACATTAAGAACTTATTGCACAAAATCATTTTTATCCCTCTCATCAAAGATGGCAGAAAACATGCATTATCTGTACTCAGGGGTGGAGGAGTTTTTGACAAAGGATTTACTCAAAAAGTACACAGTAAAAGTACTTGATTGTACTTTTGGTAGTAGTCACAAGTTAGTACTGAATCCAACAGTTTCCAATTACATTAAGAACTTATTGCACAAAATCATTTTATCTCTCATCAAAGATGGCAGAAGAAGAAAACATGCATTATGTCCTCAGGGGTGGAGTTTGACAAGGATTACTCAAATAGTACACAGTAAAAGTACTTGATTGTATTTGTGGTAGTAGTCTAACATGTACTGAGTCCAACAGTACCAATTTTATTAAGAACTTATGGCTAAAAATAATTTGATCCCCTCATCAAAGATGGCAGAAAACATGCATTTATGTACTCAGGCGGTGGAGTTGACAAAGGATTACCTCAAAAAGTACACAGTAAAAGTACTTGATTATACTTTTGGTAGTAGTCCAAATAGTACTGAATCCAAACAGTACCCAATACATTAAGAACTTATTGCACAAAATCATTTTTATCTCTCATCAAAGATGGCAGAAAACATGCATTATTGTACTCAGGGGTGGAAATTTGGACAAGGATTACTTCAAAAAAGTACACAAGTAATAAAATACTTTGCATTATTTAGTTTTGGTAGTAGTTCCAAGTAGTAATGAATCCAACAGTTACCAATTGCATTAAGAACTTATTGCACAAAATTTTCCATTTTTATCTCTCAATCAAAGATGGCAGAAAACATGCATTATTGTACTCAGGGGTGGAGTTTTGACAAAGGATTACTCAAAAAGTACACAGTAAAAATACTTGATTGTAGTTTTGGTAGTAGTCCAAGTAGTACTGAATCCAACTGTACCAATTATTAAGAACTTATTGCACAAAATCATTTTATCTCTATCAAAGATGGCAGAAAACATGCATTATTGTACTCAGGGGTGGAGTTTGACAAAGGATTACTCAAAAAGTACACAGTAAAGTACTTGATTGTAGTTTTGGTAGTAGTCCAAGTAGTACTGAATCCAACAGTACCAATTACATTAAGAACTTATTGCACAAAATCATTTTATCTCTCATCAAAGATGGCAGAAAAAACATGCATTATTGTACTCAGGGGTGGAGTTTGACAAAGGATTACTCAAAAAGTACACAGTAAAAGTACTTGATTGTAGTTTTGGTAGTAGTCCAAGTAGTACTGAATCCAACAGTACCAATTACATTAAGAACTTATTGCACCAAATCATTTTATCTCTCATCAAAGATAGGCAGAAAACATGCATTATTGTACTCTGGAGGGGAGTTTGACAGGGGACTACTCAAAAGTACACAGTAAAAGTACTTGATTGTACTTGTGCTAGTAGTCCAAGTAGTACTGAGTTCAACAGTATGCACTTTTATTAAGGATGCATCGATAAAAATCATTTTATCTCATCAAATATAGCAGAAGTTGCATGATTTTGTTCTCAGGAGGGGAATTTGAGAGTATTACCCAGAAAAAAGACAGTAAAGTACTTCATTTTATTGTTGGTAGCAGTTCAAACTAGGACTGAGTCAAACAGTGTTAGTTTTTTTAAGAACTCATGGTAAAAATAATTTGTATCGCATGAAGCAGAAAAAAAAAGCATTATTTTACTCTTGCGTTGGTGCCGCTTCTCAGCGATTACCGTAAAGGCGCTATAAATCGCGCACTCAGAAATGAAGAACTGCTCATTTGACCAAGCAAATTTGAGAGACGGCTGAGTTGACCGCAGTGTCATGTGATGGCAGACTGTGCAGCTTGAAAGCAGACAGCGGATGGCAAGCACCCAGAAGGGGTGGGTTTGGTTACAGCAGTGTGTCCTAGTGGACGGGCCACTGTTAACAAAGGGCCTGATGAGTGTTTGAAACCGTTCATCTCTACTGCCTTTATCTCTGTCAGGAAGGGTGGAGGACAAGCGGCAGGTCACGGTGTTGCGAGACAGTGGTGGCTCACAGTCATTCATCCTTGCCGGTGCCCTGCCCCTGAGGGCTGAGTCTGCCTGTGATGCGAATATGGTGGTGAGAGGTATTGAAATGGGTTCTGTGCCCGCACATCTTCACAATGTCCATGTCCAGTCTGAACTGGCTACTGGTTTCTTTCCAGTTGCTGTGCTCCCCAAATGTCCTGTCGACGGTGTAGATGTCATAATGGGTAATGATATAGCCGGAGGTAAAGTGTATCCTCCGAGTAATTATCCTCACTGTAGGGCTCGTAACAGACGTGTCACACATGCTCATTCTGTTTCTCTCCCAGGTCCCGACACTAAGAGATTGTGTTTCTCTTGTCTTGACCCTGGTCATTTAGTGGTGGAGTGTGTGGCTTGGAAGCAGCAGGTGGCAGCTTCCAAGTATTCAAAAGTAACTATGTAATGTGTGTTTTGGTAACTGTGGCCAAACACTTGTTTGGTTTTATGGGGGGGGGGGGGGGGGGTGTTACGTGCCGTAGTGTTTGTGTGGGTGTGTGTCTTTTTCTCTCTCCCTCTGATTCCCCAGGTGCAGCCTGATTGTCCCCAGGTGCAGCCTCTCCCCAGGTGCTCCCAATCCTCAATCAGGGCCTCCATAAAGGACCTGAGGAAGGCTGCAGTCGCGCTCTCCTTCTCCTCTGGCTGCATGTGTGCATCATGTCTCTATCTCTGTGTGAGGCCTGTGTTCTTGTGAATTGTTAGATTTGCTCCAGTTTACCTTTTCGTGTATTGTTTATTTTAGTTTGCTTTGCAAGTTGGCTGGTGAGCCCTTTTTCTTTTGTCCATTAAAACATCATTTTGTGGCTTCAGTAGACAGTTTCCTCTCCTTTTTCTCTCGCCCGATTATTCTGGTGTTTTTTTACTTCCCTTTGTACCCCTAGTTAGGAGGGAACGTAACAGTGTTGTAAAAAATAAAGAAATCATTCCAATGTGTAGCCTACTATAGGACAGACAAAAACGGGGAGTGATTAGTAAAATATGCATAAATAAAAAGAAAGAATACTATAGGTAAAATAAGATAAGAATAAACAAGTTTAAATGATTTGTTATTGGTTGTGATCATATAAAGATTTTTTGATTATTGAAAAGTATACAGCTCCCTTTCATCTGAGTGTTGAGAGCTGTATCCATAAATTCCTTTTGTGCTCAAAGTGCACCAGATTGATGCATTTAACTTCAACATTTGAAAATATCTTCCCGGGGCTGCATGCCCCCTAGAGAAGGTTAGGTCCAATAAAGCAGGTTAAAATAATTTTCTTTTAGTAAACACTGAAAACGTGTCCCACAGACCCAAACGGCATACAAAGGTACGCATATAATAAAGGTGTAATGAAACAAATACCAATAACTGTATTGCATTGCTTTCTTAGGTGTATGCGCACCACCGCATACTGTCTTTTTCGTCCTGCATTTATTGTGCCCCCCTCAGAAAATAACTGGCCCCAGCCTGGCCCCCCCAGTCAAATTGGTCTAGAACCGCCACTGCTCACGAGCATCCAAGCTAGTGAATTTCGAATGAGAAAAATCTATATTATTTGATCTCTATATGTTTTCAGACTATTTTTGTGCATGCATGCTTGTGTGTGTGCATGCTGTACGTTTGAGTGATTTACACTGTCGTTACTGCGCGTGTGCCCTGAGATGCAAGTGCATTATGCAGGAGGCTTATGAGAAAGTATTTGGCTGGCTGTTTCACTTTTACACCAACAACTGCTCAGCATCCCAAACTGTGAGGTTCCATTAAAGCCTGGAAGTGGACCGCCTGACGGAGACTTTTAGCATGAGAGGGTAACCGGAGAGCACCTCTGAGTCAGGGAGAGAAACTGGGTGATCAGGTGTCAAAAGAAGAGAGAGCTGAGGGGGAGATGGAGTAATGAAGGAGTTATCATGGTGGATTTGAAAGGAGGGTTTAGAAGCTGCATACCTTTCTAGTAAACAGGTGTAAAAATGTCATAAGTGTGTTCGTCTGAGCCAAGAGAGAAACTTTCTGCACTTTCTTGAGACTTTGTTTGGGCTCATATGCGTGTGTCTGTTTGAGCTGCGATGGAGGTGCAAGGAAAGGCTGACAGGTAAAAAGAAGAGAAGAGAGGGGAAAGTGTGAAGAAGTTAAGAAACGTTGCTGCAAAAGGAGAAGCTGATTTTCTACTACGGACTGCCCCTGCTCCGGATCATAAACCCTTCAGCCTGCCTTGGACTCAATGTAAGCTCCTTACTTCTATACTTTTCATACATTTTAGTTTGATAATTCTTTAAAAAGAACAGCTGCTTCATAATGTACACATTGCAAACTCTTGCAGGTCAAATGCCACTGATTTATGTCAGAGCTTCAACAGTAATGAGCAATCCTGTTAAGATTTAGGTAAAAAGGTGTGGAGACAATTCAACAAAAAGCATCATCTGCTGACTGTGTGAGAGAGTGCGGTAAAGCGGCGCAGTTTAATCTGAGTAATGGTTCTGTGCCTCAGGTTACAGAGCGTGTGGCAGTGAGGCAAACACAGGCCTCATGTTTTAAACATGTTGACAGAGATGCAAAATGTGTGCAAGGGTTAGTTTAAAAAGGTGATGAGAGAATGATACTAAACAAACTCCTTCATATTAACTTGTTTTATAGAATGCACCATTTAAGATAGAACATTTTAGATATATATAGGAACTCTTATACTTTCTTTAAACCCATTTATATATTAATTAATTGCAATTTCCCTTTCTCTGATGACTATTCGAAACACATAAAGCTATGGATCTTTTAAGCTAGGCTAGGCTTACTGTCTCCCAGCTGTTGCTTTATATTTTTGATGATATCAATCTTATTATCTACTTCTTGTAAAGATAGCTAATATTTCTTTTAATTGTATATTGATAAGGTCTGGAGCAATACATAGGCCTTAAGGTGAGGTCTGTCATGATAAAGATGACATTTCTTCACAGATTAAGAGAAATATTGGATGATAATGGCCCTTTACCTGCTGCAAATAGTGATAATGTGTAGATATCCCACTCATAGTATTTGATTGCCTGTGTTAGTTGTTTTATTTTAATGTATTTATTACGTTTATTTAAGGATTTTATTTTGAATATTCCTTTCCCACCTGTCATCCTACCAGTATTTATGCTTTCTATCATAACAACCTAGTGAGGCTGTCCAACAACATCATCTCCGACCCAAACCATGTTCTGAACAGTGAATATGAACTGCTACCATCTAATCGGAGATACAGGGTCCCACGATTCAATAAAGTCAGACTGAAGCACTCCTTTGTGCATCAGTCAGTCCTCACAGTAAATACAGAGCTAAATCCCAGACCAAATGCACGCTGAAGGCTCTTTGAGCATGTTTTTCTCTCACTGATTGTGCTGTTATGTTAAATGTTTGTGTTTCATGTATTTGTGTATGCATATTTGTCTGTTGATGTTGGACATGGAGCTGCTGTGACGCAAGTCAAATTTCAGACTTGATCTGACAATAAAGTAATATCGTATCGTATCGTATCGTATTTCTATGTCAGATACTAAAACTCCAAATCAGAAACAGGTTTATTACCAGGTAGGTTTACACATACGAGGAATTTGACTTGACGTCATGGTGCGTACATAAAAATAAAACATGAATTAAAAACACAGGTAGGGAACGAGAAAAAATATAAAAAATAATAAAAAATATAATATAGTAAAATATAACAGTATTTACAATGCAATGGAATGAAAAACGGAATAAAATATGAATAAAAATCGGCAGTAATAAAAAAGACAAGAAAACAGATATAGTGTACATTGTGTGTGCATTAATGTAATGCATAGAGTCTGCGTTGTGGCTGAGGTAAAGTGTCAGTGGGGGGGCCGGGCTTTGTTTAAGAGGCCGGTAGTAGAGACAAACAGATGAACTTCTCTCTAAAGACAATAACACGATGACACAGCTGAGGTGTTAAATGTTAACTGTCAGCCTACGCCCGTCCCAGGGTCCAGGCAGGCCAAAGGTCCACGGCTGAGAGACTCCTCCTCGGAGAGATAACCTGCCTCTCTTCAGCCTCTCCGGGATCCAGCTTCCGGTCTGAAGCCTCTGCAAAACTCCAGTCCTGCATTCAGTCCAGAGGGATCTGCACCGAGAGGCTCCACACGGGACTAACAGGGAACTCTTATGAAGGTACTCGTCTCTGTCCTTTAATCCAGCACCAGACACTTTTTTGTTTACGCTGCTATGGACAATCTTGCACCAAAGATATTAATATTGAAGTGACTGTTATTTTGTATATATTGATTGTTGTGTTTTTTATCTTAATGTGTGCATATGTGTCTATAGGATATACATTTTGTATACATATTTGTATACATATCTGTATATTGTATAATTGTATTTTTGTATTCCGGGTTGTTGGAAACGTCCTTTCGATCTCTCCGTCTGTACACACAAACTGAAAGATTGACATTAAAGTTGACTTTGACTTTATCGTGTCCTTAAGTAAAGAACCACAGGGATACTTTATCGTAATAATGCTACTCCCTCAGGGGTTTTATGGGGAAACGAAGGTGTGTTCATGTGCCTCTATGTGTGTGTGAATAATCAGTGTCATAAGGCTACCCTGGACAAATTCCAGTAAATAACCTGACACTTCCTATTAGTTCTACCACCTTTATGATCCAATCTCTCTTGTTCAACTCAGCTTTGGTAATGTCTATTAGGTTCAATGATTTCTCCAAGTGTGTCTACATGTTTGCCTGTGTCGTTAATAATGATCAATCCTGCAAAATCTGATTTGACTTTGCGTCCAAAATGATCCAGAGCTGGGTGTGTGTGTGTGTGTGTTTCAGGTTCACCACTGAGAAGCTACAATGGAGAGTCACGTCACACAGATTTCCAGGGACGACCTGGAAGATCTCAGAGAGGCCTTTAATAAAATCGGTGAGTTTCTCTCGCACGCACGCACACACGCACACACACACACACACACACACACACACACACACAGACACACACACACACACACACAGACACACACACACACACACACACACACACACACACACACACACACACACACACACACACACACACACACACACATACCTGACACCTACAGTTGTATTGACGGATGATCTTGCCTGATTTCGACCTTTACAGCTGACCTGAATGACTCTTGTATAAGATATTTTTATTGCTTGTGTTGTTGAGTGCATGTGTGAGGTATTCCAGAAGTAATAATGAGACGTTGCAAGATGTTATCAGTAAACTTATAAATCATAAGTACATAGGTGTATAATTGCAAAAATGCTGATAATAGTGAGCCATAAAAAAAAGCCCAAAAGATAAACTTGTAAAATGGGTCCGACTTAAATATTGTACAGTTTAAAATGACATGTAACACTTTATTTTACTCGGCCCAGTTAATGTAATTTCCCTCAAAATAATGTTCAGTTACATTAAAGGGACTTTTATTTGTCCGAATTATAACTTAAATGCATCCAAGGTTCAATTGGTGCACGTCCAATTGGATACATTCCAGTTCTCATAATCAAGAACAGCTTTGTCAGCAAGCCGGCGTTTCAGCATTTGTTTTTGATCTTCACCAACTATGAGGAAGTATGTGCAATAACTGGCCGATGTATATTGTCAAATAAAAGGATTTGGCAACATATTATACAGAAAAAAGGTTTATCATTAGTTCAACACTTCAAATCAACTCTGAAATTTGATCAGAATCAGGTTTATTGTCCAATAGGTCGACCATAGTGGTGCAAACATAAAAGCAGTATGAGGAAATACGGTGTAAGAGAAGGAATACAATTGAACAATTAGAAATAGAAAGTATTTCAAAAACGATTTATAGGAAGGAATATACATTTACAAGTAATTAGGTACTAGGTCAATATGACAAAATACAGTATATTAGATGTTAGAGTAAAGGGCAGATTTTAAAAGTATTTATGTGAGTATATTTGAATGTAAGTATGTATTATATCATATAGTGTTTGGGTTATGAAAATGAACTGGAGAGAAATGGAACAAATGCATTTTTGTAAGTGTTTATTTTTAAAAGTGCCACCCGAGGCAAAATACAAAAAAAGTTTTAATATACTTGTCAATTTAAGGTTTTGGAATATATTGACTTCACAACATTTATTCTTTCACACTAGTGGGAAGAGAAGATCCAAAATATTCCAATGTTTCTTATGATGTAGCAAAAGTTAGCATATACCATCATGTACAACGTAATATTTGGCATATTTAAATTCAGGAAACTTGTAATACAAAACCGATTGCTTTAATTCATGTAAGTGATAAATGAAGGAAGTTTCTTGGTGTTATTTTCTCTTTCCATGTTTTACTCTTCACCTGGAATGTCTTTCTTTAAGCACACAAAGTATTTGCAAAATATCTGTGTCTTTAGTTGTCATGTCTGTGCAGTTTAAACAGCACCAGTGTTTTATCTTTTGTTACCATCTAAGTATTATCATGCCAAAGTGCAGCTGAGGTATAAGCAGATAATTAATGAAGATGGAGTGACAATAAAGCAATAACTGCTTATTAACTCAACACACTTCATCCAACTCAAAGATTGGTCTTTATTGTCCTCATATAGCCAGTACCAAATTACGTAGAAACCTGTATTTAATTAAATTATTAAGAAATGACCTTTTAATGAAGCCCTACCAGTCCATTGTTTGTCTCTGCTTTTATCATCTGTGGGCAATATTTACCCAGAATATTGAGGGCATCATCATCAAATTGACTTGCGCTCCTACCTGTGTGTGTGTGTGTGTGTGTGTGTGTGTGTGTGTGTGTGTGGTGTGTGTGTGTGTGTGTGTGTGTGTGTGTGTGTGTGTGTGTGTGTGTGTGTGTGTGTGTGTGGTGTGTGTGTGTGTGTGTGTGTGTGTGTGTGTGTGTGTGTGTGTGTGTGTGTGTGTGTGTGTAGATATTGATAACAGCGGCTTTGTGAGCGACTTTGAGCTCCAGGAGTTGTTCAGAGAGGCGAGTTTCTCCCTGCCGGGGTTCAAGGTGCGAGAAGTCATCGAGATCTTCCTCAGCGGAGACACCAACAAGGACGGGAAGATCAGCTTTGAGGAATTTGTTTCTGTGAGTCATGTGCAGATTGTGTGCAGATATGTTGACGTACCATCTTTAAAGGTCACCTATTATGAACCATTGTGTTCTTTGTAACCAAATATCTCTCAGAGGGGCGTGGGGAGGGGCTCCTTATTTTCATCTAAAGTAACAGACAGAGAATCAGCACTTTGGTTACAGGGCTGAAACAGAGGGGATTATGGGTAATGCTGCAATGATCTGTTTGGTGTTTGGAGCCAAACACTTCAGAGACATGTTTTGTATATATCTGAGAGCTATAATATATTGAGGAAAAACAGTATAATGTACCTTTAAACTGTGCATGGAGTAACTGTCTGTTCATGTTCAGATCTTCCAAGAGCTGAAGAGCAAGGAGTTCAGTGAAACGTTTAGGAAGATCATCACGAGGAAAGATGGGATTCGCTCCTTTGGAGGAATGTCTAGAAAATCCAGCGAGGGGACACAGCACTCCTACTCCGGTGAGAGTGTGCAATAATCATTTATAAGTCTGCATTAAGAATTATATTTGAGTATAATCAGATACATGTACCTTCAAGTATTAATACTAAAAGTCCATCATGCAGAAAAACATTAAAAAAACAAGAAGAAAAACAACATAACCAAATAAATACATTACAAAACAATGTTTTAAACATTTACATTTGTCAATACATTTGATATATTATACTTAAAATGTTTAGAAAAAAAAGTATAATCAGTTAAATGTACCTTAACGTATTAATATACTAAAAGTCCATCATGTAGAAATAAAAAAAATACAGTGAAAATGTATAATTGTCAATACATTTAATATATATTTATACAAAAAAACTTCATTCGTAAATAAACTTAGCCGGCCAGAGAACTGAACTAGAAAGACGTTAATTCCTTCTGAATTTAATGAAGTAGAAAGTAACTTCCAAAGAAAGATCTCAAGTAAAATACAAGTACCTTAAATGTGTAGTCTAGTACAGTCCTTGAGTAAATGTGTGTGTGGTTGTGTGTTTGTTTAGATGAGGAAAAGGTGGCTTTTGTCAACTGGATCAATAAAGCTTTGGCCAAAGACCCAGACTGCCAACATCTGCTGCCCATGAACCCAGACGATGAGAGCCTCTTCGCCTCGGTCCGTGACGGCATCTTGTTATGGTAACGCTCACAAGGAGGAATCTGAGACATCACATATCTGAAAAACATCATCATTATTTACCCAAACGCTTTGTTGTCTTACAGCAAAATGATCAACCTGTCCCAGCCTGACACCATCGACGAAAGAGTCATCAACACCAAGAAACTGGCCACCTTCACAATGACAGTGAGTGGAGGATTTCCATCATATCCTAATACAGGGGGTCCGCGGGGTCTGAAAAAGTATTAAAAGTTGATAAATAAATTTAGCGAAAATGAAGGCTATTAAAAAGTATTAAACGGCATTTTCCAAGGTATTACATTTTGTAGCTTGTTTTCAATAAGTATATAAAGTGTCCAAAGAGGTTGTGTTCTACAGTCTGCCTGAATGTAATCATTGCGTAGGTGTGTAGTGTGATTCTGTAGTTTATTGATGGCATCCCGTTGGATTGGACGTCATCTGAACAGGACATCGCACGCTCACTGCTTGATAGCGCGCGAAGGTCCGTTTACGCCGGTTGTTAAACAACATCGTTATGGGGAAATGCAAGTTTGCGTCCAAATGGTTGGAAGATAAGGAGGAAGGACAATCAATACTGTATATAGTCAATGTGAGGTAAAGTGTGTCGCCAAGGTAACCGGTTAAAACTCAAAGTGGCGATGAGGTCTTAAAATGTATCGAAAGGGTCTTAAAAAAGGTCTTAAAAGGTTTTACATTTGACTTCAGGATTCCTGCATATACCCTGAATCTAAAAAGCAGCAAATACTAAGAAATGTGTCATGCATTGTAACCTTTATGGTAATCCATACTGAAGGAAGTACTTGCACTAGAATTTAGTGATGGGAATTACGGCTCTTTGAAGGTAGCTCCAATCAAAAGAGCCGGTTTTTTTTAAAGGGGGCGGGGTTAATAGACTGTATTGTCAGAAATCTACTTTTACTCACAGAAATGTTTTATAACTTGCTACATCTCTCAGCTAGCCAAACTACTACTCAAGCAGCACGCGTTATGCCATCATCTTGTGTTGTAATGGTACTACACATCTATGGCTAATGTGCATTCAGGAAAGCAAGTCCCCGTAAAGGCGAGTGGATTTATGGCAGGCAGTGAACCAACGAAAAAAAAGAACGGCTCTCACCAAGTAGGACTCGGTTCCCTTCGTTCATACCAAAGAGCCGTTCAAAATAATCGGATCCTTCGCGAACGTCACATCACTACTAGAATTGTAAAATAATATTTTGCCATTTTGGAAATTAATGAAGTTTGCAGAAAGGTTTTTAACAAGCCAATTAGCTTAGCTTAATTTAGCATGAAGACTGCAAACAGTTATCCTGGTTCTATGCAAACTGTAATTGTGAACATATACTCACCAGGAGCTTTAACCCTCACACATTTGCCACTTTCAATCTGTACAATAACCAAAGTGTAAACATCCATATTTTGTGAGAGTAACGTGCTGGGCATAGTGACTTCCTGCAGACACTTTGAGGTTTCGAGGGAGCCAGCAGAGACTGTAGAAATGTAGGTTTTAAACTTGTCAGTTTCTGTGTGGAATAAACAAACGAGACATCACGTTTTAAAAAATCTTCAGATGTGCTGGGAGCTGCATGTTTGTATACCTTTGGACAGAGCCAGGTTAGCTGTTTCCAGTCTTTATGCTGAGCTAAGCTGCTAATGCTTCATATTGAACACACACATATGAGAATGATTACAACATTCTTATCTAACACTCTAACCTAAGTGTATTCACCTAATCACAAGCTATTAGTTTTGACAATAGCTTTTAAAGAAGACAAGAACATCTCTCACAGTTAGAAGGAAACAACTTCAATAAATAATAGATTTGATTTGATTGAATTGAGCAATCAACCAAACGATTCCTCTGGTTACCGGGTAAATAAACTATATATATATATATATATATATATATATATATATATATATATATATATATAAGACAATAGCAGTTTTAAGGGAAGGTCTTTAGGACAAAGCATTTGTTGTGCAATGATGTCGTGTACTGTGAAAAACACAGCCTGTAAAATATTAACGTTTACTGCATACTTCCTCTTTTTTGAGTTATATATGGCTTTTGACTCTGCAGTACTCTGTGGAGAAGTAAAGGGAAAAAGGGAATAGTCCTATCTGTCCTTTTATTTGTCGTTGGGGGATATTTATCCTTCCAGCCATCCGTCTTTCTCATACATTTTCTGGTCACAGTATTTGTGTTTTCAGTGATTTTAATTGTATCTTCTCTGAAACGTCTGACTTTAAGCAAAACTCTTGATTGACATTGATTTGTAGGAGAATCTGGTGCTGGCGCTGAACTCGGCCTCTGCGATCGGCTGCACGGTGGTGAGCATCGATGCCCATGATCTGATGGCTGGGAAACCCCATCTGGTCCTGGGACTGTTCTGGCAGATTATCAAGGTTGGCCTGTTTGCTGATATAGAAATCAGCAGGAACGAAGGTCAGTGCACACACACACACACACACACACACACACACACACACACACACACACACACACACACACACACACACACACACACACACACACACACACACACACACACACACACACACACACACACACACATACACACACAAACGTGTACACTATTAATCTAGATGGAATGCAGTTGATGTTCCAGATATTATTAGATATATAAAACGTACCTACTACATTTAAAGGTCCCCTATTGTACTGTTTTTTATCAATATATTATAGGTCTCAGATATATACAAAACATGTCTCTGATTGGCTCCAAACACCAAACAGATCATTGCAGCATTACCCACAATCCCCTCTGTTTTAGCCCTGTTTCCAAAGTGCTGATTCTCTGTCTGTTACTTTAGATGAAAATAAGGAGCCCCTCCCCACGCCCCTCTGAGAGAGATTTGGTTACAAAGAACACAATGGTGCTCTAGGAGGAGATTCAGGTGATAAGGGGGGGGGGGGTTACCTTGGCTGCTGATTGGCTAATGGTTACACAAGCCAAAAAATCGTTATGACATCATAAAGTGTCCAAAATCTGATCAGCTAATTTTCAGACAGGTTTTTATAGAAATGGATCAGGACAAAAATAGAGAGAATCTTTTTTCCTGAAACTTTCAGAGTCTCTTTCCACAGAGGGGACACATGTTGATGTAGAGAGACATGAAGAAGAGGGGACACATGTTGATGTAGAAGAGACATGAAGAAGAGGGGACACATGTTGATGTAGAAGAGACATGAAGAAGAGGGGACACATGTTGATGTAGAAGAGACATGAAGAAGTGGGGACACATGTTGATGTAGAAGAGACATGAAGAAGTGGGGACACATGTTGATGTAGAAGAGACATGAAGAAGAGGGGACACATGTTGATGTAGAAGAGACATGAAGAAGAGGGGACACATGTTGATGTAGAAGAGACATGAAGAAGAGGGGACACATGTTGATGTAGAAGAGACATGAAGAAGAGGGGACACATGTTGATGTAGAAGAGACATGAAGAAGAGGGGACACATGTTGATGTAAAAGAGACATGAAGAAGTGGATTTTGCATAATAGGTGACTTTAATAGAGACCGTTTGTGAATGTGTTTCCAGCCCTGATCAGCCTTCTGGCAGATGGCCAGGAAAATCTACAGCAACTGATGTCCCTCTCCCCCGAGGAGCTCCTGCTCCGCTGGGTCAACTATCATTTACGCAACGCAGGAACCAACACCATCAGCAACTTCAGTGAAGATATTAAGGTCCCCTTCAGAACAAACATACACACACACACACACACACACACACACACACACACACACACACACACACACACACACACACACACACACACACACACACACACACACACACACACACACACACACACACACACACACACACACACACACACACACAGATGAGTTTAACCCCTTCTTGTGTTTCATCCCTGTAGGACTCGCGAGCCTACTTTCACCTTTTGGACCAGATTGCTCAGGAAGAACAAGACGATTACAAAATGAGAGTGAAAATTGAAATGAGCGGCCTGAGTGTGAGTCAGTGTGTCTTTGTACAATTTAATACGTGAAAAATATCAAATTTGAAGGTGGATTTTGTGAACCAGACACTGACATATGACAGATATGAGTATTTATTTGTAGGGTTCATTGTTAATTTCTCTGTTATTATTAATAATTGTAATATTGTGTGTGCACCTGCCAATCGACTGCATCGACTAAAAGCTAAAACTGGCATACTTTTGAGCATCATTATTTAGATGGTCCTTTTTTGATGAAGACTAGTTATAATAACAACAACAATGTAGAGTATTTTCCTTTTGGATTTTGGCATGGTTATATAATAAAGCTTTTTTTATATAGCACTTTTCATACAACACATGCAGCTCAAAGTGCTTTACAAAATGACACATCACAAGTTAAAAACAAACAACAACAAATTCCCCTCAGATTATCTGTTAAGAACTTTAAACGGTACATGCAGCAAAATATAACATTTTATCAGAGTTCAAATGTATGATAATAAAAATAAAATAAATAATGGTTTCTCTCTGACAGATCAGACACAAGACAACTGAGTCGATGCAACAATATAAAATATAAAACCCCATAAAACAGAAATAAAAAGATGAAGCCCTCTAAAATATATACAAAGTGTCTGATACCAAGCATGTACACGTGTCTGTTTGATGTGCATGTGTAGGAGCATAATTTGGACAAAAGGGCGGAGCTGATGCTGAAGCAGGCGGCGCGGCTGGACTGCAGACAGTTTGTTTCTCCTCATGACGTCACATCTGGAAACAGCAAGCTCAACTTGGCCTTCGTCGCCAACCTGTTCAACATGCACCCTGCTCTGCAGAAGGCTCACATCAACGGAAACGGCATCGACCCGGCAGACATAGCACGTGAGACATAGAATATAATCATTCATCCAGTATAATTACGCAGCGTCATGTTATAGCATTGAGGCTTGAAATGAAAGTTCAGTCATAAAATGCTGACATGCACACTCCAGTGCAAATAGTACTGCGTGATAAAAGCAATAAAAACACAGCAATTTATATCATCCATAAATCCATATCTGCATACAACCTATAGCTGCACCTAAAAGTATCCTATCAGCTGACAGTACATGTGTGGGAGCAGCTGGAGAAGGAGGAAAGGTTGATGTTTTTTATGTATTTACAGCTGAGACCAACGAAGAGAAGACATTTAGAAACTGGATGAACTCTCTGGGCGTCTCTCCATACGTCAACCACCTGTACTGGTATGTCATGTTATACATTAACCTAATCAAGGAAGTGGAGGCCTGTTAAACATCCAGACATTTACATATTATACCCAGAAGAACCATTGATAAGAGCAGTAAAGAGGGGACAGTTGTACCTTACCTGTAATACCTTCTGAACTTGTTTTTCAATGGTGCCATGAATTCACGTTATTATTGCTATTATAGTATCATAAGGCTCTACTGGTAAAATGGTGCCTTGCTCAAAGGTATAGCAATTGTATTAGTTGGTTTTCTGTCTTTTTTTTACAGCTTTTCTTACCAGCATCCTTATCTTAAACTAACCTTTAATTTACTTTAAAATAATGGCTATGCTCTGTAGTCCCTTCAGAATGAGTAATTTCCTCACCTGTAACAAGTGTTAACAAGGCAATATAACCAAGATTTGAACCAGGCTGGGGTCATTGTACCTTGGCAATTTAGCTATTGTACTTTTTGAGTTAATGTAGGCCTTGTTACTAATTCACCAGCACTTACTATGGTATGAACTTGCTTGAAGTGAATATATCTGCACTATCCTTGTTTGATTCTTTATGGTTTTTGCACTTATTGTAAGTCACTTTGTATAAAAGCATCAGCTAAATGACCCCTATTGACATCAGGACACATCTTCCGGTGCGAACTGAAAACTCATCTCTTTCGACTCCACTTCGAGCGATAGAATTACTAACAAATAATTACTAACAAAGCACTTATATACTAATAAAGGACTGGCTTATCTAAAGCCAGTTGAGTAGCACTTGAAATGTTTGGCTCTATGAAACCTGATGTACTTATATGATTCTGTTTTCTTCAAGTTTGTATCTTCTTGGTCGAATGCACTTAGTTTAGTTTAGTTTATTTATTTATAGTGACAGTCCCCATCGATGAACTGTCACAAAAACAGTAAATGGAGCAGCTTTAGCCGACATGGCTAATTTCCAGCTGTTGTCCCCGGCCAGATGGTAATAGACACCCTTAAAATTACAATATATCAACAGGATTAGTTATAAGAAAATATATAAAATAAAATAAAAAGGAGGAAAGACAAGTAGATACAGGTGTGAGGATAAAAGAGAACTATAAACAACACACGTTGCTATATACAGTACATGTCACATATAGCACATCACAATCACATCACAGAAACGAGGGGCAACATCCATGATCACAACATGTAACACAACATGTAACACTCACGCCATACTCAACACAGACTAGTGTGTGCAGGTGTAGTTCTCAGTGAACCACGTTTTTAAGTGAGCTGTGAAGGTGGGATGTGTATGTATGTCTTTGATTTGAGTGGGTAGAGAGTTCCAGTTTTGTATTGATGTGACCGAGAATGATGACTGACCAAAAGTACTCTTCCTGAATGGGACTGATAGTTCGCCACGTGTGGAGCTTCTAGTGGTCCGTCTGGTGTTGTTACGTTGAGTAACCAATTAACTTATTGTAAGTCGCTTTGGATAAAAGCGTCAGCTAAAGGCAATGTAATAATGTAATGTAAAATGATATGTAATGAGTCTATCTGAATCTGGTATGGAGATATTGGATTCCACATTGATTTATTGCTAAGAAATAATGAAATGTAAACATGTTGATTTGACAATAGACTGAAATTAGCCTGTGTAATATCCACAAAGGGTTAAACACCTGAACAGGAGCTCCATTTTACTTCTAAGTAATTAGAAAAGCTGATACTGAATCAAAATTAGCGCCGTGAAAACTTTCTTTTTAAGTCATTTTTTTATTCTGTTCTGTTTATTACATGGTTCTTTTTTTTTGTACAAAAAAAAGCAACTGTTACTGCACTGAAGTTCATTTTCCTCACGGTCTCTGTTTCTCCTCTCCAGGGACCTTTGTGATGGTTTGGTGATCTTGCAGCTTTGTGAGAAGGTTAATGTGCCCGTTAACTGGAAGAGAGTCAACAACCCGCCGTATCCCGTCCTGGGGGCCAACATGAAGAGGGTGTGCACATAAAACAGAGAAATTGAAAGCTCGTACACTAAACTACATGTTGATGTGAACATAAAAGGAAAGTAACATTGTTCTTCTTCACGTGTTTTAGCTGGAGAACTGCAACTATGCTGTGGAGCTCGGCAGGGACGTCGCTCACTTCTCTCTGGTCGGCATCGGAGGAGAAAACTTGAACTCTGGGAGCCGCATGCACACGCTGGCGCTGGTCTGGCAGCTGATGAGGAGGTTCATGCTCCATCCATGTTGTTTGGCAAAGACAAACTGTCCATAGTGAATACGATACGATACGATAATACTTTATTGGTCAGATCAAGTCTGAAATTTGACTTTCATCACAGCAGCTCCATGTGTAACATCAACAGACAAATATCAAGACACAGTACATGAAAAACAAACAACAAACATTTAACATAACAGCTCGATCACTGAGAGAAAACCTGCTCAAAGAGCGTGCATTTGATCTGGACTCAGCTCTGTGTTTACTGAGAGGATTGACTGGAGTACAAAGGATGCTTCAGTCTGACTTGATTGAATCTCCCATTAGAACAGGGGTGTCAAACTCAATTTCAACTCGGGCCACATTAGCATCATGGTTGCACTCAAAGGACCAGTTTTATATATATAAATATTTAATATATATAAAATCATTTATTATATAACATTATTTCCTCTGCATTGGATTATTATCGGATAGGTTAATCACTTCATAATTAACTACGTCTGAAAGCAGAAGTCTAGGGCAAACAATTGCAAGTCTCTTCAGTGAGAATGTCACAAAATGATTTAAAAAGAAAAGCCAAATTGTGAAAAAAAAAGTAAAATTCCGGGGGGGAATAAAATCATATTTGAGATGCATTGTGGGACATGTAGTTTATGGGCAATGTGCTTCTGTAAAGCGGCATGTAAACTATATGTATAATGTATAATAAACATATTATATTCTTTGCTCTTGTTGGGCCACATGAAATTAAGTCGCGGGCCGGATTTGGCCCCCGGGCCTTGACTTTGACACCCCTGCATTAGATGGTAGCGGTTCATATTCTCTGTTCAGAACATGCTTTGGGTCCCAGAGGATGTTGTTGGACAGCCTCACGAGGTTATTATGGTATGCTGAGTCATGAAGTCTCTGACAGGGTGGACCAACAATCTTTGAGCACATTTTTAACAAGTGGAGCAGTTTTGATTTTAAAGCGGTTGACTAACACTTGTACCAGGTAGTACTGTAGTACTCTAGAATAGACTAAATCACAGATGTAAAGAACAACAGAAGAATTTCTCTGCTCGACCCATTTGAACAGTTTTTGTTCCTTGCACACTTTGAGTTATCCCTCCTGCTCGTTATCCTTCAGGTACACGCTGCTGGTTTTGTCAGATCTGGGCGATGGAGAGAAGGTCAAAGATCAGATCATCCTCGACTGGGTCAACACCACCCTGACGAAATCAAAGAAGAGCACACAGATCAGCAGTTTCAAAGTGAGTGTGTTGGTGAGCAGAGGTGGGACGTAGTGGAGTACAAATACTTCGTTACTGTGTTTTTTCTGGTATCAGTACTTACCTCCACTACTTATTTTTCGGACGACTTTTACTTCTTACATGTTGAACACAAATACCTGTACTTTCTACTTCTCACATTTTCCAAACAGCTGGTTCCTTTAGTTTGAATGTGTGTTTGGTGGCGTGATCATTATTATTTAGAGTCATTGCGTGCCTATTGATTTGAACACGATCCGTGTATCCATCATTTCCTGGTCTTCTCTAAAGAAGAGGGACCAATGGAAACGTTGTCATGTTGCCGTTGTTCAGCATGGAAACATTCATTAGCTAACAATGACATTATTGTTCTATTAATATAAAGGGAGGTCAGGTACTCTTTAAAACAGCTGGTCGTTATGGGTACTTTTTACTGAAGTACATTTCAAAGCCTCTTTACTTTGACTTGAGTAAAGAAGTTTAGTCAGTACTTTTACTTTTACCAGAGTATTTTTAAACACGAGTATCTGTACTTGAGTAAAGGATGTGTGTACTTTTGCCATCTCTGTTGGTGAGAGAGTACGTGGTGTGAGTAAACAAAAGGCTGTATTTGACACTGCTTCCTTGTTTTCTGCAGGACAAACTGATCAGCACCAGTCTGCCGGTGATTGATCTGATCGATGCCATCGCTCCCAATAACGTGAAGTGGGACATGGTGAACAGAGGAGTGAAAGGAGTGCTGAAGGCGGACGATAAACTCAACAACGCAAAGTAAAAACACCAACTCTCAACAGGTTATTGTTCTTCATGTTCTTCATTTTGGTATTTGACTCTTCCTGTTCCTCCCCCAGGTATGCAATCTCATTGGCTCGTAAGATCGGAGCTCGTGTCTATGCACTTCCTGACGATTTGGTGGAGGTGAATCCAAAAATGGTGCTGACGCTGTTCGCCAGCCTCATGGGCTACGGTTTGAAAAAGGTCAACCGCTAAAACAAAAAGAAGACAAGAACCAACCACCAGGAAACCAACCACGAACATCCATTTTGTTTCTATGCGCTTTTCCTATTTTCCCCATCTTTTCCCCATGATTTTAATTGTTCCAATTGTAAAATCAGAACAAGACTGTTTCTCTTTTCATGCAAACAATAAGCCTCCCTAAAGTTGGAAATCACTTCTCATCAGGAAAGCCACTTCATTTGTTTGCTATCTGTGATTTCTATAGAACAATCTCCTAATTGTTCTTTTTTATATATTTAATAACGCATTACATGTATTGACTTTTTCTGCCATATAAACAGAAAGTAAGCCTCAGCAGAAAAAAGAAACAAAAACGGAATCATGAACATAAATATAATTTATGTCTGTAAATGTTGTGCATTGAATATTGCTATTTAATTAAAGAGATAATCTATTGAATGTATTGAGCAGCCTTGTATTTGTGTGTGTTGTGTCTGGTTAAATAAATATGAAAAACAACAGGTTGATTTTGAGATACTGAGCTACCTTTAAGGACAGTTGAACATTAGGATCATCCGACTGACATAGGTGAAGAAAGAGAACACATTTCAGCAAAACAAATGCAAGTTTATTTTATTGCTTTTTGTGTTATGTGTTTTTCCCTCAAAATTGCAAATGTACGTACACTTCACAGCTTCTCTCACCAGCATCCAAATCTAAAATTGACCTTTATTTTAAATATATGTTTATGTAATATGTTTTCTCTGTACCACTTAAGCCTTGATAACTTAGCAATTTCAGAGTTAGGGTTAAAGGTGGGGTAATTCACTTCAGAAACACTTTTTGTTATATTCCATGGAATGCTCTTAACATCCCGATAGCAATTAATACATTAAATGCTTTGACAATAAATATATAACAAAATGTCATCTGTGGAAGCCGTGGTGATGTAAAAAGCACGACCAATCATTTTAGCCGGGCCGGCTAAAATAACTGGATGGCCTACCTGCCTGTCAGCCTTCCATCTGTGCACAAACTTATCTCGTGCCCTCATTGGTCATGTGCGCGTTCGTGTGTGTTGGAGGAGGGGCTCTGTAAGGAAGTAGCAGATGTCTTCCAGCTGTGTATTTTCAAATTCTAGCGCACTGCCGCACTCGAGCTGGTTTCTCCAAAATGACCTACCCCACCTTTAAGTGTCAGGACTCCACATTGATATAATGGGCCACAATTAATCAATTGTAATAATATTTAGCCTAAAATAGAATGGACTAAGACTGTAAAATGCCTTAATATGTTTTTACAAAAGCCTGTGACCGTGACATAATCAAAATAAGGTAACTTCTTGAGGTTTAAGATGAGATGCAACACCATAAAAAAACAACAACGTAGAAATAAACAATTCTAAAATAGAAACATCTCAAAATAGAAAAAGAAAAGGCATTAGAGATTAGAAAATGTACAGTAGGCCTTAAAGATAAAACATCTGTACAACAACAAAAACGTACTTACAAAAGTCACTAACAAAAAGCCAGACTCTTCTATTACTTTGTTAATTAGAATTAATGATTGTTACCCAAACTGAGGTCGTATTTTTTTGTTTATCCCAAGTAAAGTCTCACTACTTTTCCACTGTATTCATATTTAATGTAAGCAGTTCATATATACGTCGCTAGGGGGAGCAGTTTGGAATTCGACTTTAAACAGTGGCGTAAATGACCCTCGATGGCTGCCGTACCAAAACAAAAAAGTCATTTTGGAGCGAAAGTTTTCGAAAGACATGTCAGGATGAACCGCACATGTAGGAGGGTGCTGTCTAAAACTACATTAGAAACATTTGATATTACATCTTGAAGAAGTGACACACCAAGCTGCTGTAAAGATGGAGGGACTGGAGATGTCAGCGATGATACCAGCTCTCCAGGAGCTAGCGAGGCGAGTAACCGGCTATAGTTGGTTAAGCTAACTCTAAACAGCATGTCAGACTCTGAAACTGCTGTTAATTAAACTGAGCATTATGTGTGATGGTTGCCACAGTATTGAGTTGATAAAAGACCTTCCCTGAAGCATGTTTCCATAAATAACGTTTCACCTTGTTGTTTTTTCAGTGCCAATGCTGCTGAATACGACCAGGCTGTGCAGAAACCTCGACAGATCCTGTGTCAGTTCATTGACAGGATACTGACAGATGTGGATGTCGGTAAGGTTCACTGAATCTGAAGCACGTACAGAAGGAAAACACAATATTAGAAACCCCTCACAGCAGGGACGTGCACAGGCATTTCGGGGGGCAGGGGCTCAAGCCCACTTTGAGGTCTATGTGTGCACGTGCCTGCCTCACAGTACAGTGACGACCTATAGTAGTAAAAAAACACCTTATTAAAGCTGCACAACTGTTCTGTTTTTGTGGAGTCTGTCAAACGTTTTGCTAAGTATATTCGTCTAATGCTATCTTTGAAATATAGGAGGATTTGGCCTACTGTACCTACTGTTCACTTTCCAAATAGCTACTTCTGAGTAGTTTTTAACATCCTAATAAATATTAAGAATTTTCCTCTTGCCACAATTTGTCAATTTCCCTTTCGCAAACAATAACCAAACAATGGCACATGGCATGACTAAATAACACCACATGTTATTTAAACAAAGGATTGATATTCTTAATAAATGCCAATTGTCATAACAAAGTAAGTTGGCCTCACACGGGCTATATGGAGTTCAAGAGATGTCTATAATTGAGCAGTTCAATTTAAGAGGTGTTTTATTCAAAGATGTACAGGTCTGCAGAAGAGACGTATCAAGAAATTCACACAAAAAACACGTTAATGTGTGTAGAATAGATAATGGAGTCTTTCTTTTCTAACACTGTTATCATACTGTGACTTTTATGATTAGTCTTGCAACCCATTAGGGCTGGTGAACCAGTTCAATAAATCAAATCGATTGTCTTTTCTCTTCCAGTTGCTCTAGGACTGAATAAGAAGTCCAGTTCAGAGCCGGCCTGTGTGATGTTGCTGGACTTTGTGCAGCATATCATCAAATCGTCGTCTCTGATGTTCGCTAACCCCGCTTGCCAGCCTGCTGAGTATCCAGACACCACACAGAGCTGCACTGGTAGGAGCCTCTTTAAAAAGCTGCAATATTACTAACGGCTGCATTAAGTTGGAATCAGGTGGATGGCAGACAACAATACTCATGGATGGACCTAGAAAAACAAACACAGTTATCAAAGAAATGATCAACTTCTCATTGTTCGTGTTTTCTCTTTGTGTTGGGGTGTAATGTAACATCTACTTGTTATTTTCGTCGTGGAGGATGCCAACATGTTTAACTTTGGATGACAATAATGTCTACCATGATTGTTCCCAGTATTCTCCTGCTCTCATTAACTTCCTACCGTCTACTTGAATCCATGTAAATGCGGCATCTTCCTATCTATTGTTTTATCGGGTGCTTTTCTTCTCCTCTCCATCTTGGATTTTTTTGGATGGCAACAATACTCATAGACGGTCCTAGAAAAAACACAGTTATCAAAAGACAATGATCAACTTCTCATGTTTTCTCTTTGAATGGGGGGTGCAGTGTAACATCTACTTGTTATTTTCCGCGTGGAGGATGCCAACAACGTTTAATTTGTATCTTTTAGATGACAATAATGTCTACCATGATTGTTGCCAGTATTGTCTATGGGTGCGTTTCACTTCGGTTAAATGGATTCCTTGCGTCCCTCACTTTTCGTCGTTTCCCTGCGACTAGTCCCTCCCACCAGGGAAGCATGGAGAGACGCAAGGAAACCACGAGAAGCAGGGAAATGAGTTTTAAGAGCAATGGGACGTCGTTTCCTCCGGAGCGTCACGTGAAGCGACGTCCGTTTGTGATGACGCCGCACAGCTGATCGTCTGAGAGCAGCCAGATCAGTGCATGCGCTGCATCGTCCAATCAGTGAGCGATACACAG
Organism: Gymnodraco acuticeps; assembly: GCF_902827175.1. Taxonomy (NCBI): domain Eukaryota; kingdom Metazoa; phylum Chordata; class Actinopteri; order Perciformes; family Bathydraconidae; genus Gymnodraco; species Gymnodraco acuticeps. Next base: position 29,729 of record NW_022990957.1, read on the forward strand.
TAAGGGGGCGGGGCGAGTGTCTGAGGATTTCACCGGAGGATGGTCTGGTAGTTCCTCGATTATCGCTCCTCCGTTATCACTCCTCGATCCTCCAGCAAAAATAAGGCCACTGGGACGGTACTCAAGATGGCGCAGACAAATCAACTTCCGGTGAGACCGAGACCGAGGAGCGAGGAAATGAAAAATAAGAGAAGTGAAACGCACCCTGAGTCTCATTTAGGTTCCATGTCCTGCTCTCATTAACTTCCTACCTTCTGCTTGAATCCATGTAAATGCAGCATCTTCATATACGATACGATAATACTTTAACGGTCAGATGAAGTCTGAAATTTGACTTCCGTCACAGCAGCAGTGTGTAACTTCAACATAGACACATATCAAGACACAATACATGAAAAACAACATTTAACAAAACATCACAATCACTGAGAGAAAACATTTTCAAAGACCCTTCAGCGTGCATTTGATCTGGATTCAGCTCTGTGTTTACTGAGAGGACTGACTGATGCACTATTGTTTTATCTTTTCCTCTCCATCTCTGATTGTTCCTCATTCCTCTCTCTCCACAGACTTCAGTAAGTGGGTGGTGGTGCGTTTGCTTCGCGTGGCAGCGGCGCCAGACTGTGACATCATCCACGTGCGAGTTTCTGCCGTGTTGTGCTCTCTGCTCCACACCCTGAGAGCCAGAGCGCCTTTCATCTGCAGCCGCCTCACTCGGGACCTCGTCTTCTTGTCCCAGGACCTCAGCAACGTCCTGTACGCTCACATTTCCACACTGTCAGGACATGGATATTCTCTTGGTATTCACACACTGAAACCATGGCCTGTAACGCTCGAGTGCTTCAGTATCTCCCCCCTCTGTTCCTCCCACTACCTCACCCCCTCTCCTCTCGTTCTGTCCTCTCCTGCCGCCCTGGAGTCGCTGACTGCGGTGGCGCTCGGTGTCGTAACGGACGCCCTGCGAGGAGTCGTCTCCCGTCAGGATATCAGCGTCGCCTGGGAGACGGCGTGTTCCTTCCTGGCTAACGGCAACACCAGGTTGAGGAAGATCTCCATGGTGATGTTGAGTCGACTGGTGGAGCTTGGAGGGTTTCCTGAGATGCACGGCCACGAGTTCTTCACGGCTTACCTTCACCTGCTGGAAACACACTCTTACACGTACACAGAAAACTCAGAGGAGAAGGATCCGTACGCAGGAGAGCTGCTGCAGCTGACTCGCTGCGTGTTTCAGACGACCGCCGTCTCTCACACACACTTTGAACCCATCCATCTCTCGCAGATGTTCGAGTGTGTTTGTACTCTTGGAGGGTCAGATGTGAAGTTGGGGGCAGAGGTTACCGAATCGCTCTGCTTGCTGTTCGGCTTCTTGCTCTCTGGTGCAGTGGTTTATGAAAGTGCTGCGTTGTTGCGACGGCAGCGAATCACAGAGGTCTGCAGGACGCTGGCACGCACCGTCGGAACGGAAAATCAGGCTGAAGTATGAGTCTCTTTTAAACCCCTCTCTCTTTTGTGCTTTTTAAATGTTGTTACATCATTTTAAATTCCACCTGTATTTGCAGTGCGCAGAGGGGTTTCTCAAAGTAGCGCTGAAGGCTGAGGCCGCTGTCGTGGTGCAGAACACCGGAGATGGAGAGACGGCAGCCAAGAAATCCTGCAATGCCACAAAGTCAATGAGCAAAACAACCAAAACATCAGCAGCGTGAGTTTGGCAACCTTCACAGCTTCTTACGAGCAGTAGATCACCGTGATGTGGGAAACTGGAAATACACTACATACGGTTAGATGCAGGATTATTTTCTCACTTGTGTAACAAATGTGTTTAAAGCTGCTGTTCTGTAGTACTTCAGTTTTGTGTATCTCTGTATATGTTTCACGTGGTAACAGCTGTGGCCAGAGGCATTATTTTTCTTCTTGTCCATCCCTTCGTTGTCTTCTTCAAACATTGCACACTCTTCCACTTGAACTCATTTAAGAATTTTGGAAAGGTCGCTTAGAGCTCACAAACACATCTGGCCATAACTCAAGAATTCGTATGCTAATATAATTTGGACGTACGTTAGGGCTGCTCAATTAATCGTATTTTAATCTCAATTACGATTTTGGCTTGCAACGATTATGGAAACAACATAATCGAAATAAAACGATTATTTATTTATTTTATTTTAAATAAAATAAAAAAAAAGATTATTATTGTTTTTTCAATTGAATTATACTTAAAGTTCAGAGTAACTGTTAAAAACATACTGCTCACAATTTTCTTTTCAATAAATGGATGTTTTCAAAGGATAATCTTTTTTTAATAATCGTGATATCAATTATTGACCCAAATAATCGAGATTATGATTTTTGCCATAATCGAGCAGCCCTAACGTACGTGGATGTAAACTGCCACTTGTTTAGAGACGGTAAATCTAGCGTAAAGACATTTTTATGACCTTTCTTAAATATTGAAAGCAGATCATTAATATGTGACAGCGACTGTGGCTGCGAGGGAGTGCGGTCGTCTTTCAGCCAGAAGGTTGTGGGTTCGATCCCAGCCCATGCAGCCAACATGTCGATGTATCCTTGGGCTCCCGATGGCCAACGGTGTGTGAATGTGTGTGTGAATGTTCGGTCCTAGAGTAAGGTACACTGCTCTCAGTGCTCTGTATGAATGAGTGAATGACATGTAGTATGTAAAGCGCTTTGAGGGGTCGTAAAGACTGGATAAAGTGCTATATAAGTACAGTCCATTTACATCACGTCTTGTTATAAAGGTAATATGGTGTACTTATCTGCTATTTCGTTTTTCTTACTTATTGTGTTATTAATAACGTGTGCATACTTAGTTAGTACTCTATTCTCCTCGCTTTATCTGCACTGCCTGCTGTTATATTGTACGTTTCCCCGTTGCGGGACAAATTAAGGGTTTCTGATGGTGATAACGTGTCTGTTTCTGAAGCGAGGGGGACATGCGTGCTGGCAGCGATGTGTGGGCCGTGGTGAACTCTCGTCTGGAGGAGCTGCTCACCTTTCTGATCTCTGACGGCCCCGAAACCAAACAGACCCTCTGCGCCCTCGAGGGTCTGGCCCTCATCCTCCACCTGGCCGCCCTCTGCTCCGCGCCCACCAGGTGAAACACAAACACTTACACCTGCTGTCCCTCCAGAGCTCGTACTATATATTTTCTTTCATGTCTCACACACAGTATTAAACGTAACACAAAAAGTAAGGCAAGCCCACACAGGCCATAAGACTGTTACACTTTTGAAACAACATCCACAGCATTAATCTAGCTGCAATTTAGAAATGATTTATCTCATACTCTTATTGCACTATTCCACTATTTCACTTTTTTACTATTTTTCTCTTTGTATTTACTTGCACTATTTTTTCAGTTGTTCCTGTTTTATTGTGTTGCAATGTTGGAGGAGCCTGTGACCTAAGATTTTCATCGTCATAACTTCACTGTAGCTATGTACCAAGCCCCCAGGAAGTGCGCTGGACTCTGATGAAAATATTCGTTGTGTCCAAACGGCGGTACTACACTTTCCGTATCAGTCCGTGACGTCACTGGGTCGAGAAAGACTTTTTCCCATTGACTAACATTGAGAAACTAAATAAACGACCCAGTATGAACTATTTTATAGCCCTTATTATAATATTTCGGTCCTTAAAGTTGTAAAATGCACTAAAAGCCGAATCTAGATTTGTTTTCTGTCTCCATTCATTCTACTGAGCCGAGAGTGGGAGCTCCGGGGGCGGGGCTTAAGGGACGCATGCTCTGTGAGCGCACATACGGGTTCTCTCATAGGAAGGAACGAGACCCCGCCTCCCACGCTGTATCCAGTTCTTATTATACGTCCATGCTATGTACGCATGACCAATGAAAGCCTTGAACCTTGAATTTGTGTTTGGTAGATGATTTCTATGTTAGAAGGATTGGCTGCTGTTTGGCATTGGCAGAGGAGATTTGTCACATTTCTCCAGGGCACACCCCACATACTCAGCTCTGCTGCTCATCCCACAAATGTGGTACCATTAGAAAGGTATAGAAAACAGGCTTTCCAACGGTATAAGATGTATTGCCAAAAAGCATTGAAATCATCTACCAAACACAAATTGCCTTTTTGTGTTACGTTTATTTGTTCTGCCTATCAAACACCTGCTTCTTATGTTGCTGCAGTGTTGTGCCTTTCTTTGACTGAGATCTTTTCCTTGTTTTTGCGTCTCTTTCTTGCTTCACAGCTCTTCTCCCCTCCTCTGGTTGCCATCGGAGACTCTGGGCAGGTCCCTGAAGAGCTGTCTGGCGGTTTTAGAAAGAGGTCCTCTACCTGCCTCGAACCAGGACTACTTTCAGTCTGCTGTCCGGGCCACTGTGAGGGTCCTGGACTCTGTCCTCTACCTGACAAGTAAGTATACACCCACAGAAGCAAACATTACAGATGTTTTCTGTGTTTGCTGTGTTGTGTTCAATATTAATGTATTTTTATATCATTACAAAAGCGTATTTTACGTTTTCTTTGCTGTAATTCCGCATTAATGAGATTAAAAACAGGAAGTTAATGACAGAAATCAACCCCAAAGCACATCCTTCAGAGTACAGTTATTTTCCCTCACTGTGTGTGTGTGTGTGTGTGTGTGTGTGTGTGTGTGTGTGTGTGTGTGTGTGTGTGTGTGTGTGTGTGTGTGTGTGTGTGTGTGTGTGTGTGTGTGTGTGTGTGTGTGTGTGTGTGTGTGTGTGTGTGTGTGTGTGTGTGTGTGTGTGTGTGTGTGTGTGTGTGTGTGTGTGTGTGTGTGTGTGTGTGTGTGTGTGTGTGTGTGTGTGTGTGTGTGTGTGTGTGTGTGTGTGTGTGTGTTGTGTGTGTGTGTGTGTGTGTGTGTGTGTGTGTGTGTGTGTGTGTGTGTGTGTGTGTGTGCTGTGTGTGTGTGTGTGTGTGTGTGTGTGTGTGACTATACTTGTGGGGACCTAAATCTGTTTACATAGTCACGAGTGGGGACTCGCCTCCCTTATGGGGACAAATTGGAGGTCCCCATGAGGGGGATCATTCATCTTAGGGTGAAGACTTGGTTAAGGTTAGGATAAGTCTCCAGGAAATGCATGTCAGTCAATGTAATGTCCCCTGAAGTGATGTGTGTGTGTGTGTGTAGTGAGCAGCCACAGTGAGGACGGGCTCCAGCGGCGAGTGTGTGCTCTGCTGTCTCTTCCCTGGGTGTCTGACAACAAGACCGTCTCAGCCTATAAAAGTTCAGGATTCCCCTCCACGCTGCCCGCCTTCGCTCAGAGACTCAGCCTCTGTTACTGTGAGTATCTGTCCTCATACCATCTTAGTAACATCACACCAAATCAAATATGAGATGACTTCACCTGTATCTCATTCCTTTTGTGAACTACATTTTTTAAAATCAGTTTCAGTTGCTATAGAATCATTTGACCTTTACCATGATGCAAACTGTGTGTGTGTCTTCCCAGCGTCTGAGATCACAGCAGACTGTGTGTCGCTGCTGGCCCGCCTGCGCCGAGGTGTGTGTGACACATGGCGTGTGCACGTGTTCTCCAAGACGTTGCAGAGTCAAGATGAGGTGGTGAGAGCAGAGGCAGTCAGGGCCTTCCCTCTTCTTCTTCACCACCTCGGAAGCTCACACCACAACCTCATCAACACTACTCTGCTGTAAGAACATCTTACACTTTCACAAATATAAACAAGGACATGTTCTCTTTATTTCAAAGGTCCCCTATTATACTGTTTTTCATCAATATATCACAGGTCTCAGATACAAAACATGTCTCTGAAGTGTTTGGCTCCAAACACCAAACAGATCATTGCAGCATTACCCATAATCCCCTCTGTTTCAGCCCTGTTTCCAAAGTGCTGATTCTCTGTCTGTTACTTTAGATGAAAATAAGGAGCCCCTCCCCACGCCCCTCTGAGAGAGATTTGGTTACAAAGAACTCAATGGTGCTCTAGGAGGAGATTCAGGTGATAAGGGGGGGGGGGGGGGTTACCTTGGTTACTGATTGGCTAATGGTTACTCAAGCCAAAAAATCGTTATGACATCATAAAATGGCCAAAATCTGATCAGCTCATTTTCAGACAGGTTTTTATAGAAATGGATCAAAAAGAGAGAGAATCTTTGTTCCTGAAACTTTCAGAGTCTCTTTCCACAGAGGGGACACATGTTGATGTAGAAGAGACATGAAGAAGAGGGGACACATGTTGATGTAGAAGAGACATGAAGAAGAGGGGACACATGTTGATGTAGAAGAGACAGAAGAAGAGGGGACACATGTTGATGTAGAAGAGACATGAAGAAGAGGGGACACATGTTGATGTAGAAGACAATGAAGAAGAGGGGACACATGTTGATGTAGAAGAGACACGAAGAAGAGGGGACACATGTTGATGTAGAAGAGACATGAAGAAGAGGGGACACATGTTGATGTAGAAGAGACATGAAGAAGGGGGGACACATGTTGATGTAGAAGAGACATGAAGAAGAGGGGACACATGTTGATGTAGAAGAGACATGAAGAAGAGGGGACACATGTTGATGTAGAAGAGACATGGAGAAGAGGGGACACATGTTGATGTAGAGAGACATGAAGAAGAGGGGACACATGTTGATGTAGAAGAGACATGAAGAAGAGGGGACACATGTTGATGTAGAAGAGACATGGAGAAGAGGGGACACATGTTGATGTAGAAGAGACATGGAGAGGGGACACATGTTGATGTAGAAGAGACATGGAGAAGAGGGGACACATGTGATGTAGAGGAGACATGGAGAAGAGGGGACACATGTTGATGTAGAGGAGACATGAAAGAGAGGGGACACATGTTGATGTAGAAGAGACATGAAGAAGAGGGGACACATGTTGATGTAGAAGAGACATGAAGAAGAGGGGACACATGTTGATGTAGAAGAGACATGAAGAAGAGGGGACACATGTTGATGTAGAAGAGACATGAAGAAGAGGGGACACATGTTGATGTAGAAGAGACATCAAGAAGAGGGGACACATGTTGATGTAGAAGAGACATGGAGAAGAGGGGACACATGTTGATGTAGAAGAGACATGAAGAAGAGGGGACACATGTTGATGTAGAAGAGACATGAAGAATAGGGGACACATGTTGATGTAGAAGAGACATGAAGAAGAGGGGACACATGTTGATGTAGAAGAGACATGGAGAAGAGGGGACACATGTTGATGTAGAAGAGACATGAAGAAGAGGGGACACATGTTGATGTAGAAGAGACATGAAGAAGAGGGGACACATGTTGATGTAGAAGAGACATGAAGAAGAGGGGACACATGTTGATGTAGAAGAGACATGGAGAAGAGGGGACACATGTTGATGTAGAAGAGACATGAAGAAGAGGGGACACATGTTGATGTAGAAGAGACATGAAGAAGAGGGGACACATGTTGATGAAGAAGAGACATGAAGAAGAGGGGACACATGTTGATGTAGAAGAGACATGAAGAAGAGGGGACACATGTTGATGTAGAAGAGACATGAAGAAGAGGGGACACATGTTGATGTAGAAGAGACATGGAGAAGAGGGGACACATGTTGATGTAGAAGAGACATGAAGAAGAGGGGACACATGTTGATGTAGAAGAGACATGAAGAAGAGGGGACACATGTTGATGTAGAAGAGACATGAAGAAGAGGGGACACATGTTGATGTAGAAGAGACATGAAGAAGAGGGGACACATGTTGATGTAGAAGAGACATGGAGAAGAGGGGACACATGTTGATGTAGAAGAGACATGAAGAAGAGGGGACACATGTTGATGTAGAAGAGACATGAAGAAGAGGGGACACATGTTGATGTAGAAGAGACATGAAGAAGAGGGGACACATGTTGATGTAGAAGAGACATGAAGAAGAGGGGGACACATGTTGATGTAGAAGAGACATGAAGAAGAGGGGACACATTTTGATGTAGAAGAGACATGAAGAAGAGGGGACACATGTTGATGTAGAAGAGACATGAAGAAGAGGGGACACATGTTGATGTAGAAGAGACATGAGAAGAGGGGACACATGTTGATGTAGAAGAGACATGAAGAAGAGGGGACACATGTTGATGTAGAAGAGACATGAAGAAGAGGGGACACATGTTGATGAAGAAGAGACATGAAGAAGAGGGGACACATGTTGATGTAGAAGAGACATGAAGAAGAGGGGACACATGTTGATGTAGAAGAGACATGAAGAAGAGGGGACACATGTTGATGTAGAAGAGACGTGAAGAAGTGGATTTTGCACAATAGGTAACCTTTACGGCCCGTCCACACAGCGGCGTGCGTTGACGCTTCACCATTCACTTTGAATGGGGTGACGTCACTTTTCGCCGAACTGCATTGTGGGAAGCGACGTGGAGCGTTGCTGGCGTGGCTCGCTGCAAAAGTTGAGCAATGTTCAACTTTTGACGCCTCGGCAGAAGCGTCAGCCAATCGAATCATATGCCAGTACAAGCTCTAGCCAATCAAACCGCTGCTTGTGTGTCAGGGGCGGGAGATTCATGTGATTGGTTGTTGGTCGAGCCGGCAAGCTTCAACGCACGCCGCTGTGTGGACGGGCCGTAAAGCTTCAATATCATTGTTTCATCATCCTTTAATGGTGTATTTCATTTGTTTCATTATGTCCATGGGGTTCTTTGACCGTTTGCAGTCCCAGGCTGGAGGACAGTTCTGAGACGGTGAAGAAGGAGCTTGCGAGGATCATCGGTCAGCTGAGCTGTATCCAATCAGATCTCTCCCAGCTCAGTGACACCCAAACAAAGTCCACTCCTGCTCCTGAGATCCTCTGCCACAAACTCAGCCTCGCAGCAGAGCATGCTGGGAACACTTTGCCGTCCCTCAAGGCGACTGTTGTCAAACCTTTCCTGCCACTGCTCAAACCACAAGCTCCAAGTAGTGTTAAGCAAGGTATTTTAGGTTTTCTGCGGGAGGTTTTCTTCCATATGAGCTTTCAAAACAAGCACAAGCTTGATAAATGATTATTATGCACACGGTACATTGCTGTGATCCTTCTATGGATGGTTTTGCAGTAACATGTCCTCCAGCTCATTTCCTTATTTCCCTTTCCTTTTAAAGCTTTCCTAGAAGCTCTGCCTCACCTCTGCCAGCACGTCAATCTGGTTGATGGAGACAGCGGCTCCCAGGAAGTTCTCTGCGCCCTGATTGGTCTAATGGAAGACTCAGATCCAGTGGTCAGAATACGCTTCAGCCAATCAGTGCGTTTCCTGCTAACAGATGCCACCAGGAACTCAGAGCAGGGATCCCTGAGTGAGGTGAGCTCTACAAGTCTAAGCTCGTAAAGACAGTCGTTTTTTTGTTGTGAAATATCTCAAAATCTTTCTTGGTTATTACTTTTTTTTAAAGCTGACTTTTTGGGGGTTGTAAGTTGCTTTATTTGTGAGAAAATGAAGGGGATGTTTGTGTTTCTTCCCCCTATCCTAGCTCCTAGTGGCCCGTCTTAAAGAGGCTTTCAACAACGCTAAACTCAAGAGAGACGACAACCTGCGCAACACTCTCATCCTCACCACTGGAGAGATCGGCAGGTAAAGAACAGCCCCAATCCAATCCAACTTTATTTATACAGCACGTTCAAAAACAACAGAGTTTACCAAAGTGCTGTACTTCAATAAATATATAAAAAGCAGCATAAATACATTTAAATAAATTTGACGCCTCGGCAATAAATAATAACCATTCTTATAGCCACAGACTGAACAACCCTCATACACGATGTAAAAACATTTTAAAACACAACAAAATGAAAAACCCCACTGATGAATAAGGCCAGCAAGATGGCTGTATATAATCTGTAAATACAACATGATTGATGTAGTATTTCTTCTTGATAATATTTCCCCTCATTGTTATCGATTATTGTCCAATTCTGCCTGTTGTTGTGTGTGTTTTCAATCCATGTTTTGCATCTGTTTTGTCAATTACCTTTTAGATAATTGTTAGGAAAATATCACTCGTCACCAGCTTGAGTTTCAATATCAAGATCCATGTATTTATTATCCTTGTAAGAATGGAAGTAGTCATCACATACAGAGCATTTGGTACAACTAGTGTCCTTCACATGCTGATATCCAAGAGAGGGAGTTACACAGTCACAAGATGGAGGAATACCGGTTCTTGTAGGTAATCATACATCCCGTCATCTACAAAATACTGACTTTTTTCTCAAAATTTGGCTTTTTTCTGAAAATCCCACTTTCTGACTTTCTCTCAAAATTCAGACTTTTTTTCTCAAAATTCTGAGTTTTTTCTCAAACTTCTGACTTTCTCTCCAAATTCTAACTTTTTCTAAAAATCTCCAAATTCGGACTTTTTTATCAAAATCTCAAAATCCTGACTTTTTACTCAAAATCTCAAAATCCTGACTTTTTACTCAAAATCTCAAAATCCTGACTTTTACTCAAAATCTCAAAATCCTGACTTTTTACTCAAAATCTCAAAATCCTGACTTTTTACTCAAAATCTCAAAATCTTGACTTTTTCTCAAAATCTCAAAATCCTGACTTTTTTCTCAAAATCTCAAAATCCTGACTTTTTACTCAAAATCTCAAAATTCTGTCTTTTTCTGAATACTTAAAAATGTTAATAATCACTGGTCACCGGCTTGAGCTTCAATCTCAGGATCCATGTATCTGTGATCCTCTCCAGAATGGAAGTAGTCATCACATACAGAGCATCAACTAGTTCCTGAGCAGTGTCCTTCACATCCAAGAGAGGGAGTTACACAGTCACAAGATGGAGGAATAGAAAGCAGTATTCAATGTTTACTTCAGATTAGCTCCACGTCAGAAATGAGCATGCTTGTCATATGTCTATCTCCATAGAGGCTGAATCATCATGTTAATCACATAGCTATCATATGCCTCAAACAGTCCTGATGCTCTTCTAGGTAATCATACATCCTGTCATGTTCACAGCTACAGTTGGGATACCTTTGTTACCATGGGGACTCCGTATTTTCCCAACAGCAATGTAGAGTTTTTTTGGTGAAATGTTTGTGTCCCTCTCCTGTCAGAGCGTCTCAGGGCAGTTTGGTGTCGTTCTCTCTGCTGCGGCTGCTCCACTGTCTGCTCTCCAAGTCGTCCCCGGTGTCCGTCGCTGCCTACGCTCAGATCAGAGCTCTGGCCGCCGCCAAAGGACTCAAACTACAGACCCTCTTCAGTCAGTACAAGAACCCCATCTGCCAGGTAGAATAATAATTATAATTCATTTCATTTATATAGCACACTTTAAAAACAACGTCATCTCAAGGTGCTTCACAAAGCTATTAGGTCAACTTTATTGTCAATCTCAAAATATGTTTGTACACACAGAAAGATACCCGAGGTATAACATAAAATAAAGGATATACAATATATATAAAATATGTATATATACATACCTATACCCCAACTTATTTATTTACATAAAATAATAAAACAAATAAAATCAAAAGTTATCTAAGGAGCATATTGAATCAAATATGGTAATATAAAGGTTAAGAGCATAAAATAGATAGGTAGGTAGAAAATCTTCAATGCTGCTTCTTCAGGCAGACTCGAAAATGACATTTCAAGAACAATTGACTATAACTTCACTTCTAAAAGGGGTAAATTAATAATCTTTTTTCTCAAAGCAATGATAAACCTGTGAGTTGGATGTAGAAAAGTCAGAATCAATAAAGAACTTTTTTATTTTAAAGTCAATTCAGATTGAACATGGTAAAAAAATGTAAATTCTAATGTCCGTCCAACAAAAAAACATTACTTATAGTGAAAACTACCCTTGAATGAAGGGATAGTAGACTAAAAGCTTTAGGAATCCAAACTATAACATATAATAAGTACCCTGTATCAAGATTGATGCAAAACAAGTTGACCTTTTTAGAGAGGTTTAGCAAAAGAAACTCACTTCTGGGGTCAGTTGGGTGCATTTTCAATATCTCTCGAACGATTTTGATGATTGACACCTCTTTTGAACCGTTAGAGCCAATAGAATCGAGGGGAAGTTCCTAAAATCCATCTAAACATTACTCATTGGTGAATAGAGTGATGCGTAGCCAGAAGGCCCAAACCGGAAGCTGTCATACACTCTCGTAGCAGCTAATATGAAAACTCCATTATTGACATCTGCGCATAGTGCGTTAGGATTTTTTCGCTCAGGGCTAATTCAGAGCCTTTGTTATTACCCTTCTGTTTTGTTTAGGTAAAAATGGTTAATATTGTCTGAAAGCTGAGTTTCTTCCCGTTAAGTAGGTATGACACATTCATAGTTTATTAAATGTTAAGAAGCCCTCAGACGCTGTTTCGTGCAAGATGTTGCGTTTTGCCCCCCGTGGGTTAAATAAACTTGAGCTATTAGCTGATGGAGACTTTCATCGATTCCCAGTCCGTAATAATAATAATTTCACAACAATACAATACTAATATATAATGTTATAATTTAAAAAAAGTGAAGCAACGATGTCTGCAATGATTATGGAGGTTTAAACCACTATCTCTTGTGTTTGTATATTTGTACACAATTACTATGGTATTACTGGTTGTGGTGTAAAAAAGGTTTCCTATTTATTGTGTGTATTTGTACCTGTATAGAATAATAAGAGAAATGTGTTTTTCCTTCCTGATTTTTACACTGAAATGAATTACTTTAAAATACATTTTGAGCAGTGTGCAGCGATTCAAAGACGTAGAACATTCTGGATCTAATTTGTTCGTTCCTCTATGTGATTAGTTCCTGGTGGAGTCGCTGCACTCACGCCATGTTTCTGCTCTGCGAAGCACACCGGATCAGGGCAGCGAATCGGCCAATCAGAGAGAGCTCGCCCTGGACATCCTGGCTCAGATCGCACATGCTTTCGATTTCCCAGACCTCCACCGCTTCCTCACTGTAAGTCATCCCCCAAAACTCCACCAAATGAGCACAGTAAACAGTATATTGAGATAGTACTATGTGAGAACTATGCATATGTTCATGAGCATGTACGTTGTTATGCATTCTTGTGTATACAGAGGACCCTCCAGGTGCTCTTGCCCTACTTGGCGGCCAAAGCGAGCTCTACAGGCTCCGCCCTCATCCGTACGCTGGCCAATGAGCTGAAGGCAAACAGGAGAGAGATCCTGATCAATAACTTCAAATACATCTTCAGCCACCTGGTCTGCTCCTGCACTAAAGAAGAGCTAGAGAGGGCCTTCCACTACCTACAGGTATCAATAGCATCACAATAACTAGCTGTTGTCTGTCATTGTTTATACATGCTAAATCAGCTAAATACAACTAACAATTAGTCTTGTGTATTGTCCTCGTTTTAGTGGTTAGTAGGGAATTAGGGTTGGCATTGTCAAAAGAATAGATAAATAATAAAAATACAGATTTCATCATTAAAAGTCACTTTCAAACAAATAAACGTTATAAATGTTGTTTCCTAATATTCTCCCAGAGTGAGACAGAGATTGAACTCGGCTCTCTGTTAAGACAAGACTTCCAGGGTCTTCACAACGAGCTGCTGCTGCGCCTGGGAGAACACTACCAACAGGTACACACACACACACACACACACACACACACACACATACCATGTATACATCACTTCAGGGGACATTACATTAACTTACATGCATTTCCTGGAGACTTATCCTAACCTTAACCATAACCAACACATGCCTAACCCTTACCCTTAACCTAACCCTTAACCTAACCCTTAACCTAACCCTTAACCTAACCCTAACCAAGTCTTCACCCTAAAATTAATGATCCCCCTCATGGGGACCTCCATTTTGTCCCCATAAGGGAGGCGAGTCCCCACACGTGACTGTGTAAACAGATTTAGGTCCCCACAAGTATAGTAATGCTAGGCCACACACACACACACACACACACACACACACACACACACACACACACCTAATGAATCATTACTAGTACATGCGTCACATTTCAGTTCTTGGTTGTGGTTGTAATTGAATACAGATGATTGTTAAATGGTTTGAATGTTTTATTTAGGTATTTAATGGTCTGGCAATCCTGGCTTCCTTTGCCTCTAATGATGACCCGTACCAGGGTCCCCGAGACATCACCACTCCAGAGCGCATGGTAAGAGTTCAATGTGCTCGTACTGCCTTATCTTGTGCTTTAACCATATAGAAAGTTCCTTTTCGGATGTGTAATTAAGTAGATTATTTGTTTATATATAATTTAGAATCAGTAATAATTTTGTATATCAGATTGACATTACTTAATTTGGTATTGTATAATAATTCTCATGTTACATTTTTGTGTTATCGTTTTACACATTCTAAATAAATCTAATCAAATCAAAGTTCTGACTCTATTGAACTGTACATGGACATTTAAATAGATATAATATCAAATATAGTATAATCATTTTTGGTTAATCAAACCAGGAGAAATAGTTTGACCCTCATACATGTCTTTTTTTCAGCCAAGTTTATAAATATTACGTAAATAATTGATTATAAATTATCATCTCCTTTTTTCCTAATGTTTCTTGCTTGGTATCAGGCGGACTACCTGCAGCCGAAGCTTCTGGGAATTCTTGCCTTCTTCAACATGCAGCTGCTCAGCTCCAGCGCAGGAGAGAAAGACCGCAAGAAGCTGGTGTGTGATCTGATGTGATATCTGAGAAGGTTTTCTTTCAGAGGGTTCAGAGTTACTATTTCGTTACAGCCAGACGATTCTGTTCACAGCAAAACTGTATCTTGTTTTGTCCACCGCAATTTAGCCTAGCTCGTATTGATGTGAAAATAAAGCTTCTGGCTATTTTTGGGTGCAGGCTTTGACGAGTGTGATGGCTCTGATGCGGCTGATGGGCTCCAAACACATCAGCTCTGTCCGGGTGAAGATGATGACGACGCTCCGCACAAGCCTCCGATTCAGAGAGGACTTCCCTCTGCTCTGCTGCCAGTCAGTACACACACACACACACACACACACACACACACACACACACACACACACACACACACACACACACACACACACACACTCATCAGCAGTGTGACCACCAGGTAATCACATCAGTGGCATATCTTCATGCCTCTTTTGTCTGTTTTCATCACTTCAATTTAAAGGGGACCTATCATGCAAAATGCACTTTGTGATGTCTTTTATACATAAATATGTTCGGGGAACTCACACAGCGTCAGAAAATAAAACCATCTCTCTTTTCCCCCGTACCCAAATCTTTTAAAAACGGGGGTACAACGAGCGGATACAGATTTGCTGCCGATATGACGTCAAATCGGATGGTGGACCCACAGAGAGTTGCTATCAGAAACAATGCCTGACGTGTTTTGGACGTAATCTCGTCTTTGTTTACATTAGCAAGCCTCGCTAACACTCAGAGCTAACCTGTCCTGGAGAGAGCATGTGTTTAAAAAGCAGGAAATAAAAAAAAGAACTCACTTTGTGATAAACCTGCAAGAGAAAAAGCATTTGAGCTCCTTGCTGTTTCAGAAATAATCCTTGATGTGGTTTAGAACAGGATGGCGTTTTATCACAGCAGAATTTAACTTTATCTCCGGTAGAATTCTGATCAGGCATTAGCTCCGCCTCCTCTTTTTTTTTTTTTTTCAAGCTAAGGCCCGAAAATCTGAGTTTCTCTAACAGGGCTGCAAAAGAGGGGTTTGAGCAGTATGAGGCATGGCTACAATGGGGGATCTGTTTGTGAAGTTTTTTTTTCAAAATCCCAGACATGTTTTATATAGGTATGGCCCTACAATATATATTTCAAATATAGCATAATAGGTCCACTTTAAAAAATAACACACACACCTTGAACAATAAAAAACCATTGTCTTACGGCCCCTACACACGGCGGTGTGCGTTGCCGCTTCAACGCTTCTGCCCATTCACTTTGAATGGGGTGACGTCCCGATTCGCCGAACTGCATTGTGGGAGCAAAGCGTAGCTTCTCTCGCGGTGCTCGCTGCAAAAGTAGAGCAATGTTCTACTTTTGCCGCCTCGACGGAGGCGTCAGCCAATCAAATCCCGCGTATGCAAATCTGACAGTACAAGCGCTAGCCAATCAAACCGCGTGTATGTTGGGAGAGCCAGACCGCAGTTATTTCCCATATGTCAAAAAATGGAGGAGAAAATTATCGTGGCGGTAGGGAATCACCCGGTACTATATGACCAGTCCCTCTTTACATACAGGGATACAAACCGGAGGAGCCAGGCATGGGGGGAGGTGGCAGAGACAGTGGGTGAAACTGGTCGGTTTTCGCCTGTTTGGGGAGTTTATATCCAGTGTACTTCGTTTGAATGGACAGCTAGCAAGCATAGACAGTATATTTAGCCAGCATGGATGTAGCATGAGCTTTGCTTTGTATGTCTGGGGCGGGACATTCATGTGATTGGTTGTTGGTCGCGTTGCTCGCGTTGACTTCCCAAGCTCAAGACACGCCCACCGCCAAGCGGCAACGCACGCCGCCGTGTGTAGGCTCCGTTACTCATTCATGCCAGAATCCTGTGTGATTAGCGTGTAGCCCTGCCTCTGATTCTGTGTTTTAATTCCTTCCTCCTGACTGACAGGACGTGGGAGTGTTTTGTGAAGAGCGTAGAGCCGGCACAGTTGGGCCCCCTGCTGAGTCATGTCATCGTTGCACTCCTCCCCCTGATCCCTCTGCAGCCCAAAGAGACCGCGGCCATTATCAGCTTCCTGATACTGGGCAACAGGTAACACCCTCCAAACATTTTATTGTTTGAAATGATCCAACTGTGCTAGAATTAAACATCATAACTAAGTGCGAAATCAAGAAACAATGATATCTAATCTGTTTCTGGCTGGATTCGAATGTTCATTTTCACTATTCTTTTTTTTTTTAAACTTTGTTATTATTTCAGATTCAGTTTCATTATACATACATGTTCACATTTTGGTCAACAGTTTTTTCATTTAGCTACATTTTCACTATTTTAAGAACATTTTATAACCTCAGTACTTTCTAGGGATATTTTGTCGCCAATTTAATGCCAAAAAAATTGCACTTTATTCCAGACTTAACAGCGATCTTATCCCTTAATATCGCACAGGGAAGAAGTCAACGACTACCTCCATGAGATTTACTTTCTTCCCGACTACCCTGAGCTGAAAGACATCCACACTGTTCTGCAGAACTACAAGAAGGTCAGTATGGACAAGAGATGAAGTAAAGCACCTCTCCTTTGGAATCGTCTTCCATTTCAAATCCACAAAGCTATTTCCGTTGACTCCTTTAAAAGCAAACCGAAAACCTTCGCATCTGTCTTCCTTGTAAACTCATTTTCTAGTTTCCATCTACATTAGCATCACTTCAGTCACATGCTTTTATCCTATAGCAATACTTATGTTGATGTATAATGTTTTTATAGTTGTTATGCTATGACGTTTGTATTTTCTTTTTGTCTTTGTACAGCCCTTTGAGGCATTTCTTGTGATTTGGGGCTATAATAAATGTTGATTTGATTTAGAGAAGGGATGCAAATGGTGACGAGGGTTATTGGAAATATCCACTCAGCGTTAATACACACTGTGATTCCCTGCAGCTGACAGCCAGCAGCAGTGACCTGGCCGCGGCGCTGCAACTCTCCATGAGAGCCGTTCAACATGAGAACGTCGACGTCAGGATTCACGCGCTGACCAGCCTACGGGACATGATGCACAGCAAGCAGGTACACACACATACACACACACACACACACACACACACACACACACACACACACACACACACACACACACACACACACACACACACACACACACACACTCACACTCACACTCACACTCACACTCACACTCACACTCACACACACACACACACACACACACACACACACACACTCACACTCACACTCACACTCACACTCACACTCACACTCACACACACACACACACACGGTCATGGTGGAAAACCTGGAGAAGTCATGTCGTTTCAAAATCCAGTCCTCGAAAAGCCATGAAATTAGATACCACACCAAATATAATTGCTATGGTTGTTGAACTATTGTATATGGGTTGATGCGTGATCATTTCTTTGTTTACTTTCACATACGTTTCATCATTTTCTCTCCGTTGATCCCTCCGTGTTTGCCAGCTTACTTAAACTATGCTTGAATTACGCAGGGCGAGTGTAAGGTACATTTTTTTGTGCCCAATGCTCTTTCTGTTTGTAAAGGTTTAGGTAGTGAATGGTCATGGAACATTTAATATAGGTCTCTTAAAAGTCATCGACAAAAGTGTCGTAACCCTTATTGTCAGACAACGACCTCTGCGTAAGACTACAGCAGTAGCTTCCTGTTCTCAAGTTAGAAAATATAATTATCTAATGTCAGATATGGCAAACGTACACACATCCTTTACTCAAGTAGAAGTACAGATACTCGTGTTTAAAAATACTCTGGTAAAAGTAGAAGTACTGACTAAACTTCTTTACTCAAGTCAAAGTAAAGAGGCTTTGAAATGTACTTCAGTAAAAAGTACCCATAACTAGCAGTTGTTTTAAAGAGTACCTGACCTCCCTTTATATTAATAGAACAATAATGTCATTTTTAGCTAATGAATGTTTCCATGCTGAACAACGGCAACATGACAACGTTTTCATTGGTCCCTCTTCTTTAGAGAAGACCAGGAAATGATGGATACACGGATCGTGTTCAAATCAATAGGCACGCAATGACTCTAAATAATAATGACCACGCCACCAAACACACATTCAGACTAAAGGAACCAGCTGTTTGGGAAATGTGAGAAGTAGAAAGTACAGGTATTTGTGTTCAACATGTAAGAAGTAGAAAGTACAGGTATTTGAGTTCAACGTGTAAGAAGTAGAAAGTACAGGTATTTGAGTTCAACGTGTAAGAAGTAAAAGTAAAAAGTTGTCAGAAAAATAAGTAGTGGAGTAAAGTACTGATACCAGAAAAATGTACTTAAGTACAGTAACAAAGTATTTGTACTCCACTACTTCCCACCTCTGTCTATTGTACAAATACTGTACCATACCTACCATAATGTTCCGTACCATTGTCTCGTGTTCTCTCTGCAGGAGTGGCTGCTGCGTCACGTCTGTGCGAGTGAGGCGGTGGAGCCGGTGATCTCCAGCCTGGTGTCGGTGCTGCTGAAGGGCTGCCAGGACTCGTCCCCCGAGGCCAGGCTGCTCTGTGGGGAGTGTCTGGGGGAGCTGGGGGCCGTGGACCCTGGACGTCTGGACCTATCACACACACACACACATGGAGACCGCAACACCTTCGTGGTAATTTAGACAAGACCATAGCTGTGCATCACACACAGTTTCATCCCACAGGCCATAAGACTGTAAAACACCTGAACATCTGTTTGCAACTTATATATATCAATATTCCAATTACTTGTATTTAGACTATTCTGCACTATTTCTATTATACTCTATTTTATTTTATTTACTTGCACTATTTTATCTGTTTTATTGTGTTGCATTGTTGGAGGAGCCTGTGACCTAAGATTTTAATTGTCATAACTACACTGTAGCTATGACAATGAAAGCCTTGAATCTGAATCTTGAATCTTACAGGTTGAAAGAAGTACTCGTAGAAAATGCAGACTTTTGAATGTTAATTCCCCCATATTGGAAAATCTCTGTCAGAAACCAAATGGAAATGTTATTTTCTTTGAACAGAGTGGAGTTGATGATCCTAACTTCGCCTACGACCTGCTGACTGAGCTGACCAGAACCTTTCTGGCTTACGCTGATGACGTGCGAGCACAGGACTCGGCTGCTTATGCCATCCAGGTACTCACATTGAGCAAGCACTCAATTTGCTCCTAAACTTGTGGATGTCTTTTTTATTTTATGAATGGTCTGTAATCTGTGTTTGTGTTGTTCCCGCTCTGTAGGAGCTGCTGTCGATCTTTGAGTGTCGCGAGGGTCTGACCGACTCACCGGGGCGCCGCCTGTGGAGGAGATTCCCCGAGCAGATTCAAGAAATACTGGAACCACACCTCAACAGCAGGTATGGTGTATTATAGTTATAATAAATATACTTCACTGGGAGGCGTGTGGCGCAGTGGATAAGTGCGTTGGTGTTTGGATCAGGGGAGCACAGGTTCAAACCCCACTGCAGTCAGCATGACACTTCACCCCAAATTGCTCCTGTGGGGATTGTCCACAGTATTGAGTATGACATGTCATGTTTACTTTAATTTAAGTATCTGAGTACTTCAGTGCTGCAGCGAGTAGCTCTGCATGGCGGCAACACACTGAGTCAGTGCCAGTAAACACATAAGAAGAGCTCTGACTGATCTCATCACACAACCACACACACACACACACACACACACACACACACACACACACGCACATAGGGATGGGTATCGCTAAGGTTTTAACGGTACTACTACTTTTATTGATACCGCTTATCGGTCCGGTCTTTTAACATTACTTTCATCGGTTCTTATGGAGAAAAAAGAATAAGGTAAACTAACTAAACACATTTTGAACAAAACTAACATTGCTTTTTATTTAAATTAAATACATAATATTTCACATCAAAAGAAAAAACAATGTTTTAACAAATCGTATTAAATAATGTGATGACAGAACTGTAAACAGAATAGCTGAAACTTTAACAAAATAAATAATTCAGTTACCTCTAATCATTAACCCATGTTTGTATCATGTAGTTAACTCTGTGTGTTGCTGCTAGCATACATAATATACACCTGACGTGGAAACGTTACACGTGGATGGGGCTACAGAGCTACTAGAAAGACAGTCGAACCCGGTGCATTCCTCCGTCTGAATGTGGTGCACTTTTGCTAAATGTTTAGACACATTGCTCGTGTTACCGCCCTGACATGCTAAACTTCTATTGCACTTTTGGTAACGAGCATTGTCCACATCGAGACGGGTAAAGTTTAACCACCTCGGAGCGCGTTCTCTCCGCAGTGTGTTGCTGCATGTAGCAGCTGCGTGTGTGTAAACTGCCCCGCCCCCTTGCAAGCAGGCGGGGATTGGGAAGATCAAAAATACTAAAAAGACGCATTTTGCACGCTTTTTGCGTATTTGAAACGGAGTTGGCGACACTAAAACTGCAATATAATGTTTGTGTAGCAATAATACACATGACATATTTTTTACATGTCTCCAGTACCGATAAAAAGACCTTAAGAGCTTAATGGTACCACGGTCTTTAATGATTCAGCCCCGGGGCCCGTTTAATACCGGGGCTCGGTACCCATCCCTACACACACACACACACACACACACACACACACACACACACACACACACACACACACACACACACACACACACACACACACACACCTAAATCACATATCCACTCATTTATTCTAATTGTCTCACACATACAGTTATCCATAAGATCAAATCCTCCTTGAGTGAAAGTATATATATTTTTTCCTGAGCTTATCTCTCCTCCCTCTCTATCTTCAGGTATAAGAGCAGTCGGAAGGAGGTCAACTGGTCCAAGCTGAAGAAGCCGGTGTATTTGAGTAAGAGAGGCAGCAAGTTCTCTGATTGGTCAGCCACCTGGGCCGGATACCTCATCAGCAAGGTTAGCAAATGTATCTTTTGAACTTTTGCAGAACCAAACAGATTCATATCTGTTAGAGCCAGTATTTTGATTTGATAAGAAAGGCCACCTAATTGTGACGTCTGTAGTCAACGCACTATAAAGGACTACATTTCCCACGGCGCCTGTGCTAAAGCCACAGTGATGGGCAACCTGTTGAGAGACGCCGTCGAAGTTACGAAGTTATATAAGCATTATCAAGAAAGAAAGAATACCTAAGTTGTTTGTTATTTGAGTTTTGCCTATTTCTTTTGAATATTGTAAAGGCCTATTTTATTTGTTGCAAAAGTTTGTTATTTTATTTTGAGCAAACACATCGCAACATCATCTAAACCATCGGAGGCCAAGCAACACTTCAAACTGTCAGTAATTTAAAGGAAAGAAACAAGTTAGAACTGTCTGTTTAAGGCGTCTAGTGGCTTGGTGGAAAGACAAGGAAGGATGCCACGACAATATCTATTGAATCATGTATCAATCTAAAAAAAGCAGAAGGGGAAAAGGCACTTTCTTTGCATCTTTGAGAGAATGAACTGAACGGGTTTTATGTGTTACAGGTGAGACACGAGCTGGCCGGCAGAGTGTTCACCTGCTGCAGCTTCATCATCAAACACGACTACAAAGTCACGATCTACCTGCTGCCTCACAT
Source organism: Gymnodraco acuticeps (assembly GCF_902827175.1). Classification (NCBI taxonomy): domain Eukaryota; kingdom Metazoa; phylum Chordata; class Actinopteri; order Perciformes; family Bathydraconidae; genus Gymnodraco; species Gymnodraco acuticeps. The sequence goes on from NW_022990957.1 coordinate 51,956, forward strand.
TCTGCTCTACATGCTGCTGGGCTGCACTCCTTCAGAGCAACAGGAGGTGAGGAAACATCATGTGGGGAAAATACTGAATGTACTCTTCCGATATCAGAGTCCACATGATAACAAAGGTATCAACTGTAGCTGTGAACATGACAGGATGTATGATTACCTAGAAGAGCATCAGGACTGTTTGAGGCATATGATAGCTATGTGATTAACATGATGATTCAGCCTCTATGGAGAAAGACATATGACAAGCATGCTCATTTCTGACGTGGAGCTAATCTGAAGTAAACATTGAATACTGCTTTCTATTCCTCCATCTTGTGATGGTGTAACTCCCTCTCTTGGATATCAGCATGTGAAGGACACTGTTCAGGAACTAGTTGATGCTCTGTATGTGATGACTACTTCCATTCTGGAGAGGATGATAAATACATGGATCCTGAGATTGAAGCTCAAGCCGGCGACGAGTGATATTTTTCGAACACATCAAAAGAAAGAAATCCATAATTATTTGTTAATTAATAATAATATACCTCCTTCCAGGTAACCGAGGAGATGCTGGCTGTGCTGACAGCAGGAGATGGACAGGGAGAGGGCTGTGGTCAGGTGACGGCCTCCAGCCTATCACAGCTCAGCACTCAGACTGTGTTCAGCATGATTTCTCACCTCACGCAGTGGAGCCGCTATATCCTCTACACCAAACCCAAACACAACGGTTAGTGACGCCCAACACACACACACACACACACACACTCTCTCTCTCTCTCTCTCTCACTCACTCACTCACTCACTCACTCACTCACTCACTCACTCACTCACTCACTCACTCACTCACTCACACACACACACACACACACACATCTCAAGCCTCTCTGTCTAGTTTTCACTGCAGTGTTAATACACATCAGTTAGGGGGGGGAAAAGCCCAGAACCCAAAACCTCCAGACTCAGGGACAGTTTTATCCCACAGGCCATAAGACTGCTAAACACCTGAGCTCTGCTAAGTGCCCCGATAAACATTCCTGTTTGTCATCTTGCAATAAACTTATTTATATAAATAGTTCAGGGTCCCCGCGGATCCTAAAAAGGTCTTAAATGTCTTTAAAGGAATTTTAGGAGGGGAGGTATTAAATGTTATCTGGGGCAGAATGAACGAGTGTGCAGGGGGGGGACATTGGTTTCCATGGGTCTACTGCCATAACAAAATAGTTTTGTTAATGCGAAGGCAGTCATGTTGGGCTGAATATTTCCCGTTATTCAAATGCAATAAAACTCAGTAACGGTTTATACTGTTGTCTAGTACATCGATTCTTTTGTATTGGTATTTTCTTTTCCTTTTAGGTCTTAAAAATCATTACATTTGTACTTAAGAAATGTGCAGATACCCTGTAGTTATCAACGCAATAAACTGTATTTAATTTAGTCTTAATTTATATTATTTGATTTCATATTCTGTTCTTGTACATATCATATTCTATTTACATGTATATAGACTTTTTGCACTACTTTTTTATTTATTTTATTTTATTATATATACCAGGGGGTCCTCAGGGTCTTAAAAAGTATTAAAAGTTGATAAATAAATTTAGCGAAAATGAAGGCTATTAAAAAATATTAAACGGCATTTTCCAAGGTATTACATTTTGTAGCTTGTTTTCAATAAGTATATAAAGTGTCCAAAGAGGTTGTGTTCTACAGTCTGCCTGAATGTAATCATTGCGTAGGTGTGTAGTGTGATTCTGTAGTTTATTGATGGCATCCCGTTGGATTTGACGTCATCTGAACAGGACATCGCACGCTCACTGCTTGATAGCGCGAAGGTCCGTTTACGCCGGTTGCTAAACAACATCGTTATGGGGAAATGCAAGTCTGCGTCCAAATGGTTGGAAGATAAGGAGGAAGGACAATCAATACTGTATGTAGTCAATGTGAGGTAAAGTGTGTCGCCAAGGTAACCGGTTAGAACTCAAAGAGGCGATGAGGTCTTAAAATGTATGGAAAGGGTCTTAAAAAAGGTCTTAAAAGGTTTTACATTTGACTTCAGGATTCCTGCATATACCCTGATATATGTTGGATTGTTTGAGGTGCTCAGGTCAGAAGAATTTCATTGCCATTTCTACACTGTAGCTTTGTGCATATGACAATAAAACCTTTGAATCTTTAAAAAGAAAAAAAGGGGTTGAAGTAAAAGACCCTGAACTGTCTTCTTGCAGAGAGCGGGGAGCACCAGCGCGTGATGGCCTTCCTGAGAGGAATCCCTCAGGACGTCCTGGCCAAGGCCTCGCTGAGGTCCAAAGCATACACTCGGGCCCTCATGCACTTTGAAGCATACATCTTAGAAAACAAAGAGAACATTCAGGATCACCTCACCTTCCTGCAGGTCAGACAACAATCATTAATCATTTTAATAATAATTCTTTGTTCGTCTGTCCACATTTCCTCTGGTTTTTTTTTGTCGAAGTAACTTATAACGTCATTTCATGGTACTGTTTTGAAACAATTTAAATAAAGGTCAAGTTAATGTAACAACTTGGGTGACCAGCAGTCCTACAATTTGGTTTGGACAGGAATCTTAATCTGTCATTGTAGTCTGCTTCAATTGTTTGGGTATTTAGACGTACTTTAACTTATTAAGTTCAGTTCAAGTATTTCTGGTACTGTCTAAGACTGTCTTTAAGACTTAAGAGGACTAAAATATCAAACTATTTAAATCTTTACTGAGAGATTTACCTAAGGACTGCAGATGGAAATTAGCTCAAATCTGGCAAATCTACTCTTCTCTTTTCTGAGATGAATGTATTTGTATGCATGGTCCTTGTTGAAATAAAGACATAATAATAATGATAGTTAACCACTTACGTTATTTGTTAAGTGGGGAGTTGCAGCTCTCAACTTTTTTACATTTCTTATAATTGACTTTTTGCAGACCCTGTACGCTGCGATGCACGAGCCGGACGGGGTGAGGGGGGTCAACGCCCTGAGGAGGGAGGAGCCGTCGCTACAGGAACAGATTCTGGAGCACGAGAGCATCGGCCTGCTGAGAGACGCGACCGCCTGCTATGACCGGGCCATTCAGCTGGAGTCAGACCAGGTACACTACACACACACACACACACACACACACACACACACACACACACACACACACACACACACACACACACACACACACACACACACACATACACACACATACACACACACATACACACTCACGCTCTCTCACACATACATACATACACACACATATATATACATACATACATATGACTGGGCCATTCAGCTGGAGTCAGACCAGGTACACACACACACTCACACACACACACACACTTACTCACTCACACACACACACTCACACTCTCACAAATACACACTCACACTCTCTCACACATACATACATACCAGGGTTTCCGCTAGGATTTTTTCTCGCCGGTCAAATGTCCGGGCAGAATTTATTTTACCGGACACATTTGAAACTTACCGGTCATATTTCAATAATAATAATAAGAGTTGTGTAGCAGAGTTTCCGTTAGCAGGTAATTACCGGACTATGAGCAGATATGCTGATGTTTAAAACTCAGTTCACGGGGCTCATTTTTATATTGCTTCAGTTTATAATCGTAACAGATCGAAAAATTCAGATTCATTTTTCAATAAATTATTCCACAAACAACAAACAACATAATTATTACATTCAAACAAACTACTTGTAGTAGATAACGTACATTATTCAAAAGTTTACATTAACTTTGAATAATAACACGGGAGAAACGGATGCTCTCTTTTCCCCTCTCCCTCCCTCTCTCCTGACAGCCCGTCAGTTTCTCATGCAGCTAAACAGTGGGCGGGGCTTCAGGTGATCATGCAGAGCTGCGTGTCTCGGTCTGACTCAGCAGCTGATCTGATCTCTCTCGCGTCCGGTTATACTTCACTCGCGTTTATGTCCATATCGATCAGATCTCCTGATCGGCCTTTATAGAGAGCACCGATCAAACTATTAAGAGTGAATATCGGCCGATAATGACCGGCGGCCGATCTATCGGAGCATCCCTAATTATTACCAGACATTTTGACCGGCAGGTTTTGAATTTACCGGTTTTTAATAAATTTTACCAGCTAAAAACCGGTAATTACCGGCTAAAGGAAACCCTGATAGATATATACATACATACATACATATGACTGGGCCATTCAGCTGGAGTCAGACCAGGTACACACACACACTCACACACACACACTCACACACACACACACACACACACACACACACACACACACACACACACACACACACCAGGGCTGCATTCCTTTTCAGTTTTGTATCATAAATCTATGAGACATTCATTGGCTACATTTTATAAGTGACTTTCTAAAATCGTGCCATCGTGCATAGGCCACTATATAAATGATTGATGTTATTCAGATAAAGGAAAACTGTGCTGTCAGCTTTTGTTTGTTTCAGTATTGCATCGCTTTCTAATTATTTCCCGATTACATAACTTGTTTTTTTCCCTCTGTGTACAGATTGGTCACTATCACGGGGTCATGACCTCCATGCTCGGCCTTGGACAGCTGTCAACAGTCATCACTCAGGTCAATGGAGTCCTGGCAAACAAGTGAGACACACACACACACACACACACACACACACACACATACTTTATACAATGGCCCATATCAATCTTATAAAAGGTGCTTTTAATCTACTAATTCTTTCACTGCTAATTAACCCGCGAGCTGTGTTTTTATATTCATTATCCTCTTGAGTGTTTCTTTATTAATGCACAACTGTATTTTATTCTTATAATATGTATGTCAATTAAGATCCACTGAATGTAGCTATGTACACATTTAGGCACCAGTGGAAGTCGGAGCTGAACACTTACAGAGTGGAGGCGGCCTGGAAGCTCGGGAAATGGGACCTGCTGGAAGATTATCTGAGTTCAGGTAATGAAACGCACAGATTGTTCCTGGAAGCTGCAACATAGTGAAGCTTTTGTTGTAGGGCGAGACAATTACTATTTTCTGTTTTCCTGTTTTATTGCACTGTTGGAGGAGCCTGTGACCTAAGATGTTCCTCGACATAACTACACTTTAGCTATGTACGTATTAAAGGTCACCTATCATGCTATTTTTAGGCAATAGCATAGGTCTCAGATATATAAAAATATATAAAAAACATGTCTATGAAGTGTTTTGCTCAAAATACCAAACAGATCACCCATTCTAGCCATGCCTCATATCCCTCTATTTCACTTCCTGTTTCAAAAGTGCTGATTTTGGGTATAAAGCTTTAAAAAAAAAACTAGCTACTGTCTAAACTAAATGCTGCCGTGATGAAACGCCATATCATGGATCATCAAGGATTCTCTCTGAAACAGTTTGGAGCTCAAAGGCTTTCTCTCTTGCCGGTTATACCACAAGGTGAGTTCCTTTTTACTTCCTGCTTCTTCACACACATGCTCTCCAGTACAGGTTAGCTCTGAGTGTTAGTGATGCTAATGTAAACACCGACCATATTACGTCCAAAACAGTCAGGCATTGTTTCTGATAGCAACGTTTCTGATTGGGCCGTGGGTCCACATTTCAGATATTACGTCATATCGGACGCAAATCTGGATCAGCTCCGTTGTTCCCCGTTTTTAGAGATTTGGGTACGGAGGAAAAGAGAGAGGGTTTTATTTTCTAACGCTGCGTGAGTTCCCTGACACACCGGGGACATATTTATGTATAAAAGACATCAAAAAGTGACTTTTGCATGATAGGTCCCCTTTAAGTTGACTATTACCTGAACCACAACATGGACGGGTGCAATATCTAAAATCGCAGGAGGTGCAATATTTGCAGCCGACAAATTGTATTCAACAGACTTTAAAAAACATTGGATTGGTAGAGATCCTCTAAATAAATATTCTTCAAAGGAAATAAGGAACAAGGATTGAAAAATGATTTTCCCTCAAATATTCAGCCCTAATTTGTGGCAATATATGGCAGAAATAGATAGGTAAGGTACGTTTATTTATATAGCACATTTTCAGACACAGAGGCAATTCAAAGTGCTTTACATCATCATTAACACTTAATAAGAAGTCAACAGAGGAACACAATAAATAAACAATTTAAGTAGTAGATACTTAAAAGCCTTTTGTTGATTCCCATTGTGTCTCAGACCTTCAGTCCAATACGTGGGGCGTGCGGCTCGGCCAGTTGCTGCTGTCAGCGAAGAAGCAGGATGGAGAGACTTTCTATGAGAAGCTGAAGCTGGTGAGGAAGGAGCAGGTCGTCCCTCTGTCGGCCGCCAGCTACGAGTGTGGAACCTACCAGAGAGGATACGAGTACATCGTCAGGTCTGTGTGACAAACTTCACATTTTAAACATTTTGTAGTTGATTCCCAGAGGTGGGAAGTAGTGGAGTACAAATACTTTGTTACTGTACTTAAGTACATTTTTCTGGCATCAATACTTTACTCCACTACTTCTTTTTCTGACGACTTTTTACTTTTACTTCTTACATGTTGAACACAAATACCTGTACTTTCTACTTCTTACATTTTCCAAACCGGTTCCTTTAGTTTGAATGTGTGTTTGGTGGCGTGATCATTATTATTTAGAGTCATTGCGTGCCTATTGATTTGAACACGATCCGGGTATCCATCATTTCCTGGGTTGCGTTCCGATAATCCAAAAATCAGCTCCTAAGTTCTAACCCTATCTCCTATTCCTTGACCTCTGAGTGAAACGTCACGGGGTTAAGGGATAGTGGAGGAGAATTCAAAAGGACTTACGAGAAGAGACTGCGGTACTTTAGAGAATCCGAATGCACTTTCACTTTCCGATGTGTTTATGATGCGCCAGCGGACGTCATTTTGTGCGTCTGCTGCTGTGGGGAAACTATGGGAACTACAGTTCTCTATACAGCGGACTACAACATGGATGTTTAATAAGAACGAGGGACTCATCTAGAGACTCTGCACCGTGCTCTGACGCTGTTGCTTTATGCTTTATGAACGTGGACAACAGAGAAACATATTCTTCAGGACCAAAGTTGGAATTGAAATAAAAAAGGAAAGTGAAGCTTATGCTCGTCACCCTCTCCCTCCGGTCCACATTAATACAAATTATCCCAATATCTTAAATCAATACAAATGTATTTATTATAAATGTTAGTCCTTAACATCTATCACTGTGTATATCACCATTCAAACATCTTTTAAAAGTTGAACAAACCCCACACAGCTCAGTAAAGACTGTGAGATGTTGACTTTATTTGATCATTTCAGTAAAAACTAACGTTCATATTTCTCTCTTTGATTATAATAATGATGAACGTTCAGAAAAAAGCACTTTGGCAACTTACCACATACGTTTTAAAATGCTTAATAAGCACCGTAACTTTCATGATATCATTTCTCGGTCATAATCGGTTGTTTCCGTGAACGGCCGACTGTTGTGTGACGGCAAATGCTGCGGCTGCAATGCATTGTGGGGCAGCATTTTATCCTCTCCTTTCGGTAAGGGAGGTCCAGTGGTTCCGAAGCTAAAGGAGGTTATAAAGGAAGTTTGAAACCTCCTTTCCTTTCATTTAGAGAATTGGAACGGCACTTATCATGGCTGCCACTGAGGGACTTCCGGGTCATTTCACTCCGTTAGGAAGGTTCCTAAGCTAAATGGACTATTGGAACGCAACCCTGGTCTTCTCTAAAGAAGAGGGACCAATGAAAACGTTGTCATGTTGCCGTTGTTCAGCATGGAAACATTCATTAGCTAACAATGACATTATTGTTCTATTAATATAAAGGGAGGTCAGGTACTCTTTAAAACAGCTGGGAGTTATGGGTACTTTTTACTCAAAGGTATGTAATTCACTTCAGAAACACTTTTTGTTATATTCCATGGAATGCTCTTAACATCCCGATAGCAATTAATACATTAAGTGCTTTGACAACAAATCCATAACAAAATGTCATCTGTGGAAGCCGTGGCGCTGTAAAAAGCACGACCAATCATCTGAGCCGGCCCGGCTAAAGTAACTGGATGGCCTACCTGCCTGTCAGCCTTCCATCTCGTGCACAAACTTATCTCGTGCCCTCATTGGTCATGTGTGCGTTCGTGTGTGTTGGAGGAGGGGCTCTGTGAGGAAGTCTGAAGGAAGGGGCAGATTTTTTCCGGCCGCGTACTTTCAAATTCTAGCGCACTCGAGCTGGTTTCTCCAAAATTACATACCCCACCTTTAAGTACATTTCAATACCCATACTTCTTTATTTTTACTTGAGTAAAGAAGTTTAGTCAGTACTTCTACTTTTACCAGAGTATTTAAACACGAGTATCTGTTCTTCTACTTGAGTAAAGGATGTGTGTGCTTTTGCCATCTCTGATGATTCCTGGTTGGCAATTGTAACGACTTGTTTTGTGTGTGTGTGTGTGTGTGTGTGTGTGTGTGTGTGTGTGTGTGTGTGTGTGTGTGTGTGTGTGTGTGTGTGTGTGTGTGTGTGTGTGTGTGTGTGTGTGTGTGTGTGTGTGTGTGTGTGTGTGTGTGTGTGTGTGTGTGTGTGTGTGTGTGTGTGTGTGTGTGTGTGTGTGTGTGTGTGTGTGTGTGTGTGTGTGTGTGTGTGTGTGTGTGTAGTGTGTGTGTGTTGTGTGTGTGTGGTGTGTGTGTGTGTGTGTGTGTGTGTGTGATGTGTGTGTGTGTGTGTGTGTGTGGGTGTGTGTGTGTGGTGTGTGTGTGTGTGTGTGTGTTGTGTGTGTGTGTGTGTGTGTGTGTGGTGTGTCAGGCTTCACATGCTCCAGCGCGTTGGAGCACAGCTTCACCGAGCCTGCAGACCAGAGGCAGAGCTCCGCCCCCAGCCTCAGCCAGCTGCCGCCTCACTTCACTGACCGCCTGGAGATGACCCAGAACTCCTTCAGGGCCAAGGAGCCGATCCTGGCCCTGCGCCGCGCCCTGCTCAGCCTGGGGCCGCAGTAAGGACGTAGAAACATTTGTGTCAATATGTTGCTTTTGACATTCATTTACATTCATTGTACAGCAAGGGTGTCAAACTCAATTCCATCGCGGTCCACATTAGCATTATGGTTGCACTCAAAGGGCCGGTTGTAACTTCAAGACTATAAAGAAATCGTAAATATATATAATATAATGTATTAAATTACATTATTGCCTCTGCATTGGATTATTATCGGATAGGGTAATAACTTCATAACTTCTATGTCTGAAAGCAGAAGTCCAGGGGAAATAATTGTAAGTCTCTTCAGTGCGCATGTCTCAAAATGAGATGCATTGTGGGGCATGTAGTTTATGGGCAACGTGCTTTTGTAAAGCGGCATGTAACTGTATAATAAACGTATTATATTTTTTGCGGGCCACATAAAAGTAGGTTGCGGGCCGGATTTGGCCCACAGGCCTTGAGTTTGACACCCCTGTTGTACAGTATGAGCAGGCCCACCTTTCTCTGAGCTATTGCTCTTTTCGCATTTACCACTTTTTATGTTGACCAATGTTTTAATAATGTGGCTCTTCACCTGTAACTTCTCATCAGTATTTCTTAGTAAATATTTGTTTAAACAGAATAACTTATAAACATTAGAGTGCCTTGACATCGGGGACGCATTATTTCAAGCGTCTGTGACTTTTTAGTATACCGTTCAAGCTATCAAAGAGCCAATAAAAGCTATGCAATGTTAATCTAAAAGAAATCTGTGTAAATTATTATAGTCAAGGCCACATCCTAAATCTCTTGTCTGCTTCAAAGGTCCAGGAGCAAGGAGCTGGTGGGGGAGTGCTGGCTGCAAAGTGCCCGCGTGGCCAGGAAGGCGGGACATCACCAGACGGCCTTCAACGCTCTCCTGAACGCAGAGAACACACACCTGGCCGAGCTGGTGACCGAGAAGGCCAAGTGGCTTTGGTCCAAGGTATGAATAACTTTAAAGGTCACCTATTATTATTATTATTAAACATGTGTCCCCTCTGTGTAAAGAGATGATCAAGCAGTTTGTTATCCAGCCTAGTGTGAATAGTTATTCCATCTCCTTGTGTTAATACAGCATGTCAGCATCTCTTGTCAAGCTGACTGTGTTTCACACCTTTTATCCTACTGAAACTCACACACATAAATACACAAAATATCACTTGTAAAAAAAACGTCTGCATTAATGTGTCGTCAGGGCGATGTACACGAGGCGCTGATCGTGCTGCAGAAAGGTGTGACCCAGTGTTTCCCTGACGACCAGCCGCTGACGGACCCCCGCAGCCTGCAGACTAAAAGCAGGGCCATGCTGCTGGTGGGACGCTTCATGGAGGAGACGGCCAACTTCGAGTCCAACGCCATCATGAAGGCATACAAGGTAACAGGCGTGATGCGATATGAATAGAGAAGTCAACTGTATTGTCAGTCTTTCAGTTTGTGTGTACAGACAGAGAGATCGAAATAACGTTTCCCACAATCCCGAATATAAAACAAATGTATATAAAAATATGTGTGCAAATATGTATACATATACACACAGTCAAAGACACATTTTTACATGTGCACACATTAAGACCTAAATAAAAACACAACAATCAATACAAATAACAGTCACTTCAATATTTGAGAATGTACATCAGAGTTCCCGTTAGAATATTTTTTTGCCGGTCAACATGTCCGTTAAAGTTGAAATCAACATTTGACAAGTGCCGGTCAAAGGTCTTCTTTGTTATTTATTGAGCTTTAAAACAAATGGATATGATTTGATATTAAACAAACTAATTATAGTAGATTAACTACATTATTCAAAAGTGTACAGTAACTTACAATAACACGGGAATAATAAACGGAGCGCTCTCTCCCTCTCCTGACAGCCCGCCAGTATCATGCAGCTGGCGGATCCAGTAATGAGTGACCAGACAGTCAAACTAAACATATCTATAACTAGTTGAGGTAGTTTGAGAGCTCATTAAAATAGCTACGTGTGATTTTCTAACCTGAAGTGTGTTTTGTCCGCTCACCGCTGCAGGTGATCATGCTGCGTGTCGATTCGTCAGCAGCAGCTGATCTCTCTCTCCCGTCAGATTAGACTTCACTCGCGTTTATGTCCATATCGATCAGATCCAGCTAGTTCTAGCTAATTATAGGACTACCTGCTTATTAAAAGACACCTAAACAATAAGCGTCGCTATGCAACTGGGTGAGGCCACAAAGTATAGCGCAGCATTATGCATTTGTTTACATGCCCACCGGAACCCCGAGGCATTACCAACAGATCAACGCACAATCAACCCATACAGGACATCTCTTTCTCCACATTAAGTGTTAGACATTAGAATTGACTATTCTTGTCTGTCACATACTCTTCTGTCTGTCACATAAGTGGCGCAAGTTGCGCAACTGATGCGGTATTGCGCTAAGGGGAAATTATTTTGACCGGACACTTTGACCGGAGAGATTTAGATTTGCCGGTCTTCAGCATATTTTACCGGTCGTAGTCCGGTAATTACCAGCTAACGGGAACTCTGATGTACATTAGTGCAACATTGTCCATAGAACTAACCACTGCGCAGGAAGTCATAGGCTTTGATTACACCCTAATGATGAGATGCAGTTCACAACCTGTAAGAGACTTCAGAGGCACTCATGCACAAATGATACTGTTACATTTGATGAAAAATAAACCCCCAAACACGTTCTGTTCCAGCTATTCAATTGTAAGGATTTGCTGCCTTTCTTTGCCTTTTCTGATAATAAATCAAATGTCTTCAAGGCCCTTAGACAATTGTGATGGGTGGTTCTTTTTTTTTTAAATGACATTTTTAAGCCCAAGCAATGAACTGAATAATAAAGAAAATGGTTTTCAAAAGAAGGCAATAACTAATTACTGTAGTTGCAAGAAAGGAGCCAAAGACAGCTTAATATTAACCAAGAAGCATGCATAACAAATATTAGAGATAAAATAATTACACAATTTACTAAATAAACAGTTCTGAGAGATATAGCAGCCAGGTTATATATTACACAGCTATTAACAGGATATACAAATATTACACACTGTTGTGTTTCTTAGGATGTGACCAACCTTCTGCCTGAGTGGGAGGATGGAAACTTCTACTTGGCCAAGTACTACGACAAAGTGATGCCAATGGTGACTGATAATAAGCTGGAGAAACAGGGGAACCTCATCAGATACATTGTGACATACTTTGGAAAGTAAGTTATTGTTCTCGCTGCTGAGACCCAGTCCTTGGGTCTATGATAAAGCTGAGAATATACTATTACACCTGGCTTTCACCAAAAACTCATTCATTTTACTGAATTTAAATCTGTGTTGTTTCCCTCGCAGAGCCTTGCAGTTTGGAAACCAGTACATCTACCAGGCCATGCCTCGCATGCTTTCTCTCTGGCTGGATTTTGGAGCCAAAGTGTGTGAGTGTGAGAAAGGTGGGTGTGTCCAGAAGCTACTGTAAAAGTAAAATAAAGATACACACAGGGCAATGGCTGCTCCCAGTGTCTGGCTGATTCACTAGATGTTCCAACACAGTCAACATGTATTTTAAATGTACAATGAAAAGCACTAGTAAGCAGAGATGGCAAAAGTACACACATCCTTTACTCAAGTAGAAGTACAGATACTCGTGTTAAAAATACTCTGGTAAAAGTAGAAGTACTGACTAAACTTCTTTACTCAAGTAAAAGTAATGAAGTATGGGCTTTGAAATGTACTTCAGTAAAAAGTACCCATAACTAGCAGCTGTTTTAAAGAGTACCTGACCTCCCTTTATATTAATAGAACAATAATGTCATTGTTAGCTAATGAATGTTTCCATGCTGAACAACGGCAACATGACAACGTTTCCATTGGTCCCTCTTCTTTAGAGAAGACCAGGAAATGATGGATACACGGATCGTGTTCAAATCAATAGGCACGCAATGACTCTAAATAATAATGATCACGCACCAAACACACATTCAGACTAAAGGAACCGGCTGTTTGGAAAATGTGAGAAGTAGAAAGTACAGGTATTTGAGTTCAACATGTAAGAAGTAGAAAGTACAGGTATTTGTGTTAAAAAAGTAAAAAGTCGTCAGAAAACAAGTAGTGGAGTAAAGTACTGATACCAGAAAAATGTACTTAAGTACAGTAACGAAGTATTTGTACTCTACTACTTTCCACCTTTGGTATTAAGCAGTAGTAAGAAATGCAATTATTTAGTTGTATATATTCTCAGTCAAGAACTAATCTGAATCTTCTTCAAACGATTCATTGTGAAGCATGTTTCTGTGTTTGTTATGTGTTTTATTTTACCTGTATTTAATTAATAAAAAGATGTGAGCCTATGTAAATAGTGTCCACTCTTCCCTCCACCCCAGCTGGCCGGTCAGACAGGCAGATGCGACAGGAGCTGGGCAAAATCAACGCTGCGGTGAGCGAGCACTGCGACAACTTAGCGCCGTACCAGTTCCTGACGGCCTTCTCCCAGCTCATCTCCAGGGTCTGCCACTCCAGCGACGAGGTCTTCACCGTCCTCATGACCATCGTGGCCAAAGTCTTCCTGAAGTACCCCCAACAGGCCATGTGGCTGATGACTGCTGTCTCCAAGGTGTGTGTGTGTGTGTGTGTGTGTGTGTGTGTGTGTGTGTGTGTGTGTGTGTGTGTGTGTGTGTGTGTGTGTGTGGCCTAGCATTACCATCCTTGTGGGGACCAAAATCTGTTTGCACAGTCACGTGTGGGGACTGGCTTCCCTTATGGGGACAAAATGGAGGTCCCCATGAGGGGAATCATTAATTTTAGGGTGAAGACTTGGTTAGGGTTAGGTTTTTGTATTGGAATGGGGTTAGGGTTAGGCATGTTATGGTTAAGGTTAGGATAAGTCTCCAGGAAATGCATGTAAGTCAATGTAATGTCCCCTGAAGTAAACCCTGTTGGTGTAAATGTCTGCCTTTTTCCACTACTACCTGCTAGAAGTGTATGTGCTGTATTTTCGTGGGGTTTTCTCCGTCCCTACTTTCCTTAACTTGTTTTTTTTACAATTGAACACATTCCAAAACTCATATATATTTGTGTGTGATTGATTGTCCAGATGTTTAAGCACGTGCATAAACTCACAAAACTACTTCATTGAATTTCAAAAAAATATGTCTGTCTGTGTGTTTTTATTTGTTTCAGTCTTCCTACCCCATGCGTATGAACCGCTGCAACCAGATCCTTAAGAAAGCAATAAGTCTCAAACAAGCTCTGGAGAAATTCATCGGGGACGCAAACAGGCTAACTGACAAGCTGCTGGAGCTCTGCAACAAGCCGGTACACACACACACACACACAAACACACACACACACACACACACACGCACACACACCTACACACACACACACACGTTATATATGCATTGACATTGTAATATGAAGTGGCCTCTTGTAGTTTTAGCGCTATGAAGCTATCTAAACTATAGTCAATGATTGCAAATTGTTATTACATAATAAAAGTAATAAAGCATGTGTTCATATTATTGTCTGTATTGCATGGCTTATACTCAAGTGTAAGTTACTATTGATTTGATAAATGCATCTTGTTTAATAATGAGTTTTGTTGTAGTTGAGCCTCAGCATAACAATATAGCTATAAAATCTCCAAGTGAATATTGACCAACACATTTTATGGGTAGATAAGATTAGATCAACATTTATTGATCTCCTTCAAGGAAAGGGATTGCTTGCAGCAGCCAGGTAAAGTAGATATAAAGGTCGCTGTAAATACATGTTTGTGTGAATGTGTCTCTCAGGTGGATGGGAACAGCACCACCCTGAGCATGAGCGTGCACTTCAAGCTGCTGAAGCGCCTGGTGGAGGAGCCCACCTTCAGCCAGATCCTGATCCCTCTGCAGTCAGTCCTCATCCCGACGCTGCCCTCTACTGGCGGGGCGAACCCGGAGCACGACGCCTTCCCCGGACACTGGGCCTACCTGGCCGGCTTTGAGAACACCGTGAGAGAGGGGGGGGAGCGACGGGGGGATGGTTGTTGTCATACATAGTTTAGTAGGACGGCGCCTGGTGACAAAAAGAGTTATTTTGAAACACAATACAATACAGCTCCAGAACAAAGTGCTGTAAAGGCAAATAAACACATATAACATACAACAATCACACACACACCATAACACAAGTACAAGTAAAAACAATAGAGAATTTAAAAGCAACAATCTAAAAAGATGTCAATGCGCTGAGGAGAAGACGGTTATAAAGGTTACATTTCAGCAAAGAGCAGTCGTAAAAGCAACATTATCTGATTTTACTATCACAATTGGTTATGCCACATAACTCTAACCTGTGTGTGTGTGTTGTGTGTGTTGTGTGTGTTGTGTGTGTGTGTGTGGTGTTGTGTGTGTGTGTGTGTGTGTGTGTGTGTGTGTTGTGTGTGTGTGTGTGTGTGTGAGTGTGGTGGTGTGTGTGTGTGGTGGTGTGTAGTATGTGTGTACCTGCGTTGTGTGTGTGTGTGTGTGTAGTGTGTGTGTGTGTGTCGTGTGTGGTGTTTGTGTGGTGTGTGGTGGTGTCGTGTGTGTGTTGATTGTGTAGTGGGTGTGTGGGTGGGTGGGGGTGGGTGGGTGGGTGGGTGGGTGATGTGTGGTGTCTAGGTGGAGATCTTGGCCTCCTTACAGAAAACCTAATGAAGATAAGTCTGAAGTGGCTCAGATGGGCGGAGCTACACCATGATGTGGTAAAACCCAAAGATGACCTGAGGAAGGACTGCAGACTCATGGGTTCAACTGCCTCATCAACAAGGTGCGTGATACTGTAGAAAACTGCACAATTGTTTATATTGGGAGTCATTATAATATATCGAAAAACAGTACACAAAGTTTACCCGTTGAAAAAAAAGGTTAATTTCTGATTGTTCTAGATTTCTTTTGTACCTAATACATCTCAGCAGTATTTATAGTATGTGTACGTGCTATCTGTGTGTGTAGTGCCTTCGTAAGGATGCTGAGTCGAGGCGGAGGGAGCTGCATATCCGTACCTACGCTGTGATTCCTCTCAACGAGGAGTGCGGCATCATCGAATGGGTCAACAACACGGCCGGTCTGCGACACATTCTCACCAAGCTGTACAAAGAGAGAGGTAATAATAATCACTTTTCAGACAACAAGTGCAGTCCAAAGTGCTTCACATAGGCATTTCTCAAAAAATACAGATGCCAGTAAAAGACATAAAAACAAACTAAAACTAGCATAGAGTAGACATATGTAAAAAATACATTTAGATTAAAGGTACAACCAGGGACGTGCACAGGTACGGGCTAATGTTGCCCGGGCAACGGCATTTATTATTTATGTTCTATATCGCTAAGTGTGTGATTACACATGTTACGTATTATATATATATAATATTTATTATAGGCTACTGTATTGGTGCGTTAAGACCACCTCTCCGTGTCGGATTTTGGAAAATGGATTTTGAGTTTTCTCATGGCAGGGACTTTACTTCCTCTTGACACCGTCGGTTGTTTACAAAAAAACACCTATAGTTGTTATTGTGCTTCTGTGTTTCTGTGTCTTTTCATCTGCTCCGTAAACTCCTTGGTAACACTCCCTCAACGCTCCGCTCGCTCTCTTTTCTTGATCGCCCTCTCACACAGGAGAACCCTTCACTGTCCCGCTTTATTGTAGGATTTCTGCCATGTCTCTACTTTAATTTGACCATCTCTGTTATTAAGTTATGGAATACTAAATAAATAAGTAATTAGATACCTTACCGTTACGGCCCGTCCACACAGCGGCGTGCGTTGACGCTTGCCGGCGGGCGTGTCTGACACTCGATCCAACAACCAATCACATGAATCTCCCGCCCCTGACACACAAGCAGCGGTTTGATTGGCTAGAGCTTGTACTGGCATATGATTCGATTGGCTGACGCTTCTGCCGAGGCGTCAAAAGTTGAACATTGCTCAACTTTTGCAGCGAGCCACGCCAGCAACGCTCCGCGTCGCTTCCCATAATGCAGTTCGGCTAAAAGTGACGTCACCCCATTCAAAGTGAATGGGCAGAAGCGTTGGAAGCTTCAACGCATGCCGCTGTGTGGACGGGCCGTTACTGCGCTCATACAGTATGATAAGAATAATGCGTATTGAACTGGTTTAATTAATTAGTGAGTTTATTTAAGGTAATTATAGAAGCCCTAGAAGTAGGGAATGAGTCCTTACCCCAAGTGAAGGAGTTCAAGTATCTCGGGGTCTTGTTCTCGAGTGAGGGAACAATGGAGCGTGAGATGGGCCGGAGAATCGGAGCAGCGGGAGCGGTACTGCAGTCGCTTTACCGCACTGTTGTGACGAAAAGGGAGCTGAGCCAGAAGGCAAAGCTCTCTGTCTACCGGGCCATTTTCGTTCCTACCCTCACCTATGGTCATGAAGGATGGGTCATGACCGAAAGAACGAGATCGCGGATACAAGCGGCCGAGATGGGTTTTCTCCGCAGGGTGGCTGGTGTCTCCCTTAGGGATAAGGTGAGAAGTTCGGTCATCAGGGAGGGACTCGGAGTTGAGCCGCTCCTCCTTCGCGTCGAAAGGAGCCAGTTGAGGTGGTTCGGGCACCTAGTTAGGATGCCACCTGGGCGCCTCCCTAGGGAGGTGTTCCAGGCACGTCCAGCTGGGAAGAGACCAAGTGGTAGACCTAGGACCAGGTGGAGGGATTATATCTCTTCGCTGGCCTGGGAGCGCCTTGGGATCCCCCAGTCAGAGCTGGTTGATGTCGCCAGGGAAAAGAAAGTTTGGGGCTCTCTGCTGGAACTGCTACCCCCGCGACCCGACCACGGATAAGCGGGAGAAGATGGATGGATGGATGGATAGAAGCCCTATTTTATCAGTATGTCTGCACAGCAGTTACAATCGTCAAACTACATTGAATTGTCCCCATTTTTTCTTTAATAGTTACTAACATTAGATATTTTAATGAGATATGGACCGCAAAACAAAACATTTCCCTGGTTTTCATTTTAAAAATCAAGCTTATTTTGTTTTGAGATGATGATGTGAATTACTGTTCAAATTAGTTAATGTAATAATCGTTTTGTTCTTATATTTTTTTTCGGGGGGGAGGCCCTTTTTCCAGTTTAGAGCAATAGCCCCTCCAATTGTCCCGTGCACGTCCCTGGGTACAACGATGAAATTGTGCATTAAAAGGAGGATAGTGCAAAATCAACACACAATCAGGTGACAGGTTAAAATGCATTGAGAAAGTGCAGGAGTTTGCTTCTTAAAAGGCTCAAATGTAAAAATGTGTTTTGAGTTTTTAAAGACTTCCACCGAGCTGGCTTCCCTGATGTCTACAGGTATTTAGTTTTATAAAGAAAAACAATAACGGAGCAACACATCAAACCCCCCGTGAGTAAGATACATGTTGTGAACATATTTCATTTGGTCATATTTGTGGGTGTGTTTTCTAGGTATGAACTTATCAGGTAAAGAGCTCAGAAAGCTTATCCTGCCGAAGACGGCCCCCTTTGAAGACAAGCTACGAATCCACAAGGAGGTGCTTTGTGTTCGACACATTCCTGTTTTCCACGAGTGGTTCCTCCGGACCTTCCCCGACCCCACATCATGGTACGACCCTAAATTCACGAGGGTCACTGTTTCAAAAGCAGTGTAAATTATCTTATTGTGTGTCTGTGTCTGTGTGTTATTACATTTAGGAAGCAGTTTCAGCTCGATTGAAAGTTTAGGATGTTTTTTCGGTTGGTTAAACGTTTAAAAAGGGTCAAGATCAAGTTTGAGGTTAAATTACTGATAAGGTTTACATTTTTCATAATGTAATATCTCTCACTGTGTGTGTTTACAGGTACAGCAGTCGCTCTGCGTACTGCCGCTCCACTGCTGTGATGTCCATGGTGGGCTACATCCTGGGTCTGGGGGATCGTCACGGAGAAAACATCCTCTTCGACTCTTTCACCGGGGAATGTATTCACGTCGACTTCAACTGCCTCTTCAACAAGGTTTGTGTTTGTCTCAAATTGTCTTAAAGATCCCCAATTATACTGTTGTTCATCAATATATCACAGGTCTCAGATACAAACATGTCTCTGAAGTGTTTGGCTCCAAACACCAAACAGATCATTGCAGCATTACCCATAATCCCCTCTGTTTCAGCCCTGTTTCCAAAGTGCTGATTCTCTGTCTGTGACTTTAGATGAAAATAAGGGCCCCTCCCCACGCCCCTCTGAGAGAGATTTGGTTACAAAGAACACAATGGTGCTCTAGGAGGAGATTCAGGTGATAAGGTGGGGAGGGGGTAACCTTGGTTGCTGATTGGCTAATGGTTACACAAGCCAAACAATCCTTATGACATCATAAAGTGGCCAAAATCTGATCAGCTCATTTTCAGACAGGTTTTTATAGAAATGGATCAGGACAAAAAGAGAGAGAATCTTTTTTCCTGAAACTTTGTTGATGTAGAAGAGACATGAAAAAGTGGATTTTGTATAATATGTGACCTTTAAGTAAGAATTATATATTATAAACCATGAAAAAAATCATAGAATTTGTTTTAAATATTGTTTTTTATACCCTACCTTCTGCTAGTCTTATCTGTACCTGTATTTCTGTAATGCTCCTTCTGTCCCTCTCCATTAGGGGGAGACGTTTGACGTGCCTGAAGTGGTTCCCTTCCGTCTGACCCAGAATATGGTCCACGCCATGGGGCCCATGGGCACCGAGGGTCTCTTCAGACAGGCCTGTGAGGTGACCCTGAAACTCATGAGGGACCAGAGAGAGCCGCTCATGAGGTGCACACCAAAAAATACTCTCGAGTACAAACACAAATTTATTTTAAAGGCCAGGGTTTGAAGCAAAAAGCATAACTTTACTTACTACATTTGGGTTCAAGGTTTTTCTCTGTCCTAAATGTATATACAGTTTTTTTTTTTAAAGATTCCAAATTAAACATTTCTATTTTTATATTTCCTCTAAGTGTGCTTAAGACCTTCCTGCATGACCCCCTGGTGGAGTGGAGTAAACCAGCCAAAGGAGGACTTTCTAGAACGCAGGCCAACGAGACAGGAGAGATAGTAAATGAGAAGGTGAGTGCAGTCTACGCCTTTCTAGTATGTTTACACGCCTCAGAGCAGCATACATAATATAACACATAAATGCCATATTTTTGCCATTACTATAACTGCATTGTATATCTTTCGCCCTTGTTCTCTGTCAGGCGAAAACCCACGTGTGTGACATCGACCAGCGACTGCAGGGTGTCATAAAGAGCCGGAACAAAGTGCTGGGTCTACCTCTGTCCATAGAGGGACACGTCCACTACCTCATACAGGAAGCCACTGATGACAAGCTGCTCTGTCAGATGTATCTGGGCTGGGGACCCTACCTGTAAAACATGCCTTAGTTTACTAAATGAAAGCATTGGAAATGAAGTTCAGGAGAATTTAAAAGGTTTTTCTGTTATCCAAAGCCTACACAAAACAACCAGGAGTGCCCTCCAAGGTGGCTCCGAACACCCACGACTGTTTGTTGAAGAGCCCTTTATGATTTAACCTTGTATGTTCTAGTACTTCTATCCATGTTAAGTTTCCTGTTTCTGGAAAAAAATATTATTTTTGTATTCATTCAGTATTCACTTGTAATAAAGGATTTGTGTTTTTCAGAGTTGATGTTGTAGGTAAATGTGTCTTCTAATCTTTTAACCCTCCTTAGATTCTCTTCAGCAGTCAGATTGTTTTAATCCTGTGTGTGTGTGTGTGTGTGTGTGTGTGTGTGTGTGTGTGTGTGTGTGTGTGTGTGCGTGTGTGTGCGTGTGTGTGTGTGTGTGTGTGTGTGTGTGTGTGTGTGTGTGTGTGTGTGTGTGTGTGTGTGTGGTCCAATCAGCTGATCCTTCTCACAGGAGCACCAATTACAGCAAAGTGTTTGCTCATGAAAGCCTTAAGAGGCTGAGAAAGCCTTTGTGAGGTTAGTAGTGTGAGGGATGTTGGATTTATTTTGTAAGCAGGAGTTGTGTTGTCTAGTCATGCGTTCAGACACTCAAGCGGTCACTGTATTTTTTGTAATTATTTTTCTTATTTTTGTAAATGCCTGGCTGCTGTTCCAGCTTTCTTTTGGATAAAAGTATTGTTTTTCTTAATGAAGAGGATCTTTCCAATCCAGCACTGGATATATGGGCTATTTTTGAGGATTTTAAAGATGCACTGTTGTCTTTTTACTTGATGGCATATTGTTTTTGTGTCCTAGAGATTTTCTCGTTGAATAGAATTCACATTTTGTAAATATGTCACTTGTTGTATTGTATCTTTTGTTAGGTGGCGTAGGCGCGTTGAGATTACGTTTTTATTTTGAAAGACCCCACCGGAAGTTTCGGGGAATCTTTTTTTGTTCTCATTATCGGAGATTTTAAATCAAATTTGTTTCTTATTTTCACCCAGGTAAAGACCGTTATTAAATCATATACTCTCGTGAATTTTCTGCCAAACGTACTGGTATTTTAAAAAACAAAACACGTTGCGGTGACGCTAGCGTTTAAAGCCGCAAATGAAAAGCCCTAAAAGGAAACAGATAACGGTAAAGACAATACCATGGATGTATACACCTGACGTAAGGCCTGTTGGTGTAACTTAAAAATCAGCCGATACAGCCTAACAGACGCTGTAAACAAACAAAAAGCCATCTCGTCAGTGAAGGAAAGACACAGCATGTCTGGAGGATAAACCCACAACAACACACGGTGCCTGCTGCTGCACGCGCGCCGTCTTCATGGGTTCGGTTGCTCGGTGATAACGGACTGTAATCTGGCCGGAGGTTAACGGTTGTTGTTGCCATGGCGAGGTCAGCTGCTGGTTGCTGTCGTGGCTCTCTGGGCTTTTTATAGTCCTGCTGGACATTTCACGTTCTGT
This sequence comes from Gymnodraco acuticeps, assembly GCF_902827175.1. Classification (NCBI taxonomy): domain Eukaryota; kingdom Metazoa; phylum Chordata; class Actinopteri; order Perciformes; family Bathydraconidae; genus Gymnodraco; species Gymnodraco acuticeps. The sequence continues at coordinate 73,792 of NW_022990957.1, forward strand.
AGGACAAACCGAAGACAGCGCGCGACCTTGGAGGACGTTGCCATGGATTTAACACGGCTGGCTGTGGATGCGGGTCAGTTCATCAACCGGGCCGTTCAGGTAATAAATGAACGGTAACGTCAGTCCTAATTAAACACGTTATGATCGCCGTCAATTGTAACCAAACCGTGTTAAGACGTTAATGTCACCCTAAAAGACGGGTTTAGGACAACCAGTCACTTTCATAGCAGCAGGTCAATAAAACGATACATTAAAACGTGTTTTTGTTTTTCTGTGATCCCACCCAGTACACAGAAGAGAGTCTCGGCCAGGCGGAGAAAACAGGGCTGAACTCCGGGCTGGAGGAGCGCCTGGCCCTGGTAGAAGCCACCAAGACCTGGACAGACCAGATCATCTCCCAGACTGAGGTTCTACTGCAGCCCAATGCAGGTTAGAAACTGTAAAAAAAGGGTCTTTATTCGTGTAGTTTATTTTAATGTTCAGCAGGACCTGAAAGTATGTGATGACTGTCATTTTTTGTTGGTTATTCGACAGACAGTCGGCAGTCAGAGGATTAGCTCACATCCAAGCCCTCATGCAAAGGGAGGGACTATCAATAATTGGTTTAAATCACATAACATATTCATCCGTGCTAGCTTGCCCATATTAATGAAAAATATGCAAAAATAATATATGTTATATTACAAAAACCTATATTAAATGTTCTTTTATAAGAAACGCCTTTTTTTCATTACTGAGTTGTTATGAATTGATTATAAGATAAGAAAATATATTTTAACGATATTCTAACAGCATCCATGTCATGTATGTAACTCTAAATCAATACCAGATATTATTACATTGGAAAAATAAGACTCAGATCTTTTTGAGAAATGTTTCCAATATATTTTATGATAATTAATTGCTTTTTTTATTATTGCAAGTTTTATTTATTTGCAATAGCTTCCATATCATGTGAATCTAACTTAACCCAAGTTGCACACACCTATTTTTATTTAATTTGAGTGTTTTCTATTATCATATCACAATATCAAAACAAAATATAGGTTGTATAATATTGTACTGTATAAAAGCCAACAGTTTGCTCTGATGAACACATCCTTATGGCTGCACCAAACTAAAACCAGTTTAAAACAAAGACGTGTGCTTTATTTCCAACTAATTGCTACTATACATTTACACTCTATACAACCACTGAATAATGACTCTGCTGTTTGCTCTTCTACATTAGAAACATCCCCTGTGTGCCCTTCTGTTTGCTCTGCTGTGATTGGCCTGTTCAGATGAATAGGGATGTCATTCTTTTGCCTCCACTTACCTCCGCTAATGGAATTATGAGTGGTTGTGGTCTGCAGTCAATCAAATAAGGGGGGCACTCAGATGCTGTAAAGTAAACTCATGTTTGTTCAGCATCGAGGATATCATTGAATATCGACCGAGGGCTTTTAGTCTCTATGAAGAATAATCTTTGTTTACACTACGATATATACCTCATTGCAGAGACCAGCCATTTGCAATCTGTCCACTGTCTCACATTATGTCAGGTGTCAATGCTTGTCCTAGTGCTTCTCAAAGTGTGGTCCGCGGACCACTGGTGGTCCGTGAGCGCCCCCTAGTGGTCCGTGAGTATATTGGTACAATTTCACATTTGAAATAAATAAATACATTTAAGTTTTCCGCACTCTCGCGGGAATATCTCCGCAATGGAGCGAGCTTAAGTTTCACTTTCAATTGCATGATATAGCCCAGATAAACACCTTCATCACACATGTGGCCACTTGTTTGTACCATTTTCAGGCGATTTGTAAAAAACGATGTGTTTTTGGATATTTGTGGAGTTAGGTGGTCCGCGAGTGTTTTTTTATTGGTTAAGTGGTCCTTGGTATGAAAGAGTTTGAGAAACACTGCTATAGAACATAGTAGCATGTAGTGCTCATGCTTCGACAATAATTGTTTTCTACTTTTATTTAACAGTGTTTTTTTAGGATTTTAATTGTAATCTTTCTATTATAGCCTATATTTATGTTTTTGACTTTTGCAGTGCTTTTTATCTTAATTGTGCATAAAATATAAACACATTCACAGTGTTTTCTTAGAGAAGATAAACCTAAATGAAGCTCTTGATCCTTGATGACCAGGAGCCCGGTTGGAGGACCGGCTCTATGAGCAGCTGGACTGGAGCGTGCCCCCTCGGCCTCGTGCTCATGAGGTCCTGGGAGACCACATGACCCAGGCTGGGCTGGAGATGGGGTCCAACACACCCTATGGTGAGTGTACATTAAGTCAAAGTCAACTTTATTGTCAATCTTTCAGTTTGTGTGTACTGTACAGACAGAGAGATCGAAATACCGTTCCCCACAATCACGAATACAAAATATATATATATATAAAAATAACATATGTATGCAAATATCTATATCCTATATATATATATATATATATATACATATATACAATCAACAGACACATTTAAACATATGCACACTTTAAGACCTAAATAAAAGCACAACAATCAATATATACAAAATAACAGTCACTTCAATATCTTTGAAAATGTACATTAATCAGTATCAACATCATTAATAGCCAGTGTGTGTTCTTCGATTAAAAGCATCAGTATGTTTTGTGTTCAGGAACTGCACTGCTCAGGTTCGGAGAGACTCAAAAACGACTTGGTGAGATGGAGAGGAATTTGGTCCAAAGCACCAACATCCACTTTCTCACCCCTCTGAGGAGTTTCACCGAGGGAGAATACAGAGCCATGCAGGTGACACACACACACACACACACACACACACACACACACACACACACACACACACACACACACACACACACACACACACACACACGCATAAATTGCCCTTCTGATTGTGTGGATGTTATTCCCGTTAATTGCCTCTCTAATCTCTTCCTTTGTTCTATTGAAATGCAAAGTGTATAGATTGTTTGTATACCTAATAGCACAATGAGTAGGATTTCCCTAAAACAAAACTATTTAAAGACCCATGCCAACATAATCCCCACTACAAGTGTGTGGCGGCGTCTGCCTTTCTCCTTTCCTTTTATATCTGCTGTGATCTGGACATTTCTGGACGTCACCCTTTATAAAAACATAGCCACCACATGCAGATTGTCAACATGCAAACAAATGGAAATCTAGGAAAATGGGACACAGGCAAAATTAGGCGACTCTGAGGAAGCCTTTTCACCTGCTGGCGAGCACTGTTACACTGTGTTTACAAACCACACATCATACCAACTGTACTTGAACATGGCTTTAAAAAGTGTTTGTTTGTTCATAGGATGAGCGCAAGATGTTGGTGAATAAGCGTTTGGACTTGGATATAGCTAAGACCAGACTGAGAAGAGCCCACGAAGCCGACAGAGAGGGCAGAGTGAGTAACGAGTCTTAACCTTCACTTATATAGTAAATATCCTTCAATACATTTAACATACTGGCATCAATTTAAAAACACACCAAAATCCTTCGTTTATTTTTTATCAGTAATTTACAGTAATATTCTCCCATTCCACGTTCCTGCTTTTCTCTTTGTCAGAACCTGAATGCAAACCCGATGGAGGACTACATGGCTCACGTCTCTTACATGTTCAGCTTCCTGCGGGTCAAATGGCTAAAGGTCAGTGAAGCTAAAGGAACACAAACATTGACAGGCATGGCTGAACTTGCTGTTTGGACACTGAATGAGTCACTTTTCATTCTTTGTCTCTCTCCTTCCCCAGATGTGGGCTCAGGAAATCTCTCAGGTGAGTCCATGCTTATCGTTTCATGCACACAGGACCTGATACAACTATTCTTCATGCTGTTATAGAGGGAGACTTTTTAAATTACACTTCCAGCTGTTATATAATTGTATAGAATAAAGCATGTTCCTGTTAGTTTCAGTGATAGCTTCTATTGTTTGGCTCATTTGGGCTTAGTTCTGGGTAATAGTTTTAGCTACAAAGTTGGACATCTTTAGAAAATATGACCAAAGATGATTTTGTGTGTGTGTAGGCAGAGATGGAGCTGGGTATCTGTCAGAGTCTGTTCAATCGACAGACAGAAATTACAGGACGAGTCGTGGAAGGAATCAGCAACACTCATGTAGGTGCACACAAACACACACAGAAAGAGAGAGAATTCACATCTCTTGTCTCAACAAAGTTTTGTTCTTATTTCATGGATTTTAGAGTTGTTGCCTCTATAAATGCACTGTGTGCCATCTATCTTGTGTTTTATGTGTCTTGTATGTTGGTTTTCCTTTTTAAAGACCAACCACATGCGGAGCCTGACGGACTTTGTGGAGGCTCAGGCCTGTTACTTCGACCAGTGCAACCAGCACGCTCAGGAGCTTCAGAAGCAGCTGGCCAGGTCTGTATATATGATTCACAACAGATAAAGACTACATTTGTAAGCCTTACGGCCCGTCCACACAGCGGTGTGCGTTGAAGCTTCCAACGCTTCTGCCCATTCACTTTGAATGGGGTGACGTCACTTTTAGCCGAACTGCATTGTGGGAAGCGACGCGGAGCGTTGCTGGCGTGGCTCGCTGCAAAAGTTGAGCAATGTTCAACTTTTGACGCCTCGGCAGAAGCGTCAGCCAATTGAATCATATGCTAGTACAAGCTCTAGCCAATCAAACCGCTGCTTGTGTGTCAGGGGCGGGAGATTCATGTGATTGGTTGTTGGTCTAGTGTCAGACACGCCCGCCGGCAAGCGTCAACGCACGCCGCTGTGTGGATGGGCTGTTAGGCTGCCTCCTTGTTCTATTTCAATATTCTGTCTCAATGAGAGTACAGTTTTTTCTTAACTAACTACAATTTGCAGTTGTTGGGAAAATACTGAATGTACTCTTCCGATATCAGAGTCCCCATGGTAACAAAGGTATCCCACCTGTAGCTGTGTACAAGACAGGATGTGTGATTACCTAGAAGAGCATCAGGACTGTTTGAGGCATATGATAGCTATGTGATTAACATGATGATTCAGCCTCTATGGAGATGGACATATGACAAGCATGCTCATTTCTGACGTGGAGCTAATCTGAAGTAAACATTGAATACTGCTTTCTATTCCTCCATCTTGTGACGGTGTAACTCCCTCTCTTGGATATCAGCATGTGAAGGACACTGTTCAGGAACTAGTTGATGCTCTGTATGTGATGACTACTTCCATTCTGGAGAGGATCACAGATACATGGATCCTGAGATTGAAGCTCAAGCAGTTATGCTGGGAAAATTGTGATTTTGAAGCTTGTCAATTTTCTCAACCCATGTAGTGTTTCATTGAGAAAATTATACTATTTCTTCATCTTAAAAAAAAAAGTAAGGTCACAAAACTGAAACACATAAACGTGTATGCTTTGGAGAATTGGGGTTTATACAGGACACTAAAATGTGTTCCTATTAATGAGCTCTCGTGGAGTGAACATACTTTTTTGACCATGAAAATAGGAACATGATTTAAACTGTTAGATTCAGAAGCCAAACACCACCTCAAAATGTATGTAGTATGGGATCCAACTTTTTATATTCCAAGCTATAACTCTGGACATCTGGGCTCCCAAAGAACACAAGACTATGGAGAGCAGTATTAAAAGCAAATGAATATATTTCTCCATTAATGACTTATGTTATGATTTTGTTTCTCCATGCAGCATCCCAATAGTCCTCTGCTCCAATAACTGGCAGTTAGCGATTGGTGATGAAGTTACGCAGCTGTCCCCAAACAACCACGTAGCCAATGAGCCTGTCGGGTTTAATCAGGTCACTGCAGTTCCCATCGAAGTTCACAACAACCCAGATTTCAGCCAGGATTCATGGACTGCTAATCCACCGGCCTCCACTGAAAGATCAGCTTCCACTGTAACCACACAGCAAAATAACAACAACAACAACAACAACTTATTTTCTGATGGCCCAGCAACCAGCCACTGTTCAGTCGTCAATCAAGCACTTCATCATGTCTCTACAGCTAACTCGGACAGTCACTGCACCAATCAGATCGCAGCGTTCAGCAGAACAACGAGTGCACAAAACACCGCCGCAACTGCTGAAACAACCAATGGTGCGGGTAGGGGGACTACAACAGTTCCCCCACCTTCTCATCTCACTGGAAATGAGTCTCACAATGGGAATGCATCAGCCAGTGACACCGCAACAACTGATGACATGACAACTGAGACTTTAACAACCAATGGCATGTCGGCTGAGCCCCAAACAGCCAATGAAATTGCAAGCAAGCAACCCACCGTTAACGGAGAAGATGTCCAGGAGTCATCAGCCAGTCAGGATATGGGTCAGTAGCTGGGACTGACTTTAGATTGAAGCTTGAGCAGTAATTAGCAGTCTTCTTCAAACAATCAGAGAGTACAGACTGCACTATAAGGAGCAGATAGACTATCATTAGACCACATTAATTAATCCCATAGGGAAGATCATGTGAAGTGGTTGTAAAAGTGCTTATTTTTCTCAACGTGATATAGTGCCACATTCATTTTAGCCTTTAACCATGTTCATATAATATTCATGTCGTATGGAAATGATGACTGTTGTGTATCAGTCCCCTCTTGTGGCAATGGCTGTAATATTTTTGGACTGAAAAGTGGATTTCAGACTCTTATTTTTAGATAAAAATCCAAACTAATGAAGCTTTGTGCCAAGTATATATGATCAGTGTGAAAACATTGATTCATGTTGAAGTGAATCTGTGTGTTTGTTTCCATGTGCACACTGTCGCTTGTGTTTACAGCTTTTGCAAATCTCTTACACCTTGAAGGAGAGGTGAGGTGAGGTTTGTGACTCTGCCACCTCTGAACTCTTGTTACTCCCAGTTGAGCTCATTTTCCATCTGAAACATGTTACTGACATGTGTTTGTGACTCCGGCCAGGCGCCCAAACACCAGGCTGAACAGGACCTTTATGCTGCAGCATGGGTTAAAATATGTTGCCTCATGCACAGTCTGGGTGTTTCCCCTCACAGTCAAATCAAAATACGCTCTTTTACCCTTTTGCCCCATTAGGTGAACTGGGTAGAAGTTTCCAAGTCCAGATGTTGTTAATTCTCTTTGTGAGGGCAGAAAGGCTCTGTGGTGTGGGTCTGCTCTGGGGACCCGGGATGGAAACACACACACTAATGTAGCAATGACCCTACTGATGTAATCATGAATCAGCGCTTTGCTCTTTGTTGTAGATGTGTGTGTGAATGAATAGTCGCTGCCAGTTCTAAACTGCGTGTCCATGCAGTCATGATGTACGTTGAGCTGATGTCAGCGTGAGGTTTGATTCATGTAAAGATGTGGAAATAAATATGCAAACAGTGAGGTCATTTCAATCCAAGGCAAGTGTGGATCTTTTTCTGTCCGGTCGAGGTGTTTCTGTCATTTCCTCGCCTTTTACTAGTGCTATTTCTTATAGAGCACACACACACACACACACACACACACACACACACACACACACACACACACACACACAACACACACACACACACACACACACACACACACACACACGTTGAGGTCTTGATCATGCTTCCTGGACCAAGACCAAGTTATATTTAAAAACAATTTCTGACGCTGTAATGCTTGGCTTCCTTCACTGATTGCAATATTATGAAAATTGTATCAACCGGATAATTGGGTCAGATGGTGTGTGACGTTCGCCACAACCTCTGCGCACACACTGAAACACTACTGTGTGTGTGTGTGTGTGTGTGTGTGTGTGTGTGTGTGTGTGTGTGTGTGTGTGTGTGTGTGTGTGTGTGTGTGTGTGTGTGTGTGTGTGTGTGTGTGTGTGTGTGTGTGTGTGGTGTGTGTGTGTGTGTGTGTGTGTGTGTGTGTGTGTGTGTGTGTGTGTGTGTGTGTGTGTGTGTGTGTGGTGTGTGTGTGTGTGTGTGTGTGTGTGTGTGTGTGTGTGTGTGTGTGTGTGTGTGTGTGTGTGTGTGTGTGTGTGTGTGTGTGTGTGTGTGTGTGTGTGTGTGTGTGTGTGTGTGTGTGTCTACATCACCATTACATCTATCTGTAGCTTTGACTGGTGTCCCCCTCCCCGTAGCCTATCGCGTACAATGTGTCGGAGCGCTAGCCAATAGGAGCCTGAGTGTTCCATTGTGATGTCACTATGTTGCAGAAAGTAAACAAAGGAGACCACACTACAGGAGAGGGAACCCAATGCAGAATCGCGACTCTTTATTTTATTAACATCAAAAGGTAAACGTGTGTGTGTGATATTTTATCAATATATGTTGTTGGTGTCGGCAGGCCTGTGTTAATTATTCTGGGTATTAATCAGACTAATGGACCAATCAGGAGCTACTGAGTCTGTAAGTGTACCCCCAGGCTCAGATCCACCTGGATCAGCAAGGCCTCAGCTCTACTAACTCCTGAAGAACCAGGCTCAATTACCTGCTGTTTCAATGCAGACGACGCACTCTGTAATGAGGTGTGGCCCTGCCTAAGGGTGAGGGTGGCAGCTGTGCAATCTTACCTCAAAGCAGGAGAGGAGAGCGCAGATTTATTTAAGTTACCCCAATCCAAAGGGTGGGATGATTTTATTTGAAGAAAATGATCCACGCTGTTACAGGGTTTTACCTTCTCTCGTTACATGTGACAATCATACACAATGATTCATGCTGTATCATCCAATTACTAATATGAAACCTCAATTCACAGATTTACTTTTCTTATTGTATTTGGTTAATCTCTCTTCACCTGTCCCTCTTTAGTTGCACTCAACAACTAATCTGGCAGAATTCAGAGGAAGTTCCTCATAGGTGGCCGGTGATATCAAACTCATTCAAAACAAAACCAAGTTGAGAGAGCTCGCCGAGTTGAGAGAGCTCGCCGAGTTGAGAGAGCTCGCCGAGTTGAGAGAGCTCGCCGAGTTGAGAGAGCTCGCCGAGTTGAGAGAGCTCGCCGAGTTGAGAGAACTCGCCGAGTTGAGAGAGCTCGCCGAGTTGAGAGAGCTCGCCGAGTTGAGAGAGCTCGCCGAGTTGAGAGAGCTCGCCGAGTTGAGAGAACTCGCCGAGTTGAGAGAGCTCGCCGAGTTGAGAGAGCTCACCGAGTTGAGAGAACTCACCAAGGAGAAACCCCGCTCTGGAGCTTTCTCCCTCTCAGCCAGAGCTTTGATGCTGCACACAGGGACAGGAAACCAAAGACACTCCTTCATACCCTATGTGGGGAAAGGTCATGACCTCTGGTGTGTGGGACTGGACTTGTCTCCTATGGCAGTGTTTCTTAAACTGTTTCATACCAAGGACCAGTTAACCAATAAAAAACCCTCACGGACCACCTGACTCCACAAATATCCAGAAACAATAGGCCTGCTTACCACTCCAACAGTACATTACAAATGACAGCCTAACCTTCTCTGTATCGCCTCGTTCACACATTAAATCAACAATACAACTACAGATTATATAAGCATTTAGTTCAAATGCGATTTAAAATGCTCTCAGGTTTTACACCTCTTATGAAATGTAGACTATATTTATTACGGAGTTTAGTCCGAGCCAACAGACTCACAGATTGTTGGCAACTGAGAGAAATGCTAAATACAACACATGTAGTACAACACAAACCTCCACTCTGGATTTTCAAAACAAAATACAGTAAACCGATGGTCGCAGGCCCAAGTTTAACTCTCTGAGGCCTGCATGGTCTGCCTACAAAACAAAAATAAACAAACGTTTATGCAGCCCCAACAACAGCCTCTGATCATCAACAGACTTCATGCAATGCTTCTTTGGATGCATATATTAGATAATAATCTCTATCTGACTCCTAAAACCTCTAAATCTACTTCCAGCATGGATAAATGTTCATAAAATACATTGTTTGTTTTATTCGCTTCTTGATATCCTAAAAAACACATTGTTTTTCTAGAACAGAATACAAATCGCCTGAAAATGGTACAAACAAGTGGCAACATGTGTGACGACGGTGTTGCGCTGGGCTATATCATGCAATCAAAAGTTAAACTTAAGCTTGCTCCATTGCGGAGATATTCCCGCGAGAGTGCGAAAAACTTTAATTAATTACTTAATTTCAAATGTGAAATGTTACCAATATACTTACGGACCACTAGGGGGTGCTCACGGAGCACCAGGGGCAGAAGCATTGTCCTATGGTATATGGCGCTGGTATGGCCTAACCCAGGGGTCAGCAACCCGCAGCTCCCGAGCCCTCTGCTCTGGCTCCCTTGAGCTTAGACACAAATAAGAAGGAAATTAAATAATACAGTGAATGTAAAATATGAGTCACATCCTGCTGTGGTCCCACGCCAGCGCCTTTTCTTACAGGTGATTAACCTGACCCCCGGCTCGATGAGCGAACTATGGATACATCAAAGAAAAGTATGGGAGGGACACAGAGGGTTTAATTCAGCGTGGACAGAGTTATCTGCTTTCACACCAAACGATGCTGACTTACCGATATGTTTGATATGTAGAGAGAAGTTGTCAAAGGTGCTGCAGCCTTTACGTGTTGGAGGAAAAACACGGAAGAGGAAGACAGCTGACGATGTTCAGTCATCATTCAATCAGTTAACTCTTTTTAGGGTGCAGCTATATGTTTTATTTAGCTATCAGATATGTTTTGCGGCTCCAGAAAAACAGAATGGTTGGAAAAGGGGCAAAATGGCTCTTTTGGTCAAAAAGGTTACAGACCCCTGGCCTGAACACATGTTGGGGCTCCAGTACTCTTCTATGGAGTCAGGGGCCCCCTGCTGTGAGTGCAGTCAGCTGTCTCCTCTAAACAGCGACACCCCTAGTGATAAACTATAACAGACCTAACCACGTACATTCTGTATACTGTGATGATAGAACAACATGAAATACAATGCATTTTCTTTGTGGATTATACAAGAATATATTTGATTATATTAACATTCGTTTGAATGATTCATCTCTCCACTCACTCCCTTTCTCTTGTTCACTTCCTCTTCACTCACTCCCTTCCTTTCTGCTCACTCCCTTTCTTTTGTTCACTTCCTCTCCACTCACTCCCTTTCTCTTGTTCACTTCCTGTACACTCACTCCCTTTCTCTTGATCACTTCCTGTCCACTCTGTTTGATGGCCCTGTCTTTCTTCCTCATGTCTTAAACCCATGTGGGATTCAGTCTCCTTCCCTTGGATGCTTCCCTCAGCTGAACTCAAACTCATATCTTTGTCTGTTTTACAGAAAATGGCACCTTGAAACAGAAACAGAAAGAGAAACAGAGAGCCCAACGCCATGCCCGCCATCTTTAGATTCCCGTGTTCCTGTAGTGCTCTTGGGAACCATTCTTTCTTCAGCCTTTCCTCGTGTTCTCGTTGGCTGTTAGCCATCATCGTCCTGTGAACGAAACCAGTCCAGTTAGCATGATTCAAGAAACCTGAATACCAAACAGATCACCCATTCTAGCCATGCCTCGTCATATCCCTCTATTTCAATTCCTGTTTCAAAAGTGCTGATTTGGGGTATAAAGCTTTAAAAGAGGAGGGGTCTGAGCTCATGCGGGACCCGGCAGCTACTGTGTAAACTAAATGCTGCCGTGATGAAACGCCATATCATGGATTATCAAGGATTATTCCTGAAACAGTTTGGAGCTCAAAGGCTTTCTCTCTTGCCGGTTATACCACAAGGTGAGTTCCTTTTTATTTCCTGCTTCTTCACACACATGCTCTCCAGTACAGGTTAGCTCTGAGTGTTAGCGATGCTAATGTAAACAAAAAGTGACTTTTGCATGATGGGTCCCCTTTAAATTGAGAATTTAGACCGGATATTACCTTATACTAGCATATACAGTGCCTTATATTTTGAACCCACTACATTTATTTGAGAGCCTCAGTCACAAGTTACTTCAGATTATTAATACAAAATATAAATCAACTAATAAATGATATATTTTTATAGTCAAAGCCACCCAGCGGTAAAATAAACATCTCACTTAATGTCTTTGAACTGATTCCTCAGCGTCCGGCTCATATTGTCCAAGTCGTCAGCGGCACCTCTCATGGATTGGCTCGCTTCAGTCACGTGATTGTTCTCGATCATTTTCTTCCAGCTGTCTATCGCCTTAGGAAGTGCAACCGCAAGTCCAGCAACTCCAACAACTCCAACAGTAATCTGAGCAGGAATATTTCACACCGTCAGCCTCAACAACATTCACATTGATCGTCTCAAAACTAGTATTATGATATGTAGCTGTATGCGGAGGATTTCAATAAGTCATTCAATAACACATGTAAGATCTTACCATGGCCCTTCCTTTAAGGTCATTTTTCCCTCCTTTAAGGGCAGTGCCCCCTCCTTTAAGGGCAGTGCCCCCTTCTTTAAGGGCAGTGCCTCTTTCTATAAGGGCAGTGACCCCTTCTTTAAGGGCAGTGACCCCTTCTTTAAGGGCAGTGCCTATAAGGGCAGTGTCCAATACTTTAGGAATTGTGAACATTATTTTGAAGATTTGTTCGCCTGCTTCAGCAGACAGCGGTTTAGGGTACGTTCCTCTTGCTGGTAATGCAAAGGCTTCTAAAATACGAGCAACTCCAGCAACCGCCTTTGCAGGCAAGACTCCATTTAATAATATTGCATTCAGAGGAAACTGTGGCCCAGAAGAAGAAGACCACTTGATGCTATCACAGACTGTCCACTTCTGACCATTCCTTCTGCCGATGGCTCCCAGGACCTTAGCCATGACTCGTTGGTCCAGCTCGTCTTTGTCTGCATTGACGCTCTCCGCCTTAAACTCCTTCCTCAGCTGCTCGAACAGACGCTTGATTCTTTCTGCAATCTTGTTGCTCTTGCTTTCTATGCGCTGCGCTTTCTCCATCGTCATGCTGGATAAGAGGTGCTCAGTAAGATGAGTAACCACAGATATGGTTACACCTACACCCATATATGTTGCTCCGAACGCAAGAAACGTAACCGCTAATCCGCCGGTGATCAATGTGGCCACGCCGGCTCCAACCAGGCTTGCAGCTCCCGCCACCTGCACTGAGTTCCCGATAAACTGGTTGCCGTTGCACTTCTTTCTGAGATCCTCCAGCTCCCGGGCCAGTTTCCTCAGATACTTCGCACAGCCCTCCTTCTGATCCATCCATTTGAACATCAGATCCAGCAGCTCGTCCGCGGTGCCCATCATGGAGGCTTCCTTCTGATGCCACTACAGAGGAGGTCTGAAACAAGAATGACATAGAATAATAAAAAAAAATAGATAAAAAAAAAGGATAAAAAAAAAATTATGAATTTCTTTTAATTTACAATTTTTATTTTGTAATCATCTCGCGACCCCCACTTTGGGAACCCCAGAAAAAAATTGGCCCATTACTTGCCAACCCCTGCACTAGACCAACACAGCTGGACCCGCCCCTTGACTCAGGACCCGCCCCTTGATTCAGGAGCTGCCCCTGGACTCAGGACCCGCCCCTTGATTCAGGAGCCGCCCCTGGACTCAGGACCCGCCCCTTGATTCAGGACCCGCCCCTGGACTCAGGACCCACCCCTTGACTCAGGACCCGCCCCTTGACTCAGGACCCGCCCCTTGACTCAGGACCCGCCCCTTGACTCAGGAGTGGACCCTGGACTCAGGACCCGTCCCTTGACTCAGGACCCACCCCAGGACTCAGGACCCGCCCCTTGACTCTGAACTGGTCCCTGAGATATTGTCCACATATGAAATGAAATGTCTTCATGGTACCTGGAGCGGTATCAGTGAGACAGTGATGGACTGTGACCATCATGTGAATGCGTTACGTAACACACTTTGCAGATCTCCTGATAAACCCTGTGTTTGATCAACAACAGGGACACACAGGATCTCAGCTCAATATAATAATATAATAATATAATAATAATAATAATAATAATAATAATAATAATAGTCATTAGTCTTTCAAACATCCTAATGCTGTTGCCGTGTGGGGTTTAAACCCAAAGCGAAACACAGAAAGAGATCAAAGTTCAGGATGGAAGTTTGCTGATGTCGTGCAGTTTCTCTGGATCAACAGGAAGGGTCTTCTCTGTTCACGTATCTGAGCTCAGGTAGGAAATAGGAGAGTTTCTCACCTGGTGACGAGAGGACGACCTGCAGCCACACACACTTCCTGAGAGACTTGAGGTCCTCCGGGTATTGCTGCTTATATATTGCTGCCCGTCCTGCAGTTTCACAGAAGTCACGTGACTTCTGGGAAGCTGGAGAAAAATGCACCGCCACTGGTACACATCAAGCCCCAGGAAGTGCGCCGGACTCTGATGAGAATATTCTGTCACTACCCGAGCTGCAGCCATGGATGTATAATAAGAACTGAGGGGCTGCAAAATAAGGGCTGCAGCCCTGCCCTATCTGCAGTGCGCATGTGCGAGATGGTCCGCCATATTGGACAACTCCGGACGGCAACTCAAATAGGACATTTAGCGTTTGGCAAAGCACAAAAAGAAAACAAAAAAAAGCGAGAGAGATGAGTTATTGTTATTACAACGTGACTTCACTATTATTTAACAACTCTTTTTATTGGGTTCTTTTATTTGGGGTTAAGTACATTGTCAGAATAAGTGAGAAATGGATTTAATTAGACAGCTATCATACTGAATAAATATTTACTGTGAATGTATGCAAAAATGTATGGCATTACTAAACATTTTCCATAAAACAGTTGATTCAAGAACAAATCTCTTTTATCAGTCCTTTTCTTATATGACTATTATTGCTAAATTTGAAAGGTCTTTACCAGCTTTGGAATTATATATATATAGCACCTTCTGCCATCCCATCTCTACTGACAATCATTAACATTTTTCACACAACCATTTACTAAATTAAACCATATCCCATCATAATACGAGCAAATAAAAAGGCACAACAATAAATTGTGTGTGTGTGTGTGTGTGTGTGTGTGTGTGTGTGTGTGTGTGTGTGTGTGTGTGTGTGTGTGTGTGTGTGTGTGTGTGTGTGTGTGTGTGTGTGTGTGTGTGTGTGTGTGTGTGTGTGTGTGTGTGTGTGTGTGTGTGTGTGTGTGTGTGTGTGTGTGTGTGTGTGTGTGTCACTAGCCAGCGTCCAGCCACAATAGCGTGCGTGTGTGGGGTACTAGCCAGCGTCCAGCCACAATAGCGTGCGTGTGTGGGGTACTAGCCAGCGTCCAGCCACAATAGCGTGTCTGTGCGTGCGTGTGTGGGGTACTAGCCAGCGTCCAGCCACAATAGTGTGTGTGTGTCTGTGCGTGCGTGTGTGGGGCACTAGCCAGCGTCCAGCCACAATAGCCTGTGTGTGTGTAGGGCACTAGCCAGCGTCCAGCCACAATAGCGTGTGTGTCTGTGCGTGCGTGCGTGTGTAGGGCACTAGCCAGCGTCCAGCCACAATAGTGTGTGTGTATTGAGCTCTTATTTCACCACCTCTTTCCTGTCTGTGACTGTACCAACAGATTAGATCAATCAAGTGGCAGTTATGTGATATTGATCCGAGGACGGTCAGCAGGCTCTTGGTTCAATAACGCTTTTATCACACCGCTATATCACCGATACATGTTAGAGGGGCCTCACAGGGGGCACAGCCAGTGCTTAAAGAACAGATTCAATAGTGAGTGAGTCATTCCTGTGACTTTCCTCTGACTCAGCAACACAATCATAGATTCTCTTCAATCTGTCCCTAGCTGCTCATGACTGTGTTTCCACCACACTGACACAGCACAACACTGCTATGTTCCCAAATCAGTTTTATAATATCCGGTAGAAATCCTGTCCGTCAGCAGATGCGGCAGCTGTCTCCCTCGCTCTCTGTCTCTGGTGCTCTTGCGATTTCCTTCTCATCTGTGAAACAGGAAGGAAGAGAAAGTTGAAATGATGTTTTGCAGGTCTGGTTGAAATGAGTGAGTTATGAAAGCAGAAGGGAATTGGGATATTTGTAATTATATTTGGCTCGGTCGTTTCCTCTACCTGACGAGCAAAGACAGAGACAAATAACATTTCTATGTATAGAGGATATTTTGTTATTTCTCATTCAAGTTACATTTAACCGGTATTTCCCACTGATGATAGAAAAATGAGGTTTGAATGGTTTTGATTTGGTTACAAATCTCAATCTGTGACAATATCAATAGTTCAAATGGGTAGACACTATGCCAATGAATTAATATACGACAAATCCTTATATTTAAAAATCAGTATAAATGTGGTGGATGTACATTAATCAGAGTGAATGGCTTTATGTTTGTAACAAGTAACTTATCTGCTCTTTCCCTGATCTGTAACAATGTATTTAGGCTTCCTTCAAGCATTAGACACAACATTGGCTTAGATTTTTGTGCATTCAACATAGACTGGCATTCAACACACGTTTGAGTTAAGTGACTGCTAAATACTAAAGGCTGACGGTCATTTGTAAAGTGCATCTATGCGACAAGATCTTCAGGTATACAAGACTGTATCATCTGCATACAAATGAATATTAATTCCATGTGCTTTAACAGCTATTATTTATTTAAAGAGAAATTAGGTTCTCGAGTCAGTATGTAAGCCAGTTTCAACTGAGCCCATTGACTTTGACATATATACAGTCCTACAGCTCCACCAAAAATATTTTCCACCAGCCGCCACTGCATATAGTCCTACCTGAGAGATCATTGCTTAACCTGCAGTACAAAAAGCTATTCTTAGCTCGGAAATGTATTATTTTGAAGCCTAACTGCACTGTTAATAGTGAAGCAATAAGCTATAACATAACAACCAATGAATGCACCATTTTACATGCATCATTATAAGTCAGCTATATTCTTACAATGGCCCTATTGTTTTACAGTATGCTGTATTTCAATCATGTCTCCATGGTTTCTTCCACTCACCTTCCTACATATTGCGGCAATAAAAGGGATACACCCAGTTCTCATTAAAACCGGCCCGTGTTCGCAGACTTTGCTGTGTTAGTGTTAGTTTGCGGTTTATTCATCAGTGCGGTCCTGTTGCTGTTTTTAGCCGATGAAGTTATGCAACACCCACTGTCCCAGTTTTAAGAATCTCTGTTTTCGTCAGGAGAAAACTGGTAACAGGATATTTTTCCTCTCTAATCCTCTCAGGTCTGGATTTAATGAGAGCTAATACACTAGAAATAGTCTCCTTAAATCCAAATGTCATCCTCTGTCCGTGACTTTTGCCTCTCCATCTTCCTCTCTCGGCTATGCTTTGCCAATCCTTTCATCAATCATCACTCCTCCTCCTCATTGTGTTATTTCTGACAGCTACACTGGAGGTGTGTGTGTGCAGACCTGGGAAGTAAAAAGTGTCTGGTGGCTGCTGATAAATGTGGCTTCTCTTTTATGGAGGCATGATCCTGACCTAAATACAAAACATTGAGACCAGTGAGAACAGGATGATATCACCAACTGTTTCTGACATGCATACACTGGGTTTTATATAACCCCTGTAAGTTATGTTATATAAATGGCTTGCTTTCCTAAAGGGAATTATTGCATTTCCTGGTTTCCTTATTTCTCCTAATTATTGTATTTTATGGAAGTGAGCCAGGGAACTGCACACACTGGAGTGAGAGTGAGGTACTTTTGCTGCCACGAGAAAATAAAAAATCTAACTTTCCTCACTATCCTCTCTCTCTCCAACTCTCTTTATGCCACTACTTCCTCTGCAGGTGCTCTCTTTTCCTGAGACAAACCTGCCAGTTTCCACTAGAATAATAAGTCCCTCTGCTCCAATTACAACCAGCCAAACAGGTAAAACAAACATAGTTACTGCAGACAGGCTGACATCCGCAGGGGGAACTCAGTCTGGAGGTCTGCAGAGAGAAGGTCGAGGCATTTCCTCTAACCTTGACACGTCCTTCTTATACTTAACACCAACACCTGTTGACCAGAGCCCTTCGTCTATAAGGAAGGAAAAGGTCATTTGGCCTCACTGAGAATTCAATAACTCTTAATTCTAACTTGTTGAATATCGACCGGGTAACCAGGCAACAAAATAAAAATAAAAACATTTTCCAGAGTTGCTTGGCAACAAAATTCTATTTAAAATGGTAAAAACATACTTCTTATTGCGAGTTTAAATAACAATCCAGAGTCTGAAATGTTTCAATTTATTTTGGTTAAGGGCTCTGGTGTTGATGTGCAGGGAGGGACTCTGACTCATCAGTTAAAGGTTGAGAAGGCAGACAGACCTAGAGAGAGTGTGTGGATTTAAATGTCTTACGAACATCATGTAAACTCTGACTGTGAAGGGCCGTGAAATGCAACAAATTGGCTTCTCGCTATAAATAAAAAGGACCTATAAGTCATTAGATCTTGGCCATTGATATAAGGGTTAATTTCATATAACATAGATTGTGTTTCTATATAGTTTAGCTTCAAGCCCCAAGTATCTTTTTCATCTGTGCCGTTTTCATTTTAAAACAATTATATATTTTGTTCCAATTCAGTTTCTCTGTCTTATTTATACAATTTCTATTCTCCAAGTAGGAGCTGCAACTGCAACATAGTTGAATGGTGACTGATTTAATAAATGCCCAAATATTAAATGATATGGGAACAACAAATATATGTAAAGAAAAAGATGTATTGTGTTTTTGTAATAGATTTCTGGGTGAGATGTTATGTTGAACAGCAGCCCTACGTGACAATTTGAGGATAATATAAAATCATAAAACATACTGTTATCGTAGTGTAGAAAAGTCATTAATTCAGCGAACTGACCCCATCATATCAATCGCAACATCTATCTAAAGTATGGTACCTTTAGCTTACTTTATCAAGCATAAGCTAAATAAAGTAAGGCTGTACAGTAGAGGGGAATTACTATTTCTACTAAAAAATGTTTAACAGCCTAGCTTAAAATACAGTAATAAAGCAGTTTTTCGTTCTGCCTGGTGGTGGGTCTTTTCTTTCTCCCTGTTGTTCTACTTTTTCTGTTTCCTTGTCTCCCTTCTTCCCCCCCGAGCTTTCCCTGTGTCACTGTAACGCTGCCTCTCTTTCCTCATAATGCCCCTTATTTCCCACTCGGTTGACATTTGACATATTACCTCCACTGAAGCATTACTCACCCAACCTCCACAGCATCCCCCTCCTCCGTCCCACCCTCCTTCACTTCCCTCCTTCTGAGTTTATAAGTCAGCAGCAGCCACAGTTGGCTCAGTGTAAAGGGCTGTACATTTAGTGAAGGGGGAGAAACTGGGGTGACGAACACATCTGATATAAACACTTCATCATGCATGTGTTCGGGATGTGGCGTGTGCTGTGTGTGCTTGGCTTTATTGGTGCATCCTTGTGTGTGAATGAAGTTGAGTTTGAAGGGAACTTCGCAGAAAGCTACGACAACGAAATCTCTCAGGATCAGCAAGAGGGTGAGTTTTGTTTATGTGTCCTTTTGTCAAATTTCTCTCTCTGCTTGTTTCAACAGATGGCTCAGTGTGAATAATTTGTCCTCAGCTTCCATGCATGATTTTATTCATAAAATAAAATAATGTGCTTTGAATAAGAATTCTTAAACACACTTTGATTTATTAGCTTTGAATGTAAGTAACGGTGTCCCGCAAGGGTCTATCCTTGGTCCTATTTTTATCACAAAATACTTTTTTATTAAATCACCACATTTTTATGCAGATGCCATCTTAAGCCTTTATAGAAGAGACTATTGTATGTTATTTATGTGAAAACCTTTAATGCTAAACACATTTTGCGCTCTCATATCAACTGAAAAAAATCTGATGTCATGTTCGGGGTTGATTTGATTTTAGATGCAAAGGAATTTTTTTAAAATATTACATTATGTAATAAGTAACAAAAAGTTAAATGCAGTGCTAAATTAAAATGGTTTTATTTCTACAAACGTTGTTACTCATTCCATTTAAAAGTATTTAACACCCCTTTCCTTAGCTTTGTTTGAACTTGCATTGTGACTACAGTTGAAATGATCTGAAACCTGACATAAAATGTACTCTATATTCCTGTTTAAAAGGAATACAGATATTTTTTCTTGTTATAAAGTGCTATAACATGCTTGTTATATTATGGGACTGTATAACTGATGCATCCCTGTTGTTGTTGTTGTTGTTGTTGTTGTTCAGGAGAAACTCCAGATACACCATGCCAGCATGCAGGTTTCTCCCGCTGGGACAAGCTCTTCATCGCTCTGGAAGACTCTCACATGAGGCAGAACATGTTGCTGGAGTCTCTGGAGCAATGCTGTGGAGGAATGGCGTCTCTCAGGACCCAGGTGGACAAACTGGCTAAGGGGACATGTCATCAGTGCAGACCCAGCCTGGAGTCAGCATGCAAGGCACAAGCTGATCAGGCGAGTGTCAAGCTCCAACATGGCTTGCTGAAACTCCACAGTGAGGAAGAAGAGAGGGAGAGGAGGTTAAACGATACCTTGCACCAGCTCATGCACATCGGCCATGACGGTAATGCCCGGTTGAAGCGACTTGAGGAAAATAGAAGCCAACCGACACCGAGACCCGGGGGTTTAGGGGCATTAGCATTTGGCCTGGGGATAAAGCCATTCACATCAGGAGTGCAAGAGCAGGAAGTTACTCCACCAATGGACACGGCCACAATGGAAAGGGCCCTGGTTGCCATAGCAACAGAGCTTCAGAAGGTTCACCTGCAGCTGAGCAGCGTGATCGAGCAGGCGGGATCACTGAGGAAGGAAAGAGAGGACACATGATTGGCCCAGAGGGGGAAAACGAAATTACAAAATAAGACTGGGGACACTCCAGTGGTAATGCTTTTGCACATGCTTGTTCTTTAATGTTGTTTTTAAAGGGGATTTTAGTTATGTAAGCTTGTTTTCGTCTGATGACAATGAATCTAAATGTACCATAAATGTAGTGGGTTTACAATAAAGAATAAAAGCTAATTAAACAATCTAATCGGCCTCATGGAAAGGTTTCCTCCCTCCTCCCACACTGTCAGTTTTAGAACACTTTTGCCCACACTTTATTTGTCAGTGTTTTATTATTTTTCTGCACGTGCCAGAGTTTACACCACTGTCTCAATGTTTGTGTAGATGTGGCGGTTTCTGCAGATACCGACAACCGCAGATGTGTTGGATTGTCTTCAATACAGGGCTTGTCTTCCTCTCATTAGTTGCTTTAAGAGTGTCTGAATGCAAAGAAACCACAATTTACAATGCAGGGTGTTTATGATTTGTGAAACCCTGCCAAAGCTATTCCTGGCACAACACACACACACACACACATTAAGTGTTATAACTTTTTGCAGACTGGAGGTTCTTGCGATGCATTTTTACAGTTTCTGTGTGGTGTGTTTTTTTTGAGGAGTTTTATTAGCGCTAGAGAGGAAATGGGCAGAATGCTGGGAGAAAGCAGCAAAAGGAATAAATAAATTGCTTAAAACTGAGGGGGAAGACAGGTCTACAGGTTTATTAACCTATATGTGATCATATTATTTTGTAGGAAAGTGCTAATTTGACATTTATAAACTGGTCATAGGTTTTTTTATGTCCGATTTGAACCTGCAGATTTACTAGTTACAGCAGTCAGATACATGTGGTAGATATAGAGGTCTTAAATAGTAATGACTAGCATTACATATTATTCAAGTAAATTATAACACCTGCAAATTGTGTGATTGAATGCATACATTTCACAACTTGGAAAAATGGAAAAAGAACGGGGCTTTTGAGCCTTATGTGATTTTAATTTGGCTAGCACACTGACATCACTCCAGTATATTCACTAATGAAAGGCTTACAAGTGTGTGTGTGTGTGTGTGTGTGTGTGTGTGTGTGTGTGTGTGTGTGTGTGTGTGTGTGTGTGTGTGTGTGTGTGTGTGTGTGTGTGTGTGTGTGTGTGTGTGTGTCCTTATAAATGTGAAGCTGGGCGGAGAAATATGGGCTCAATCTGATGGGGTTTTTTCAGGCCTTTTTCTTAAATGTCACACCTAACAAGATGCAGTAACAAGGATAGTAGCTATTTCATGTCAAGACTTCCAACTACCCTGTTTCATACTCATACCCAGCATGCACACACACACTTTTCTGTTGAATGCGGGGGCAATTGTGTTCATGAGCAGTCTCCATCTGTGCAGTTTGTGTGAGGATTTTAGTGAATGGAGGCTTAGTCATTTCCTCTCATTCATTTTTTAGCAAAGAGAAAGAAAGCAGGGGCTACTGCTGATGGAAAATAGAGAAGAGGCCGGGAAAACAAGAATGACAATGCTTCTGTTTCTGACAGGTAGTTGTCAGACGTAATGACTGTTCCCCACACATGTTTTTATCTGCCAGCTGTCCAGAAGCAGCACAAAACCCAACCAACGTCAGCCCCCCTTTCTGGTCTGGCTTCCTCCTTTTTCATCTCTGTCATCTGCCATCTCTCCTTTCTCTCCGGCTTCTTATCTGTATGCCAATCCCATCATCTTCCCTCCCTCTCCCCCCATTTATCTTCGCTCTGATTATGTGCCTTGCTTCTCTCTCTTGCCTCCCATCTCCTGTGTTTTCTCTTCCTTGCCAGCCTCTAAATAGATGTCGTCTGTACTCCGCCAAACCTCAGCTGGCTGGTTAAACTGATTGACATTACAGTGTTGTGAAATGTAGCCAATATATTACGCATACAACAGGAACACACACACACACACACACACACACACACACACACACACACACACACTCTCATCGGGAGGTGACGGACTGATGGCAAAGTGCATTGTGTTCATCAGAGAGTTTTAATTTCACGTCACATAGTCACTATAACACACAACACAATATTGGCACTTTCTCAAAAGCAACGAGGACAATACAAAATAGAATAAGCTCCAATAAACATTTAGCAGTCTCTTATTTACACTTGATTGAATCTCATGAAGGAGGGGGAAGACCAGGAGGAGTTGTGGATAGGTGAGAAGAGATGTCTATTTGATGGGTGAGTCCAGAATCTCCTCATACTCCTCCCTTTGACGCCGCCCTCCCCCACGAGCCGGGAGCAGCTTTATCGCCACCAGCCAACCGACGCTGAGGATGACCATCACGTTCCCGACCACCTCCGGCGCGGTGGGAGCCAAAGGCAGCATGGCCAGATGCAGCAGCATGGCCACAGGTACCTCCAGACTTTGAGAGGCGGACACCAGCGCCGGGTGGAGCCGGGTGAGGGCGTGCGTCATCCCCAGGAAGGCTGCGACCGAGCAGGCAGCCAGGCCCAGCACCAGGCCCCAGGCTTCAGCACTCATGGGCCAGGACCAGCCCTCCTGAAGCAGAAACAAGGAGGCCGGGGCGAGCAGGCAGCCTGTCCAGCTCACTGTGAACAGAGCTGTGCCCACGCCCACCCTCTCCTTCAGGGAGCGGTAACCCACCAGAGCCAGAGCCATCCACAGCCCCGCAAGAGCCGAGAGAGACCATCCGAACGCACCCCGCCAGAACTTCACCGGGTCAGTCTGTGAATCTGAATTGCTCTCGTCTGCCGTGGGAAGTAAGACTAGCCCCAAACCACAGAGTCCTGCCGCTATGGTGATCCCATCAGCCAATCCCAGCCTCTCCTCCAAGAGCAGGAAGGCCAGGATCGCCGACAGCGCCGTGGTCGCCAGGCGCCAGGTCGTGGTGCCGTCTCCGGGAGAAACGAAGGTGAGGGAGGCGTAGGCGCAGCAGAGGGAGAGAGAGTAGGCCACGCCGTAACACAGCAGGCGGAGATGGTAGCCCTGTGGTCCGAACGGGTTCTCCCCCCTGTGCAGCGGGACCGCCACTGAGACCAGCTGCACGATGGATCTAACCAAAAGCAGAAACAGGGGACCGAGGCTGAAGCGTTCGGAGGCCAGGCGGGTCAGAACAATCAAACATCCGTGAGCCAGCGCCGCACCTAGCAGTCCCACCCAGGTGAGCCGGGACGCAGACACAGACGCCTCCCCGAAACTGGCCAGCTGCTCCCCTACTCCTTTCCCAGAAGCCTTTGCTG
Source organism: Gymnodraco acuticeps (assembly GCF_902827175.1). Classification (NCBI taxonomy): domain Eukaryota; kingdom Metazoa; phylum Chordata; class Actinopteri; order Perciformes; family Bathydraconidae; genus Gymnodraco; species Gymnodraco acuticeps. The sequence continues at coordinate 97,664 of NW_022990957.1, forward strand.
CTCTGGCTCCCCCCTCACTCCCCTCTGCTCCCCCGAGAGTTTGAAGCTTGTTAGCCGTGTCCTTTTCTTTGGAGCCGAACAAAGTCAGACGCCACTTCCTGCTCTCCGTCAGCTGCTTCTTGTCTGACGTCTCCTCCAGGAAGGAGCCAAAGTCCTCGAAAGACGGAGCATCATCGTAGCCCTCGTCCCCCGGTTGAGGGAAGTGTGTGTGTACTCCGGGTTGAGAGGAGTAAGGGGCCTGCGTGGCGTATTTGGCAGTGACGGTGTGAGGGTGGATCTTTACTCTCTTCTTGGAGGTGTTCAGGAGGTGAGTGGACTCCATTTTCAAAGGTGCAGTGACGGCAGGCACCTGCGAGGAAGGGTGAAGGACACTTTTAGAGCCACATACATACAGGATATATTTTTAAACTCCTGCAAATCCTCTCTCCGCTTTCTCCCTCACACTGTCCCTCTCTGGGTTGCAGCATCATATCTTATATATCTTTAATATCCAGGATAATAATAGCAGTGACTCACATCTCCCCATGTGCATGCGTGTTTGGCACAGATTGTACGTAAGCTCTGCCCATCATGAGTTTTAATTGTTTTTTCTGCTTAATCAGAGTTCACATTAAGTTAAAGGGGACCTATCATGCAAAATGCACTTTTGTACGTCTTTTAGACATGAATATGTGTCCCCGGTGGGTCAGGGAACTCACCAAGTGTCAGAAAACACAACCCTCTCTCTTTTCCTCCATACCCAAATCTCTAAAAACAGGGCTGTAACGGAGCCGATCCAGACTGATACAGATTTGAAATTGTTCTGACGTCAGAAACAAGGAGCTCCGCCTATATGGGCAACTCTCCACCTATCAGGGGAATGAGAGGTTGCGTGGCATGGTAACAGCATGGTAACATGACGCTCGTGCCTCGCCCCCCTCCTTTGCAGGGGGGCGTGGTCAGCTGCAGCTCATTTGCCACAGAATCAGCCCTTGTGAAGACAGGGCTGGAATAGAGCAAATAGAGCGAAATGAGGCATGGCTAAAATGCATGATCTGTTTGGTATTTTGAAAAAAAAACTTCACAGACATGTTTTATATAGGTATGGCCCTACAATATATTATTCAAATATAGCATGATAGGTCCACTTTAATATTAGCAGAGCCATAATGGAAGGAAAACAACATTATCACACTCTTAGTCTTAATGGATAACATGACCTTCAAGGGTTGATAGAGACTGTTTGCAATGTCGGTTACGTAAGCAAGTGCTTCCTGCCTCATTTGTCTGTTATCTCTCTCTTTCTCTTCCAATGTATTGTCTCTTGCCAGAGGCTGTATATTTAGGCAAGGAGTATAAGAGGAAGAAGAAGAACTGTTATTGAAATGTTCAGCCTGTCAAAACATTAGATATGTCAGTTTTTAAATAAATAGCAATTGAATCCCAGGTGCACATTATGTCTAATCTAATACCTCCTCCTCCTTAATCTCCCTCCCCTTCTGTAATTCATGTCTCCATCTCTAACTTTTCCCTTCAAGGTCCTGCTCCATGGATGACTAACTTTTAACTGAGGTAGTAATAGCTCTCTGCAGCAGAGTAATATGGCTATGCAGGTGCTGTACGGCACACACCCACTGCTGCATTTCAGGTTGTAAAACACTCAGCAGTCCACTGGTTTCTCTGGGAAAGGGGAATACTTCCCGATTGCACAATCTTTATTCATGCAAAGGCACATGAAGCGTAGCGCTCAGTTATTATCTTGGTATACCTGTATCTACATAATCAATCTAACATGTTCACAATGGCAATGCTAACAGGCGGATGCAGGTATGTTCACTTACTATAACTACCATATATATACTAGGCTACTCACTGTAGTGCTACCTATCATCTGTTTCCCATGAATAACCTATCCCTATCATTTGTGTGCACTTTAAAGGTGGAGTAGGTAAGTTTGAGAAACCGGCTCGAGATACACTTTTTGTTATATTCCATGGAATGCTCTTAACATCCCGATAGCAATGAATATCTTAAGTGCTTTGACAAAAAATCCATGAAAGATGTCATCTGTGTAAGCCGTGGCGCTGTAAAAAAGCACGACCAATCATCTGAGCCGGCCCGGCTAAAGTAACTGGATGGCCTACCTGCCTGTCAGCCTTCCATCTGTGCACAAACTTATCTCGTGCCCTCATTGGTCATGTGCGCGTTCGTGTGTGTTGGAGGAGGGGCTCTGTAAGGAAGTGGCAGATTTTTCTGATCGCACTTGAGCTGGTTTCTCCAAAATGACCTACCCCACCTTTAATTGTCTTCTCCATGATAATATGTTTGTGTTTCTATCATGTTCTGTTGCTTTTACCTCTTAGGATATTTAACAAATCGTACGGTGTCCTTGGGTGTCATGAAAGGCGCATTAAATCAAATGTATTATTATTATTATTATACCAGCATGATTAAGTTAGATTATTAATACAAAGTACGGCTGAGGCTGATGGTATAAATGGATAGTAAAATGAGTTTGGATGGTATTTGTTTACAAAGTATTGAACGAATCGAACTCTCAACTGATGATGGCAAACAATTAAAAGTTAAGGGATTACACAAGGGATTACAACTCATCCTAAGGGGAAAATGGATGTCTATTTCACTGCAACATATCCAATAGTTTTACACACATCGCTAAAGTCAAGCCCATGATGGTACTAGAGGAGAAGATTATCAAAGTACTGCAGGCAGAGCAGAAAGCAGGTAGTTGTGGCAGCTCACTGCTGTTTCTCCCATCGTTGGTGGTGCAGTTTTGATTTGGAAGGAAACGGGGAAAGCTTTGAATTAGTGGTTGCCTGTGTGGCCTGGAGGTGTGGAGTCTCTCCTCGAATCAGCCTGAATTGCGCTGTTATAAATTACACAGAAGGGTCATGCTGTGAGTGCTGCTATAGCAAAGAGCTCAGGAACTATTACAGTATGTGTTTAAGGGAAATTGTGCTTTTTTTTAATGAATTTAATTTGAAAGGAACATTTACTCTACGCTAAAATGAAGCATGAATCAGGGTTGAATGGAAAATGTGTCAAACTTCACAGCTCGCTGAATAAAATGAATGAAAAAAAAGACGAGTTTGCATAGATGACATTTCAGAGGATCTAGTCGTTTATACCACCAAAGGTTAGAGGACACCCGATCTGCGGCTCTGTGAAAACACAAAGAGCGTAAAGAGGCCAGGATGTTCCAGTCGGACTCCTCTCAGTAGTATTTACTGATCAGGATTGATGCAGCTCGCCTCTGCAATGCTGCTGCTGCTGCTTCCACTCTGCTGCTCTCAAAAGCTTGTTCACACCTTACACAACCTTAAAAAAAACCTGCACACTGTCCACCTTGTCTATTTACATGTATCTTCTTCTATATCTGAATTGAAACGAAAATAGTATTGGGCTGTTTGAAGGCAATTCTCTTTAGAAATACTATACTGCCAAAACGTCTAAAAACATTGTGTGGTTGTTTACTTTTCTCAAGTGAGACTGACTAGAGCTAATATTTGCATCATATATCCTTTTGAAGGTCCATATAGTAGGCTATAGGTGTGCGTGTGCGCGTGTGTGTGTGGCATGTGATGTGTTTTAAACAGTAGGCACTGTATGAGGGAGATGTTATGTCAAGGTTATCAAGGTTCCTCAGTAATGCGCCCCTGAGGGTACACACACACACACACACACACACACAGTTTAGATCCAATTACATTGTCATTTACATCATTCATACAACAGCAAATAGCTGCTAGTCCCTGACTACATGACACCTGCACATGCACGTGTAATGGCCCCCGTCACACTGAGGGTCTTTTTAAGCGTCCACCGACAGCATGTCTGCATGTCTGATTGTTTATTCTACAGTGACAGCCTGATCCGTAACCCATGACGAAATCTTGAATGGACATAAGCGCGCGCTCGCTCACGCTCACATTGGCACACGGGAGCTCAATCAATGATCCCGGTTGAGTCCTTCCCAATTAGTAACCCGCTGTAATCCCGTGATATTGCATTAGGTCGTTCAATCGATAAACTGACGTGTGGGTTATTTATAGCCATGTTTAAAAAATATATATATCCTCCTTGATCTCAACTCACCTGCTTTCGAGCGGAAGGTTGAACTTCACTCTCGGTCAGTCTCAGTCATTTACCGAGCATCTCCAAAGCTCCATCACCCATTATTGGCCATATGTTCTTCTCCTTCCTCTGCTGCTCCCCTCCTCTTTCTCCTGCGACAATCGATAGTCTCCTCAAGGGCACCGCGACACGCCTCAGGCCGGCCAGCTCACTGCTCTCTGCTCTCTGCGGGGGGGAGACGTGTGTTTTATGGCATCCTGCTGCTCGTCCATCACGCTCTGAGCACTGATACAGATGCTCCTCCTCAGCTTGATCAAGAAAGAGAAATGGAGAGAAAGGGGGGAGAGGAGGGAGGGCTAATCATAACGTCTGAGCATGCGTGATATCCACTGAGCACCAGCATGTATCATTGCATGTTATCTGTCATCCCCTAATGATGAACCTCGTGAGTGCTTTTGCCTCATTGAATATACTTTACTTCTGTGTCTGATGTAAGACAAATAATTACATTGTTTTTTCCCTCTCTCTTCTTTTTTATGTTGCTATGATGCAAAATGAGTTGTACTCTTATTTATTGCAAATGAGTTTGGTAATATGCAACATTAAGCTACAAAATGTAAACCAGGTTCTGCATTTCTACTTCATCTTAGGGACCAATGTTTAAAACTTCACAAGATAAGATTCTCCTGTGCCCTAATGGTAAAAAAAAAATGCAAACATTTCTCCTTAATGTGTTCAATTAAAGGTCACCTATTATGCAAAATCCACATTTTCATGTCTTTGCTACATAAACATCCTCTCTGTGTAAAGAGATTCTGAAAGTTTCACGAAAAAAGATTCTCTCTCTTATAAAAACCTGTCTGAAAATGAGCTGATCAGATTTTGGCCACTTTATGATGTCATAACGATCTTTTGGCTTGTGTAACCATTAGCCAATCACCAACCAAGGAAGGTGAGTTTTCAGTCTGCGCTGGAAGATGTGTAAGCTTTCTGCTGTCCTGATGTCAATGGGGAGCTCATTCCACCATCTTGGAGCCAGGACAGCAAACCCACGTGTTTTTGCTGATGGGAACTTGGGTCCCCCTCGCAGTGTGGGTGCAGCGAGCCGTTTGGCTGATGCAGAGCGGAGTGCACGTGCTGGGGTGTACAGTTTAACCATGTCCTGGATGTAGGAAGGGCCAGATCCATTCGCAGGGCTGAAACAGAGGGGATTATGGGTAATGCTGCAATGATCTGTTTGGTGTTTGGAGCCAAACACTTCAGAGACATATTTTGTATATATCTGAGACCTGTAATATATTGATGAAAAACAGTATAATAGGGGACCTTTAAGATAATTGTTATGATATAACATACATACATGCTTTTTCAGACATTACAGTGCTTCCAACTTTGTGGTGACAGTTTAGGGAAGAGTCTTTCTTGTTTCAACATGACAAAACCATAAAGAAATGATTTTTTCTTTTTACCCTTTGGTGTGGAACAACTTGACGGTCCTGCGCAGAGCCCTGACTTCAACTACATCTAAAACTACGAGATAAAATAAAACAACGACTGGAAGCCAAGCCTTAAAGTCCGACACCATAGAGTGGTGCAGTGACGAGTCCTAAAACCCGGAAGTGAGTTAGCATTTGACCACTTCCGGTTCCCTCGTCTCAGAGCCAATGGGTTTTCTCCATAGGACTTTGGAACATAGCTTGAAATAAGGTCTGTGGTTGAGACACATTTAAGAGACGGATCACGTTTTGTTCTACGACATTAAATACATCAGCAGTGACCCCACTGGTGGTTTTTGAAGAGTTTACGTGTCTGAAAAACGATGGTTGTTACCAAGTGGCTGAATAGGACTACGGAAGTTGTCGAGGCCGTTGTACGTCATTACACCGAACACTTAAACACTCCCGCTAAGTTTGTTTGCCCTGGTCTGCTTGAAAGCAAGTACCTGCCACCTGCAAACTGTTCAAACAAAAGCTTCTACTTTTTGAATCTGTATTTTTTAATATTGATCTTAAGTTGTCATGACGGTGAAGTCGTGCGACCCTGCTGTACTCGGCTGTAGTTCGTTTATAGCATAACGTTAGCATTTTGCTTCTAGCGATTAGATTTATGATTAGAAAATTATAAAAGTAGGGTAGACATGGAGATTATCCGGCAGAACAAAACGTGCATTTATCAAACAGGTTCGTTTTCCACACATCTTATTTTTTACAATATTCCAAAATCCTATGGAGAAATGCCATTGCTTTTTGTCGAGGGAACTCATGTGCAGTTTACGTCCGGGTCGGCCTACACAAATACGTCATCCCTGCATCACTCTATGGGCATCCCAGATTAATCAATGGAAGAAACATCTTGTGTAAGTGTCAACAATATGTTAACAATTACAGATTGGTTTAATCTTTCTGTGCCTGACCACATACTTGTATTCATGCAATGTAAGGTTAAAAGCAGTGAAGGTGAGAGGGGATTTAATGACGCAGATATCGACAGAGTTTGTCTCACAAACATCCCCCACACTTTCATCTTTTTGCAACCTGACAGTAATAGCTTTGACATTTTTTCCGCCGTAGCGCTCGTGTGCCCTGCCCCGTCTCCAGCTGTATTAACCTTTGCCAAATGCTGCAGGGTTCACTGTTGTTAGACTGGACTAATTAATACCAGCAACACTTCCTGGATCAACCTGTCTCTGCACTGCATGTTTTTCTTTTGAGATATCTGTGGTGTCTCTAAATGAGAGAGTGGGCAGGTTTCCTTGCCTAACTAATTACACTTGGTGATTTCTCTAATTACCCCTTCAGGGATGAGGGTATGTCAAAGTAGTTATCTCTGTCAACAGAACGGTTCTAAACTTGGAAACAATTATATTTCATCTGCGCTGTTGACGTTTATCTAGTATTGACTGTTGTAATTAGGCAACTGCAGCAGCAAGCGAACATTTGCCTAATTACACATTAGGCAGACACAAAGCAATGTTAGTATCTATTTGGAATGATGTCTCTGGCCACCAGACAAATGTAAGTCTAATATACATTCCCCTTCAAGCTCTGGTTTAGCCTTTTATAACAAATGTGGGGAGTTTTCTGTCTATTTAGCTGCTATATTCTTTCCTATGTTGCTAATAGCTTACTTATTCTCTCTACTGTTTGGCACTGAGCAGGAAGTTGGGGTTTTTAAGGATTGACACCCTAAAATAGCTCAAAAGACATAGTAAATACAAATAGTAAAGCCATACAACAAAATCAAAGAGTTCATTTTGACATCGCTGACATAAAAATATTGATAAGTGCAGCTTTAAGTTGTTAATGTCAGGGTTGAGTGAAGCAGGCAGGACCCAAATGCAGATTTCAACAGAAAATACCTTTATTTCAAGGCTAATGTACAAACAGAACTCTTCCCTGTGAACACAGTCAAGACAAACAAGGATCACACAAAGACTAACAGGAAAAAACAAACCTAAATGCACACAGGACTAATCAAAGAAACAAGAGACAGGTGAGGAGGGAGGAGAAAACACAGGGGCACCAGGTGAACACAATCAGGAAATCAGACACAGGAGGGCAAACACAGAGACAGGAATCAACAGACAAGACAGGGGCTGAAGTCGAATAGTCCATTTAGCTTAGGAACCTTCCTAACGGAGTGAAATGACCCGGAATTCACTCAGTGGCAGCCATGATAAGTGCCGTTCGAATTCTCTAGAATGATAGGAAAGGAGGTTTCAAACTTCCTTTATAACCTCCTTTAGCTTAGGAACCACTGGACCTCCCTAACCGAAAGGAGAGGAGAAAATGCGGCCACACAATGCCTTGCAGCCGCAGCATTTGCGTCACACAACAGTCGGCCGTTCACGGAAACAAACGATTATGACCGAGAAATGATATCATGAAAGTTACGGTGGCACTGGTGTGCCGTGAGGCAAGTCCGGATGTGCCGTGGGATTTTGTGACAACCATACGTTATTATTGCAATATACAAAAATAACATTTATTAAATGTACTACATCAGTACTCTGTAGGTTTATATGTACGTAATCTGCGCGACTTGTGCGTCCACATCTCCACGTGCAGTGCTGCATAAACATGGCTGAGTCAGCGATAACTTTCGAGGGGTGGAGGTATGCCCATTATGTTCATCCGAAGGATATACAGGAATGTGACGGTGAGGTGCAAACTGTGTCCAGGCCAGAAGCTGTTATCCACTGCTGTAAACACCACGTGGTCAAACCTCAACACACACCTGCAAAGAACACATGCTAAAGTGAAGCTACCACCCACGCTATTTGTTGTTTGTTTGACTGACAAAGACATTAGAGTCCTACGGGAGTCACGAGGGAGGCAAAGAGGAGGCAAATCCTACTTTGATTGAGCTAAGTATCGTTGGCGTTTTTAATTTTTACTTTTGTTGTTTAGCCCCTCATGCTATAATCATGTGTATTTTCTCCATTCCTGTTCATGTGTCTTCTCGCAATTATCACTGGCCCCGTGTATCTCGTAATCGATATAACCGGCCTGCTCTCGTCTATCCCACGTGCTCCACTGAGATCCAACATCTAGTTTCAGGTGGCCTGTGGAACTGCCAGTCAGCTGTTCCTAAGGCTGACTTCATCTCTGGCTACGCCTCCCTGCATTCTCTGGATTTCCTTGCTCTCACTGAGACCTGGATTACTCCATCCAACACATCCACCCCAGCAGCTCTCTCCACTGCATATTCCTTCTCCCATACACCCAGACCCACTGGCAGAGGAGGTGGCACTGGTCTCCTGCTCTCTCCCAAATGGAGCTTTTCCCTCTTCAAGCTACCTAACTTCACTCCTTCCACCTTTGAGTTCCATGCCGTCACAGTAACCCATCCTATACAGTTAACCATTGTTGTTCTCTACCGTCCACCAGGCGCCTTGGGGGACTTCTTGGAGGAATTAGATCATCTCCTCTCACACATCCCTGAAACTGGCCCTCCCGCTGTACTTCTCGGAGACTTCAACCTCCAGATGGGGAAGATAGACGAACTAACATCTCTGTTAACCGCCTTTGCTTTCTCACTCTCTCCGTCCCCACCGACTCATAAAGCTGGCAATGTCCTTGATCTCATATTCTCAAGGAACTGCGCTACTTCTAACCTCTCTGTAAACCCGCTCCACACATCCGATCACTTCTTCATTTCATTCTCTCTATCCATTTCCAAACATAACAAACTAATCTCTTCCCATCCTACACTTGTCCGCCGTAACCTTCGCTCCCTCTCTCCCTCTACCTTTGCCTCGTCGGTGCTCTCAGCCCTCCCTTCCTCTGATTCGTTCCAACTACTGCCTCCAAACTCTGCTGCAGAAACTCTCCTCTCTACTCTCTCATCCACTCTGGACTCGCTCTGTCCTCTGACATCTCGGCAGGCTCGTCAGTCCCCTCCGGCTCCCTGGCTAAATGATGCACTGCGTGCTAATAGAACCGTCCTTAGGGCAGCAGAGCGGAAATGGTGGAAATCCAAACACCGTGACGACCTCCTAACCTATCAAGCTCTCCTCTCCTCTTTCTCTGCTTCGATCTCTCAGGCAAAAAGCACTTTCTTTCAAGATAAGATCCAATCTTCCTATTCCAATCCTAAAAAACTATTTTCCATCTTCTCAACCCTCTTGGACCCTCCAAAAGCTCCTCCCCCCTCCTCACTTCTGTCAAGCGACTTTGTTACCCACTTTGAAAAAAAGGTTAATGATATTCGCTCTTCTTTTTCTGACTCACCTTTACTCACCGCTGGGTCACCAGACCTTCCTTCCACCAACACACTAACCTCCTTTTCCCCTCTCTCTCCAAGTGAGGTTCTTACCCTCATTACCTCTGCCCGCCCTACCACCTGTCCTCTGGACCCTATCCCTTCAAACCTCCTTCAGACTATCGCTCCTGATATTCTACCGTTTCTCACCCATTTCATCAACACTTCTCTAACTTCTGGTCACTTTCCAAACAGTCTCAAGGAGGCAAGAGTAAACCCTCTCCTAAAGAAACCCACTCTCAACCCGTCTGATGTTATAAACTACAGGCCTGTCTCTCTCCTCCCGTTCCTGTCTAAATCACTTGAACGCGCTGTCTTTAAACAACTCTCCTGTTATCTCAATCAGAACAACCTTCTGGATCCGCACCAGTCTGGTTTCAAGGCAGGTCACTCCACAGAAACTGCTCTCATTGCTGTCACTGAGGAACTGCACACTGCCAAAACTGCATCCCTCTCCTCTGTCATCATCCTGTTGGACCTGTCTGCTGCATTCGACACGGTGAATCATCAGATCCTCCTTCGCACTCTCCAAAAACTTGGAGTTTCAGGCTCTGCACTTTCCCTCCTCACCTCATACCTGAAAGACCATACCTACAGGGTGACTTGGAGAGGGTCTGAGTCCGACCCTTGTCAATTAACTACGGGGGTCCCTCAGGGCTCTGTTCTTGGTCCCCTCCTCTTCTCCTTGTACACAAACTCGCTCGGATCAGTCATTAGCCCGCATGGTTTTTCTTACCACTGCTACGCTGACGACACCCAATTAATTCTGTCCTTTCCCCGCTCAGAGACCCAGGTCGTCGCACGCATCTCTGCTTGTCTAGCTGACATCTCTCAGTGGATGTCTGCTCACCACCTCAAGCTCAACCTTGACAAGACTGAGCTGCTCTTCCTCCCGGGAAAAGATTGTCCAACTCTTGACCTGACAATCAACATCGGCACCTCAGTTGTTTCCCCGACTCAGACTGCAAGGAATCTGGGTGTGACCCTAGATAACAACCTGTCCTTCACTGCAAACATCGCTGCTACAACCCGTTGCTGCAGATACACGCTTTACAACATCAGGAAGATACGTCCCCAGCTGACTCAGAAAGCGACTCAGGTTCTGGTCCAGGCTCTCGTCATCTCACGCCTAGACTACTGCAACTCCCTCCTGGCTGGTCTACCTGCATGTGCCATCCGACCTCTGCAGCTCATCCAGAATGCAGCGGCTCGTCTGGTTTTCAACCTTCCTAAATTCTCCCACACCACTCCGCTCCTCTGCTCCCTTCACTGGCTTCCGGTAACTGCTAGAATCCACTTCAAGACACTGGTACTTGCTTACCGTGCTGCGAATGGATCTGGCCCTTCCTACATCCAGGACATGGTTAAACCGTACACCCCAGCGCGTGCACTACGCTCTGCATCAGCCAAACGACTCGTTGCGCCCTCGCTGCGAGGGGGACCCAAGTTCCCATCGGCGAAAACACGTGGGTTTGCTATCCTGGCTCCAAGATGGTGGAATGAGCTCCCCATTGACATCAGGACGGCAGATAGCTTGCACATCTTCCGGCGCAAACTGAAAACTCATCTCTTTCGACTCCACTTCGAGCGTTAGAACGATTAACGAAGCACTTTTATACCAATAAAGGACTGGATTACCTAAAGCCAGTTGAGTAGCACTTGAAATGTTTGGCTCTATGAAACCTGATATACTTATATGATTCTGTTTTCTTCAAGGTTGTGTCTTCCTGGTCGAATGTACTTATTGTAAGTCGCTTTGGACAAAAGCGTCAGCTAAATGCAATGTAATGTAATGTTTATATCACGTAGTCTGTTCTTCTTCTCTGTCTTCCGGTTGTTGCCTGTTTTGAATGACAAATACACACTACCGCCGCCTGCTGGTAAGGAGAGTTATTGCCACTCACGCATGCGCAGTTCGTACGTGCTCGGCGAGTAAAGTCACGAGTAAAGTAACGAGTTACTTTATGTAGATAGTAACGAAGTAGTGTAATATATAACTTCTTTTTTTTTTTTTTTAAGTAATATGTAATATATTTTTAAAAAATAGTAACGACCCCATCTCTGGAGTTGGCGTTCTCTACTCTGGTTTACATGAAGAACAACAGGAGGTCACGGCTCTGTTGAACAGGACTTGCGAGTGGCCCTCTCCTCAGTGACACCAAGGATTAAACAAATCTGCGCGCCCCGACATGCACATGTATCTCACTAATTTGTAAGTCGGCAAAAATATTTACAATAGCACATGTTTCAATGTTGATTGCTGAAATGTTACATTTATAATTTGTAGTTCAGGACCATGGACAATGCAGCTTCCTTGCATTGACAGTTGTCTGTGCTGAATTTCTGCTGAGTTTCCTTTGCCTCATTTTTAATGTTGTGACCTGTCTGGTTTAAATGAGTGTGTTGCTGCTTTGATGAAGCCTAATTTGATAAAGTTTCAAATTAATTTCTGAAATATTTCGTTAATAAATATTTCATGAGTAATATAGTTGTCTTTGTCACATTTTATTTGGCATTAGTAAATAATTATGCACATTTACAGATATTTTACATGATATGAGTGATAACACGTGTTATAAGGGCTATTTTGCACAATAGGTGTGCCTTGAGATTTTTACTTGTCCTTTGGTGTGCACAAAAAGTTTGGGAACCACTGCTTTAGAGAATCCGAATGCACTTTCACTTTCCGACGTGTTTATGATGCGCCAGCGGACGTCATGAATGTGCGTCTGCTGCTGTGGGGAAACTATGGAAACTACAGTTTTCTATACAGCGGACTACAACATGGATGTTTAATAAGAACGAGGGACTACTGTAAACTCATCTAGAGACTCTGCACCGTGCTCTGATGCTGTTGCTTTATGAACGTGGACAACAGAGAAACATATTCTTCATGACCAAAGTTGGAATTGAAATAAAAAAGGAAAGTGAAACTTATGCTCGTCACCCTCTCCCTCAGGTCCACATTAATACAAATTATCCCAATATCTTAAAATCAATACAAATGTATTTATTATAAACGTTAGTCCTTAACATATATCACTGTGTATATCACCATTCAAACATCTTTTAAAAGTTGAACAAACCCCACACAGCTCAGTAAAGACTGTGAAATGTTGACTTTATTTGATCTTTATTCATATTTCTCTTTTTGATTATAATACTGATGAACGTTCAGAAAAAAGCACTTTGGCAACTTACCACATACGTTTTAAAATGCTTAATAAGCACCGTAACTTTCATGATATCATTTCTCGGTCATAATCGGTTGTTTCCGTGAACGGCCGACTGTTGTGATGGCAAATGCTGCGGCTGCAATGCATTGTGGGGCAGCATTTTCTCCTCTCCTTTCGGTAAGGGAGGTCCAGTGGTTCCTAAGCTAAAGGAGGTTATAAAGAAAGTTTGAAACCTCCTTTCCTTTCATTTGGAGAATTCGAACGGCACTTATCATGGCTGCCAGTGACGTACTTCCGGGTCATTTCACTCCGTTAGGAAGGTTCCTAAGCTAAATGGACTATTGGAATGCAACCTAGGAGCTGATTTTTAAACTATCCGACCGCAACCAGGGGGTGAACACTTTTCAAAATAAAACAGGAAACTAGAGACAGACAAAACACAACACAGACAGACCGTGACAGTTAAATTATTAAACATTTTGCACTGCGGCTGAAAACTTAAGATCTGCAATTCAATCAATAGTCAACACATGTTATTATGTTAATTAAATGAAGCCACCCATTTGAAACCCATTATCTGCCAGCAATGTATTGCCATGCAACAATGCGCTCAAGATCTGATGTCTAGTTGGAACATGCTGTAACAGGAATAGTGGATTTTAATTTTGCTATTTTTTCAGATGCAGCTAAAAATAACGACCTTGCTCTTTCAGAAACAGAATTGGGTGTTATTCTCGTGAGCCCCGTTCTCCTTAAAAATCTTGAACAGCACTGTGTAAATCAACGACGCCAGACTGTACATTTATACTGTTTATTTATTCAACACAACGCGGCTGATGTTCTCACATAATTGTCCTGGAAATGCTGCCAAAATTGGCTGTTGAAAATGAGTTCAATATGGTCGAATTGAGCACTAATAGAACAAATGTACTTTCCCTCAGGCTATTTTTATGATGGCCTCGCTCGAAGAAATGAACTGTGGTCGAGAATTCAACTGACTGCGTGTCTTTCTTTCTTTCTCTCTTTTATCACCCGTACAATTGCTTTATATGTCTCTGAGGATAAGGGGGAATATCTAGTGTTTCCATGGTTACAGTGAATAAGAGTGCATCGGACCCATCTATTTAGGGCGCTTTTTAAATCCCATCCACTACTGTGCACGCCGGCTTTTTGGTAATAGGTTCATCATATCCAGACTGCAAGGAGGAGTTGGTGACATGCTGTGATGAGAATATGCTAAAGAGGGCAGAGATGAGCTGACAGCGGGGGGGGGGGGGGGGGGGGGGGTCTGAGGAGATGTAGTGGAGACTGGAGAGAAGAGGGGGACGATGGATAGGTAGAGAGAGGCAGAGAGGTTTTCATATAAATTCAAGCGCATGTGAGAAGCAAAATCCAGAGGCTTGTCTCCCTCGCTGCATCTCTTGGCACGATGAAATGAATTATAGAGTAAGTTGAAGTTGCAGTTAAACTTGGGTTTTTCTTTGAGTGTCTTTCACTGTCTGCTGCATCTGTGTTCTTAAAGGGGCCATATTCTGCTCATTTTCAGGTTCATATGTGTATTTCTGGCCTCTACTGTGACATGTCTTCATGCTTTAATGTTCAAAAAGCTCTTTATTTTTCACATACTGCCATCTCTTTCACCCTTTGTCTGAAACCAGAGCCCAGTCTGCTCTGATTGGTGAGCTGGCCGGCTCTGTTGTGATTTCCCGCCCCTTATCCTATCACGCACAATGTGTTGGAGCGCTAGCCAATAGGAGCACAAGTGTTACATTGTGATGTTACTATGAAGTAAACACAGAGTCCAATGGAGGCGTTTCAGGCAGGGATTTGAGATTTTAGCCTTTGCAGAATGCACAAAAACCTATATAACAAACTACAGGAAAGAAGTATAATAGGGCCCCTTTAATCATTCTTCCTCAATCTCAAACACACACTATCTATGTCTGTTTCTAACTTATTCTACACATTAGTACAGTAGGCTGGGTATAGTTTCTCTGCCAATTTCACCCTTTTTTGACGCAGGAGGTGTGATGAATCTCAGTCTGTCAGTCACATAATACCATTCATGGGCATTTGCATTTTCAGTTTCATCAACTGTCTGTGATTTCTGTAATGAAGGGAAATGGAGGTATTGACTCATTTCCATCTAGCATCAATTAGTATTCCTCTCACTGTCGCAGGGTAATTAAAAAGGTCTGTTTTGGGCGTTCAGTGTTGTTGTGAACTATAAACAGGATATGATAATTCAAAGCTCTGGTCCTTGGATGACTAACCGCATGTTCTCATTACAGCAGGAGCTGATGAGAGCAGAAATAAGTGAACCGCCGCCTCAGACAGGACACATTCATCACCGGGTCTCTGCAGTGGAGGGGAGGAACGAGGGGTTTATAATTAGGTTATGAATTAGGTTGTAAACACTTTATTAATCATTAAAAACCATTTATAAACCAGTTCTAACATCGTTTTCATACATCAACACAGGCTCACTATTTGGCAAGATGACTAAGCCTTAGGGGTCACTAGTCTCCCCACGATACGATAATATCACGATACTTAAAGGTGGGAATTTTGGAGAAACCAGCTCGAGTGCGCTAGAATTTGAAAATACACAACCGGAAAAAATCTGCCACTTCCTTACAGAGCCCCTCCTCCAACACACACGAACGCGCACATGACCAATGAGGGCACGAGATAAGTTTGTGCACAGATGGAAGGCTGACAGGCAGGTAGGCCATCCAGTTACTTTAGCCGGGCCGGCTCAGATGATTGGTCGTACTTTTTACAGCGCCACGGCTTCCACAGATGAATTTTTTTAATGTATTTATTGTCAAAGCATTTAATGTATTTGTTGCTATCGGGATGTTAAGAGCATTCCATGGAATATAACAAAAAGTGTTTCTGAAATAAATTACATACCCCACCTTTAAGCCACGATACGATAGTATTGCGATTGTACGACATGCTAAGTATTGCGATACGATATATTGCGATATTGCAAATCACATGGGTCATATCCATGTCCGTCTTCCCTTCCTGGTTAAAAAATGTATTTGCAATATGAAGAGTTTTTATAAATAACCAATTTGTGTTCTTTGAACCTGAAAAGGAGATGGCATTGTTTTTGTTACTTTCATTGCAATTGTATGTACATGTCTTAACGTAACTTCCTGTTTTATATACGTCCATCTTTCGGAGGGATATGCTACAGTAACAGTTTATATAATAAAATATTGATACTTGGCATCCGTGTATCGATACAATATCGCCACGTAAAGTATCGTGATACTATGCTGTATCGATTATTTCCCCCACCCCTACTAAGCCTTATATTGGCTACTTAGCGAGAATCAATTCAGTGAACAACAGATACCAAGGATGCTGGCTGATGAAGAAGACGAAGTACGCTAAATAGCCAATATAAGACTTAGCAGTACAGATAAATGTGGGCTCACTATTTGGCAAGCAACCGGTCACAGTTGCCCTGTTTATCTCATGTCTTATAAAAGCTTATTAATGATTTATAAAGTGTTCACAACCTAATTAATAAATGAATTACAAACTATTTGTAAACCCTTTATAAGGGTAGTCTTATTGTAGAGTGGTATCAAAATCTCTGTAGAGATGAAGAAGGGGATAGGTTGAGGATATGAAAGGAAAATTGAGAACCTCGGCTGCTGGTGCTTGACACACAGAAGAAAAATAAAAACCTTGGCTATGTTCACTACCATCTGCGTGTGTTCCAGTGTGGGAGGCGGGTGTGACGGACGATGACTGTCTGGTTCACAAAGTGGAGTTGTGATAGACTGTGATGCTGATAATAGCATCCACCTCTCATACATAATTCATTTCATTTGTATTTGTTCCGTTCATGGTGGTGTCTTCCCATTTCGCCCCTTCCTGTTTCGCTCCTTCCCATTTCGCCCCTTTTTTACATTAGGCCACGTAAGAAATTATACTTGTTTTGCTTGGTCGTGGGTTTTAGGGTTAGGGTTAGAGTTTATAAATCTAATGATGCATCCCATGAAGCATTGCATGAAGTCTGCAAGGGCTGCATGGGACAGGGGGCGAATTGGGAAAGGGGTGAAATGGGAATAAACCGTTCATGGTATGCACAACTTAATGTATAATAATTGTTTACAAAACATGTCTCTATTAACACACCATTGACTGAAAAGGAGCAGGGAGAAGAAAATACTCTTATATTACCTGCCCCTTTCTAAAAAAAACACAAAATAAATGGAAATTCATATTTTCTTATTCACACAGGATCATAGGAAAATAAGAGGAACATGAAAAAAAAAAAAGGGGGTCACGAGAGAGACATGTGGAGAGAGTCAGAGACGGGGTGTCAGAGAGGTTGAGAGAAAAACATAAACAAATTTGTAGTGAAAACGCTGCGAGCAAGGTCAGAGTATTAAAAATAGAACAGACGTAGAACAACCACGTAATGCCTCATTGCAAGTCAACAGCCCCAGAGACGAGATAAATAAAGCAAACCTTCACTGCATGACTTTCAATACGTCAAATGAGTGTGTTTTCAAAGCACCTCTGACGCCCTCCCCCGCCTCCCTCCTTCCCTGTTTGCCCACAGATTTAGATGTTTGTCACTGCTCTTGACTTTTTGAGTGATGTAACCTGCAATTACATTGACACTACTGTATATAAAAGGGTTATTTGCTACGCTGATGACGGTACCAGACAGACTCTGTTGTCATGGTTACAACCTCTGGAAAAGTTGTTATATTATGGTAGATGCTTTGATTTATTGCGTTATGCCTGGTCTTTCGTGCATGGCCATGTTTGTGTGTGTGTAACCACAGTTTTAGCTCTCAATACTGGGGAAAGGCTATGGATCCAGACGATGCAGATATGTGGACGTCTACTGGTTACCGTTACAGTGTGTAACTCAACACTGCAGTGCATACCTAAAAAGTAAGGTGTAGTCAGAAAGAAATGCCTTCATGAGCTCAACACTGGGTGGGTTTAAGACAGATTAACAACAGTGCAAGTGTCTACAGCAGTGGTTCCCAAACTTTTTGTGCCCAAGGCACACCAAAGGACAAGTAAAAATCTCAAGGCACACCTATTGTGCAAAATAGCTCTTATAACACGTGTTATCACTCATATCATGTAAAATATCTGTAAATGTGCATAATTATTTACTAATGCCAAATAAAATGTGACAAAGACAACTATATTACTCATGAAATATTTATTAACGAAATATTTCAGAAATTAATTTGAAACTTTATCAAATTAGGCTTCATCAAAGCAACAACACACTCATTTAAACCAGACAGGTCACAAAATAAAAAATGAGGCAAAGGAAACTCAGCAGAAATTCAGCACAGAGAACTGTCAATGCAAGGAAGCTGCATTGTCCATGGTCCTGAACTACAAATTATAAATGTAACATTTCAGCAATCAGCATTGAAACATGTGCTATTGTAAATATTTTTGCCGACTTACAAATTAGTGAGATACATGTGCCTGTCGGGGCGCGCAGAATTGTTTAATCCTTGGTGGCACTGAGGAGAGGGCCACTCGCAAGTCCTGTTCAACAGAGCCGTGACCTCCTGTTGTTCTTCATGTAAATCAGAGTAGAGAACGCCAACTCCAGAGATGGGGTCGTTACTAAAAAAATGTAATATATTACATATTACTTTAAAACAAAGTAATATATTAAACTACTTCGTTACTATCTACATAAAGTAACTCGTTACTTTACTCGCTGAGCACGTACGAACTGCGCATGCGTGAGTGGCAATAACGTTCCTTACCAGCAGGCGGCGGTAGTGTGTATTTGTCATTCAAAACAGGCAACAACCGGAAGACAGAGAAGAAGGTATACGTGATATAAACAAACAACAAATAGCGTGTGCGTTAGCTTCACCTTAGCATGTGTTCTTTGCAGGTGCTTGTTGAGGTTTGACGTGGTGTTTACAGCAGTGGATAACAGCTTCTGGCCTGGACACAGTTTGCACCTCACCGTCACATTCCTGTCTATTTTTCGGACGAACTCAAAATAATGGGCAGACCTCCACCCCTCGAAAGTTATCGCTGACTCAGCCATGTTTATGCAGCACTGCACGTGGAGATGTGGACGGGCAAGTCGCGCAGATTACGTACATATAAACCTACAAAGTACTGATATAGTAAATTAAAAATTAAAAAATTGTTTTTGTGTAGTTGTATATTGCAATAATAACGTATGGTTGTCACAAAATCCCACGGCACACCCGGACTTGCCTCACGGCACACCAGTGTGCCGCGGCACACCGTTTGGGAACCACTGGTCTACAGGATGTATTTGATAGTTCATGTTGAGGATGTTGGCTCAAAGGAAGGGTGAAAAGCTTTAAAGGTCACCTATTATGCAAAATCCACTTTTTCATGTCTCTTCTACATCAACATGTATCCCCCCCTCTGTGGAAAGAAATTCTGAAAGTTTCAGGAACAAAGATTCTCTCTATTTTTGTCCTGATCCATTTATATAAAACCCTGTCTGAAAATGAGCTGATCAGATTTTGGCCACTTTATGATGTCATAACGATGTTTTGGCTTGTGTAACCATTAGCCAATCACCAACCAAGGTAACCCCAATAGAGTGGCGAAGTCACGCCCATCTACTTCCGGTCCATGGGACCTTATTTCGGAAAAATAATGTATTGAAGTCAATGGAGAGAGAAAACGTATCTTTCGATCCCGTTTGAATTGTGCCATGAATTACACATATGATGTTTGTCAATCTTAAAAAATAATTTCCATGTCAAAAAAGTCACAGTTTGTCATAAAACTGTTGAAATATAAGACTATGAAAAATACGCAACTAGAAAGACTACAAATCCCAGAGTCGCGTAAGTCATGTCACAATTGTTTTCCTCCACTAAGAGATAGCTAAAATCAGCGCCATATAGATATAATCTATCTATATGGCGCTGGCTAAGATAAGATAACTTTAACAAGATGTCTGTGTGCTTAGTACCAGGTTGTTATCATACCAGCAATGGGTCTTGCTCGTTCTTTCGCTTCCCGTCTGATGAAAGGACCAGGAGTGGCTGGATCAAGTTAGCTACCTAGCTAGCACGTTAGTTAGCATTACAGCCTTGACATTTTTATTAGCCTTGTTGCAACCTGATCTCACCAGAATGCGTGACTCCACCACGACTCCTTTACACCACAATGCGTGGTGGAGTCACGAACTTTGTTACATTTACGTGTCGGCACCACGCAAACGTTTTTTTTATTATATAGTCCCAAACGATAGCTGAGGATTCTGGGTAGTGTAGTGTCTTCTGCCATCCAAAAACTCTGAAAAAATATTTGTTTCTCCGAATCGAAGGGGGAAAATACAAAAGCATTGTACACAATTCAAACCAATAAATGTTGTGTAATTAACAAGGACAATTTGGTGTTTTTTAGTCGATGAGTAGTGCAGATATCACTGTAAAATCAATCGACAGTAAGGAGAATACTTACTTCCGGGTGTACAATTCTCCGTTATCCAATGGGAATGGACGCTCGTAATACAATACAGGGGACATGATCATTATCTTTTAAATAACGTTAACTAAAGGGAACAATCTATTTGACACAGCTGAAGCTCTGGCCTTCCTTAAAAACTAACTAATTTAATAAAAATCACAGTTGCATTACACACAATGCACTGTTTTTTGAGAACACAAATTCGTAACTAATGTAATCACATTCTGACGAAAAATAATTATGAATACAAATAAAATAAAAGAAGCCTCCCGTGAGTTACTACAAGCTATAAAGTAGATTTAAAAAACGTTTTATAGAATAAAAGCTCACTGCGGGACGTTGTAGAAATGCGTGTGTGCACCACGACAAAGGAGCCTCATTCACTTTACATAGGGGTTGTTTGCGTGGTGCCGACACGTATATGTAACAAAGTGACTCCACCACGCATTACGCAGTAATGTCACCGGTGTGATCATCATTCTATAATACACAATTTAAGCCCGGGGGAAAAATGCTAACGCTAGCATCGGTGATCGCCAATCTTTTCTACTTCATGCTATCTGCACAAATGGTTGACATTAAACGGTGATAGTGAGGGTAGTCAATCGTTTTGTTGACAAGACAGTAGCATGGATGTATAATAAGAACTGGATACAGCGTGGGAGGCGGGGCCTCATTCATTCCTATGAGAGTTGCTCATTAGCGCACGATGATAAAATGGCCCAACTTTTGAAAGTGAAACATCACAGATTACCCGGTATGCCTGAGAAGTACCCGTATGGATTGGGCACTCATAGAGCATGCACAACTTTATCCAAAATGCTCGTTCACATCAAGCACGTCAATTTGCGTACACGTAACAGCACCGTGCGTTCATGACAGCATGGTAATGTCTTGTTATTATGATGGATTTGATATTAACGAGGCGGCAGTTAGCAGCTAGCGGCTAGCTAGTAATTATGCTAATGTACGTCAATCGTTATGTATATTACGCTGTAACAGGATCTAGTGATATCCAACAGAGCTTCATTTAGCATGAAATAATTATTGCACTGTATATATACTGTAGTGCCGTGAAAAGAGAGTCGGAGGCGGTGTATTAAGAATGGAGTTCCAATCTTTATTATCCATTACTATCAGAGAGGTTAACACATGCACTGCTCTGCCTGATGAGCTAGCAGGAATGGCAGCTAAAGCTACAGGTGTTCCCCACTAAAGGGTCCGTGTGGCAACACAATAAGCAATTATGTCCAATAACGTGTCACCACACAAGCCCCCCCAGAATTCACACATAAACAAAATCAGCATGGCGGGGAGGAACGACACGCCGACCCCCACGACTCCTGAGCACGGGAGTCGGAAAAGTAACTTCCGCCTGTGCGGCCCCCGGAAGGGGAGGGACCGGAACAACAGGTCTTAAATCCGTGACAGGGGACGAGGCCGGGGGGCGGCCCCGTCGCGGAGGTCGAGCCAGCACCACAGGCTGGTCCAAGTCCAGGTGAGCAGCCTTCACCCGGTCCACCGAGACGTGCTCGGCCTTGCCACCCAGGTCGACCACCAGGTGCTTGTCCCCGTGCTCCAAGACCCGGAAAGGCCCATCATAAGGGGGCTGCAGGGGGCCTCTGTGCGCATCGTGCCGGATGAACACGTGCTCCGCCGAGCGGAGCTCTGCGGGAACCTGGGACACCTGAGTACCGTGCTGAGTAGTAGGGATCGGAGCAAAGGCCTCAGCGGCGTCCTGCAGGAAAGCCCGCTGGGCCGACGCCGACCAGGGAGCCGATGCGTTAGCAGTGCATGACATTAAGGATTTTGGGAGATGGCCCTGTGGGCCATCTAAGCTAATTTACAGATGGCCCTGAGCCCAATAGAGATTGCCCTGAAAAATGAGCGCAGACGAAATGACCCACGAAGGGTTTGGGGGGCCTCCCCCTAGAACATTTAGATTTTTGTAGGTCTTAGATGCTGTCTGGTGCATTCTCTAGACTGAATTATAAGATGAACCACCACAATATTATATTGTACAATTTCAATTGTATTCTTCATTTCACTTGTTTGTTTGTTCTTGTTTGTGTTTCCTCGCTTGCATGCCCTGCAAAGCTATGAGAAATACTTAAGTTGTTGGTCAAGACACTTTCCATCTGATGAAGGCAAATGCCTTCCCAGATGTAAAAAAGTAGAAAACATTACATTCAGTTATAACTGCCAAAACAAACATTATTTACACTATTATGTTCAGAGTTACTGTAATAATATTACTTTTGTCGGTAACAGAGTAGTGTAACGCGCTACTTTTATAATTCAGTAATCACACTACAGTTACTAACATTGCCCCGACACGCATTACTTCGTTACTTACTAAAAATCAGTCATAATCAAACCTCAACAAACACCTGCAAAGAACACATGCTAAGGTGAAGTTAACGCACAGCTATTGGTTGTTTGTTTATATCACGTAGTCTATTCTTCTTCTCTGTTTTCCGGTTGTTGCCTGTTTTGAATGACGAATACACACTACCGCCGCCTGCTGGTAAGGAGAGTTATTGCCACTCACGCATGTGCAGTTCGTACGTGCTCGGCTGAAGTCTTGTCGGTGTGCTCCAGTCTGGTTCCAGTGCAACACATGGCCAACACGCAGGAGAACACGCTGACGCAACAGCGTGAGCAGAGATAGACTGGGCAAAAATATACAGATAGCAGGAGACAGAGGACAGCCATGGTCAGATAGGAAAACATTCAGGAGCTATCTGGATCAGTCTTATGCGACAATGGAAACTGAACTAAAGAGAACATTTGAAACTTTAGCAGTCTGCGTGATCTGCCTGCAGGGAGGGGTGGGCCGGCCCTGCGAGTAAAGTAACGAGTAAAGTACCGAGTTACTTTATGTAGAGAGTAACGAAGTAGTGTAATATATTACTTTTTTTTAGTAACGACCCCATCTCTGATTATGGCCCCTGTTAAAAATGTTTGTAATGTTATCTACTGTAAGTTGGTCGAACGAATGCCTCCTCATCCGGAAGCTGACCGAGCAGACCCGAGCAGCAGTCGAGAGGAGCCGAGCGCATCCGCGAAGCACACAAAATGGCGACGTCAGAGTTCCCGTTAGCCGGCAAATCTAAATCTCTTCGGTCAAAATGTCCGGTCAAAATAATTTCCCTTTAGCGCAATACCGCTTCAGTTGCGCCAATTATGTGACAGACAAGAAGAGTATGTGACAGACAAGAATAGTCAATTCTAATGTCTAAAGAAAGAGATGTCCTGTATGGGTTGATTGTGCGTTGATCTGTTGGTAATGCCTCGGGGTTCCGGTGGGCATGTAAACAAATGCATAATGCTGCGCTATACTTTGTGGCCTCACCCAGTTGCATAGCGACACTTATTGTTTAGGTGTCTTTTAATAAGCAGGTAGTCATATCATTAGCTAGAACTAGCTGGATCTGATCGATATGGACATAAACGCGAGTGAAGTCTAATCTGACGGGAGAGAAAGATCAGCTGCTGCTGACGAGTCGACACGCAGCTCTGCATAATCACATGCAGCGGTGAGCGGACAAAACACACACTTCAGGTTAGAATATCACACGTAGCTATTTTAATTACCTCTCAAACTACCTAAACTAGTTATAGATATGTTTAGTTTTACTGTCGGGTCACTCATTACTGGATCCGCGAGCTGCATGATACTGGCATAATAGATTGCCCGATCGGGCAACCAGCAGGTGAGGCTCCATTGCCCGAGCTAAATACTAGATGGCCCCGGGCCACCGGGCAGTCGTTAATGTCGAGCCCTGGTTAGGGAGGAAATCCACTGGAACTCTCAACGGCTGCCTGTAGACCATCTCAGCCGTAGAGCACTGCAGGTCTTCTTTAGGCGCAGTCCTCAGGCCCAGCATCACCCAGGGCAGCTTGTCGACCCAATTCCCGTCCTTAAGGCCGGCTTTGAGGGCCGCCTTCATGGAGCGATGGAAGCGCTCGCAGAGGCCGTTAGCCTGAGGGTGGTAAGCGGTAGTCCTGTGCAGCTTAACCCCCAAACCGCCTGCCACGGCGTTCCAGAGTTCGGACGTGAACTGAGAGCCCCTGTCTGAGGAAATGTCCGACGGGGTGCCAAAACGACACACCCACGTTGCAATGAAGGCCCGGGCAACGTCCGTGGCCGACGTCGAAACGAGCGGGACCGCCTCCGGCGAACGGGTCGTCCGGTCCACCATGGTGAGGAGGTAGGAAAAGCCCCCTGAGAGGAGGGCAATGGACCAACCAGGTCGATGTTGACGTGGTCAAACCTCCTCTCAGGCACCAGGAAACGCTCCAAAGGGACCTTCGTGTGGCGGTGCACCTTAGCGCGCTGACAAGCCACGCACTCACCAGCCCAAGTCCTCACGTCCTTTTTCAGCCCATGCCAGACGAACTTCGCGGCCACCAAGCGCACCGAAGGCTTAACGCCGGGGTGTGACAGTCCGTGCACTGCCTCGAACACAGAGCGCCTCCAGCTGGCAGGAACGACTGGCCGCGACAGGCCTGTGGAGACGTCACACAGGAGGGTAACGCCCGCGTCGCCGAACACCACGTCCTCCAAGCGCAGCCCCGCGCCCTCCACCTTCAGAGCCTGGACGCCGGGGTCTGTGACCTGGTCCACCGCCATGCGGGTATAGTCCAGGCCCAACTGGACGGCTCCGATGACGACTCTGGAGAGGAAATCTGCAACCAGGTTCGACTTGCCAGCCACGTGCTTAATGTCTGTGGTGAACTCAGAGATGTAGGAAAGCTGCCGCTGCTGACGTGCCGACCAAGGCTCCGCCACTTTAGACATGGCGAAGGGTGAGTGGCTTGTGGTCGACAAACGCCGTAAACTCCCGGCCTTCCAGCATGAAACGGAAGTGCCGCACGGCCAAATAAAGACCCAGGAGCTCACGGTCAAAAGCGCTGTACCTGCGTTCTCTGGGCGTCAGCTGGCGGCTGAAAAAGGCGAGCGGCTGCCAAGCGCCCTCCACCCACTGCTCGTGCACCGCGCCGACCGCGTAGTCCGACGCGTCCGTGGTGATGGAGATGGGAGCCGTAGATGATGGGTGTGCCAGCAAAGCCGCCTGAGCCAACGCGGTCTTGACCTCAGCAAAAGCGACGTCCGCCTCTGCCGTCCAGTCGATCGCCTGGACTGGGGTCTTGCCCTTCAATGCTTCATACAGCGGCCGCATGATGTGTGCGGCCCGGGCGATGAAACGGTGGTAGAAGGTCACCATCCCCAGAAACTCACGGAGCGACCGGGCTGTGAGCGGGCGAGGAAATGCCGCAACAGTCTCCACCTTCGCCGGCAGAGGTGCCGCACCGCCCTTGGTGACGCGGTGCCCCAGAAAATCAATGTCAGACACCCCGAACTGGCACTTTGCAGGATTGATGATTAATCCGTGTTCGTTGAGCCGCGTGAAAAGGGCTCGGAGGTGGGACAGGTGCTCCTGCACTGAAGCGCTGGCGACGAGTATGTCGTCGAGGTAGACAAACACAAACGGCAGGTCCCGCAGCACCGAATCCATCAGGCGCTGGAACGTCTGAGCAGCATTCTTGAGTCCAAAAGGCATCCGCAGGAACTCAAAAAGTCCTAAAAGGCGTTATAACTGCTGTCTTGGGAATGTCCAGAGGGGTGCATGGGCACCTGGTGGTATCCACGCACCAGGTCCACCTTGGAAAACACCCCCGTACCGGCCAGATGCGCCGAAAAGTCCTGAATGTGCAGCACCGGTCAGGCGTAGTGGCGTCGTTGAGTCGGCGGTAATCCCCGCACGGGCGGAACCCGCCGTTCGGTTTGGGGACGACGTGCAGGGGAGAAGCCCAAGGACTGTCGGAGCGGCGGACAATGCCCAGGCGCTCCATTGTTGCGAACTCCGCCCTCGCTACAGCCAGCTTAGAAGGGTTCAACCGCCGGGCCCTGGCGTAGACAGGAGGCCCCTCGGTAGTGACGTGGTGCTCCACGCCATGCTTAGTGGTAAGCGCAGAGAAGGTGGGCAGCGACAGGTCTGGAAACTCGGCCAACAGTCTGAGAAACGTGTCTGCCCCCGACAGCGAGCCCGACAGCCCGTCATATGCTACGCTGCCAAGTGTGCACACGAGGGAAGAAAACGTTAAGGCATCAACCAAACGCCTATTCTTAACGTCCACTAAGAGTCCATGAGCACACAAAAAATCCGCTCCGAGGAGGGGAAAAGAAATGTCCGCTGTCACAAAATCCCAGCTGAAACGCTGTCCTCCGATGCACAAACACATAGGCCTCACGCCGTACGTGCGAATGGGACCACCGTTAGCCGTCGTCAATCGCGGTCCGTGCCCACCCCGGGTGACGTCTTCACTCGACGCTGGAACTACGCTCCGTTGAGCGCCCGTGTCACACAGAAACAGGCTCCCCGAAACGCTGTCGCTGACGAAGAGGAGCCTGCACGTGCCGCCGACGCTCAGGGCCACTACTG
Source organism: Gymnodraco acuticeps (assembly GCF_902827175.1). Classification (NCBI taxonomy): domain Eukaryota; kingdom Metazoa; phylum Chordata; class Actinopteri; order Perciformes; family Bathydraconidae; genus Gymnodraco; species Gymnodraco acuticeps. The sequence goes on from NW_022990957.1 coordinate 124,611, forward strand.
AGCGCCGGCCCCTCCGTTTCCCGGGGGTTTGTAGCTGCACAGGGCGATGCATTTCTTCGCCATTGTCCCGAAACGTGCGTGGTAAAAGCACTCTCCGGTGTCTCCACGCCGGCTCGATACAGCCGTGTCCTGCCTCCGCCACGCTTTCTTGACTGCAGATGGGCCGCTGAGCGTCGCGGCTAACGTCTCTGCCCCGGGCTGTTGTGTCGCCAGGAAAAAACGATCTGCTTCCTCAGCCAAGGCACGGAGCTCCGTGACAGGCGTGTTGGCCAGCGGCGTCTGGACCCGGGGAGGCAAGTGACGCAGGAAAATCTCCGTGAATAATATCCGGGGATCTTCCCCCCCTAGCAGATTTAGCATTTTCTCCATTAGCTGGGAAGGCTTGCTGTCTCCTAGGCCTTGAATGTCAAGTATCTGGCGGGCCCTCTCCTTAGCAGATAAGCTAAATGTCTTAAGGAGAAGGGCCTTAATCGCCTCATATTTGCCATGGTGTGGGGGGGCTGCGATGAATCCCACCAACCTGGACGACGTGGAGCTCCCCAGCGCTGCTACCACATGGTAGTATTTCAGGTCCCCGTCACGGACCTGTCGGCAGGCGGAATGTGCCTCCACGTGTGCGAACCATGCCTCCGCGGTGTGCTCCCAGAATTCCGGCAGCTTTATGAAAACATCGCGCTCAGCCATGTTCGTTAATTTTCCGGAAACTTTCTCGGAAAAGTCAGGGTCACAGTGTAGTGCCGTGAAAAGAGAGTCGGAGGCGGTGTATTAAGAAAGAAGTTACAATCTTTATTATCCATTACTATCAGAGAGGTTAACACATGCACTGCTCTGCCTGATGAGCTATAGCAGGAATGGCAGCTAAAGCTACAGGTGTTCCCCACTAAAGGGTGACACAATAAGCAAGGTGAATTATGTCCAATAACGTGTCACCACAATACATAATATATATATATACTCAACTAGACGTGTTTGGAGGAGAAAGAATGCTGAGTTGCATCCAAAGAACACCATACCTACTGTGAAACATGGGGGTGGAAACATCATGCTTTGGGGCTGTTTTTCTGCAAAGGGACCAGGACGACTGATCCGTGTAAAGGAAAGAATGAATGGGGCCATGTATCGTGAGATTTTGAGTGACAACCTCCTTCCATCAGCAAGGGCATTGAAGATGAAACGTGGCTGGGTCTTTCAGCATGACAATGATCCCAAACACACCGCCCGGGCAACGAAGGAGTGGCTCCGTAAGAAGCATTTCAAGGTCCTGGAGTGGCCTAGCCAGTCTCCAGATCTCAACCCCATAGAAAATCTTTGGAGGGAGTTGAAAGTCCGTGTTGCCCAGCGACAGCCCCAAAACATCACTGTTCTAGAGGAGATCTGCATGGAGGAATGGGCCAAAATACCAGCAACAGTGTGTGAAAACCTTGTGAAGACTTACAGAAAACGTTTGACCTCTGTCATTGCCAACAAAGGGTATATAACAAAGTATTGAGATGAACTTTTGTTATTGACCAAATACTTATTTTCCACCATAATTTGCAAATAAATTCTTTAAAAATCAGACAATGTGATTTTCTGGATTTTTCTTTCTCATTTTGTCTCTCATAGTTGAAGTGTACCTAGGATGAAAATTACAGGCCTCTCTCATCTTTTTAAGTGGGAGAACTTGCACAATTGGTGGCTGACTAAATACTTTTTTGCCCCACTGTATCTGAGACCTATAATATATTGATGAAAAACAGTATAATAGGGGAACTTTAAAACATACAGCAACATTCTGCAATATGTTGTAACACCCTGCACACACAGCCCTCTTTTGTTTGAGTTTTACTGAATAAATAATGTTGAAGACAAGAGGATAAACAGCCTGACAGTATCATAAGTAGTGGTGTGTGGTGTTTATTTTTTGTTTTACTGCCTCTGGGATTGATTGTGTATGGCAATATGCAGAAATATGAAAGTATATATTATTTATCGGTTCATGAATGTATGTTTATTGCAGCCGACATCACTGCTGTGAGTCAATGTGTGTGTGTGAGATCAATAACAGCCATAAAGTTGTACATTTAAGACATGTAGTATATAAATTACTGCATTATGAGGGTCAACAGCAAGAAATATAGCATGGCTACAGCTGGGCTCAAACAACCCAGTCTCACAAAAAAACGTGTAATAGCTATTTGTCGACAGGGCAAAACGTATATTCACAAATAATCCTCTCAAGACGTGACATGGATACAATATTTTTTCCTTTTAATTTCTAATGAGCAGTGTCCATGTCACGTGATCGCAAACTTTCCCAGTAAGAACAAAACACTTGGCGGACACCCGATTTATTCTACTCTTACTCTTGTACTTTTCTTGCATTTTATGTATTTGTATTGCTATGTTGTAATTTTCCTTTTCTTAATGTTTTATGTGAGGGACTGCGGATGGAAAGTAGCTCAAAGCTAAATCCGGTATATTCACTCTTGGCATATTTCCTGTTTTAAGTGTTCATTAATGTGCAATGTCCCTGCTAAATAAACAAATAAATAAAAGACAAACATCTTAAAATGAAGCCATCCCATAATTAATACTCTAACAGGAACCAGATCCTCTTCCTGTACTGAAAGATATTTGTATTTCTGGTACAGGTGTAATTAATTTCTTGGGTATTTTCTGTCTGGACGAATATATATTGTCATCTCTGTATGTTGCTGTTCTGACCCAGTTTCTTACATATTTGGCTTTAATATAAGATAAGACTTTATTTATCCCGAAGGAAATTGTTGTGCCAGAGTAACAAAAATACAATAAACACAGCAGCATAATAGTAAAACTGTACACTAAAAGTGCCGTAAAAAGAGCAATTAAATACAGAAAACATGTAGAGGGTTACATAATTATGCAAAAAATTAAACGTAGTGGCAGATACGTAATTGCACGTTATCCTAGCATATTATTAATAATAATATTGCAAATGTTATATAGCAGCGAGTGTATTGTAATGATGGTAATGATATTCATATTGCACACAATGTAATTTGCTTTAGAGAAAGACAAGTTCTCTACAGGATCATATAGATTTAAGAGAAGGAAAAGTCATAGTGATTCATGTAACCTCATAAATAAACTGATAAACATTTATCTAGACACTGAATTTCTCCTTTCCCTTATTTAGCTTTTTCTGCAGCTGACCTCGTATCTCTCAATAGAATACAAGGAAAGAAAAGTGATGTTTTTTAATGGAAATCTTAAATGGATCTTCAACAGAAATGTGAATCATCCCTCTGGTTTGGATGTGTTTGCAGCAACTGAAGATGGGGCTTCACTGAAGTGCCTTTCAGCAAAGCACTTCACCAAATGGCTCTCGAGAATTGTGTTTGCATGAATCCATCTTCTGTTCTCGTGTAAAAATAGGTTATGATGTTTACTATATTCACATCTTCTTCACATTTTCATAATCCTTTAGTGTTTCTCAATAAATGCATCGGGTTATTTGGGGGGGAAAACTCAAAATAAAACGACGTTATAACATTATTTTCATGGCGTGTGGTGCAGTGGGATAGTGCGTTGGGGGTTACAGGTTCAAACCCCACAGCAGTCAGCATGTCGTTGTGTCCCTGAGACACTTCACCCCAAATTGCTCCTGTGGGGATTGCCCACAGTATTGAGTATGTAAGTCGCTTTGGATAAAAACGTCTAACATGTAATTTGGTTTGTCGAAATATACACATAATTCAAATTTTACAGAATGCTTCTCTAGAAGATCATCTGGAGGGAGTTTTAAATGTTTTTGTTTTTCACGTTGATGTTGTTTTGGTACACATGGCACCAAAATGATTAGAAAATAATTGTGTGTGTGTGTGTGTGTGTGTCTGGTGTGTGTGTCTGTCTGTCTGTTTTTGCAAAACAACCCTGAGGGGGGGCTCTGGCGGCAGCTTTTGTGGGGAGGACGTGCTGTTGCTATGGCGAACAACAATGTGTCCATCAGATAAAACAGCACCAAGTACATTTGTGTGTGTGTGTGTGTGTGTGTGTGTGTTTGTGTGTGTGTGTGTGTCATTGCTTTAGCTAGTACAGATTCTTTTTTTCAACACAAAATCATTTTCTTTTAGTTTTTTGCTCTCTCTCTCATAGATGTAATGCAGGAGTTTGATTTCCTCCTAATGACTCTCAAGTGGGGCAAATGTAATTAGCTAAACCCTTTCCCTTTTCTTTTTTTCCGTCTCTATCTCTATCTCCTGGCAGTAGTGAGCAGGAGTGAGTAATGTGAGCACACCGCGGCTCTGTAATTGGGTTTATGCACGTCCAATCTCAGCCCAAGGACCTGATGGAGACAAATGGCATAGGAGTTTGTCCGTGTGCACACACTCACTCTTCCTCTTCCTCTTCCTTTGTGTAAGCTAGAGAGCTGGAGATTTAAATAAAAAGTGTTTGAGAAAAGCAGGACAAGTTCAAAGGTCACTAATGACTTTCAGTCTGATTGGTGTTAAGTTATGCATACATGTCATTTGTTAGACGCTTTTATCCAACAATTTGGGGTGAAGTGTCTTGCCCAGGGACACAACGACATGCAGTGAGTCTCGAACTTGCTACCCCCTGAATCGAAGTCCAGCACACTATCCACCGAGCCACAGCCTCCCATACATGCGCTCCACAGTGACTTTACTAAGAGCTAGTTGATTTAAATAAAGTTTTGATGATCACATTTGCATTTTGAGGCAAAAATATCAAACATTTTCTGGTTTCCAATGTGAGGTTTTGTTGCTTTTCTTTGTCGTATACAGTATGATAGTAAATACAACTTATTTTGGGTTGGATGAAAACAAAAGATCTTTAAATTAAAATATTTTATGTGTTTTTCAACTACTTTTCAATGTTGAATTGATGAAACAATTAGGAAATAGACAAGAACAAAATTGGTGTAAATGTTAATATATATATATAAAAGCTTAAATGAATAAGAAATAAAATAAGCAATACACATTTAAATATTATATAACAATGTATATTGTAAACTCCTATGATATTGCTTAAGGATTTTGTTGTGTATTTTACCTCATAGTTGTTGCATTTAATATATATTGCAATGTAGAAAGTGTGAAATAATGTGTATAGTATATATATATATAGGCCTATACATAGTAATTAATTTACATGTTGTTTTTAATAATGCATTTGTTTTAAATCTAAAAGTTTATAAATGTTTTGATGTCGCCTCGTAGGTTGGTCTGCTATTCTAACGTATTCCATATATGTTATGTTGCATGTATATATATATATCTTTCTAATGTTGAAATGGATATTTTGACAATTTCTAAACATTTTTTAAATTTGGGATCAATTAAGTTAACCCTGAGGAACCTTGATAACCTTGACAATAACATCTCCCTCATACAGACGCCCACTGTTTAAAACACACATCACATACTACATGCCACACACACACACACACACACACACACACACACACACACACACACACGCACACACGCACACACACACACATACCATGTATACATCACTTCAGGGGACATTACATTGACTTACATGCATTTCCTGGAGACTTAGGAACTCCCTGAGTAACAGAATCAGTCCAGGAGGAAATAAAAAAAACACAGGACACTACTCATCACCGCAGACAATTTATAATACATACGATGAGGTAAAAAATAAATGTGGTCTTAAGTAGAATATTCATTTCAACCTTTTTCTCGTCTGAAGTAATCTCTGCATGAATTAACCAAATGATAAAAGGATTTTTAATGACTATAAACACTGACAATTCCTAAATGAAGTTAAAACAAATGGGATCCTTGGACAATAATTGTCTGTGTTTTAGCTGCTGGCACAAGCAGGATAAATTGTAAACAGTGTTACGGTTTGTATTTTTTGGTGGTTTACCAGGAACTTTGTTAGTTGTACAGTTATTGTGTCTATATGGATATTTGTATTCTAAGCACATCTTTACTTCAACTTTCAAATCTGACTCAAACCTTTACGTCTCCTGTAGCAGGGATATTTAGCGTTGATTATATGAATATTTGTATCATATATTATTTAAAACAACCTAATTCACCCCCATGATTTAAAATAAAGTATTTTGATTATCTCTGCTCTATGCACGTACTCACACATATTTACACATATACACACATATTAAGCGGCAATAAAGTTTAATAAAAGTACATTTTAAAAAGTACACACGTCATCCATGGTCAGCAGCAGCAGCATTTACAAAAGTCAGTGAACTTATACAAAGTATTATTGTTTCATTTGTATTGCACATTTTCACTTTCAAATCTGATTCAAACATCCTTTATGTCTCATGTAGATGGGATATTTACAGCATTGATTATATGAATATTTGTATCCTATATTATTTAATAAACCTAATTCACCCCCACACCTCTTGTTGTTAAATACCAACTGTGCAATATGTGCAATATATATATATATATATAGCCTATGCCATTAAAAACTGGGCAATATATAGCTGGCTGCTAAATCCTAAGTATTGTTATAGGATGTGTATTTTGTCAAATGTAACTTTTTTCATTAGGCTATCATTTCTTTTTTATCTTTAATACTTTTGTATGCATGCTTATTAAGCTGTCTTTTGCTCTTTTCTGCTGTAACAATGTAATAGTCCCCTCTGTGATACAAATAAAGGTATTCTGATTCTGATAAATAAAGTATTTTGACTCTGATTATCTCTGCTCTATGCGCGTCCCCGTGAGTGTTGTGCTGGCGGGGTCTCGCGGTCCCTCCCCTCCCCTCCCTCGCCCCCCGAGGCGCGCGCCCACCTCTCCCCTCCGTGTCCGCGAGGGGGCGCTGCGTGTCGGTCTGAGGCTGCGCCGCTCGCCCTGCATCACGAGAGGAAAATACCACCAGATGGCGGTTTAGGATTGCTGCTCTTCTCTCAAGGCGCGGTTCCGCTCGCACGGCCAATTTTCAATATTAAAATACGCACTATATTAAAACGATAATCGATTTATTATTTCGGAAGGTGATAATCGATTCGGCGATGTTCGTTAGAGGTGAGTGTCTTATGTTTTTGTCGTGTTTTGTGTGGTGGGGAAGGGAGCACAGATTAAAGATGGTGGACACAGACAGGGAAGACTGGTTAGATGGGGGGATGGGCGTTAGCGGCTAACGGAGGTGCTTTCTCTCTCTTCCTCACTCTCACTGTAGCCTAGCAGAGCCATTAGCTTTGTGAGCTAGCCACACAAAATGTCGCCAAGACAACTTGCTACAGGGTGCAAGAGGCTGTCGCAGCTCCAGCTTCCAATTTCTATCCGGCTCTTGAGTTTGGCTTGTCAACAAATAAAGAGCCATGCGGTGTGACGTGTTTTCTTGCTCCTTGCAAGACAGGAATCACCTTCTCTCATTTGCACAGCCCTATTATGATACAGTATTGCTCTGCTGTCATTTATGCAAATTCCACGTTGACTTTGTTGTTATCATCCCGTGGTAGTTTGTCGTTTTTGTTTCATGTACAATGTGATGTATGAACCTAGGAGCGACTTTTCCCCCTGTGTCAACATCGCCACCCCTTTCAAGTTTCTTAGGAGTAGTGGTGACTTTTGACACGGCTAATAAACGTGTTGCTTTTGTAATGAATGACAGCTGGTGGATGCTTTTTAATACGTTTGCAAGGATCGTCTCTGTGCATGATAAACAATATTATTATGGCGCTGCTTTCCCCATCTCCGCCCCCTTCTGTGCGGGAAGCAGGCAACACTGAGCGGGGAAACATGAGTCACATTAGGGGGGATGGGCTCCAGTATCTCCTCCATCTCTAGTACACAGTCTTCAGTGCTGGCTGTCACTCCTCTCTGTCCTATGAGCAGCTCAGCCTGTGCAGGATAGTCAGTGATAGTCGATAGTGGGTCAGAGAGCCTCCTGCAGTCTGCATGAATCTCACATTGTTGCATAACCGCTTTGTTTACAGTCGGCCATGTGATTGTCTTGGATTGCAATCTGCAGCCTGCTCGCCTGCCAACCTATCTTCCATTATCACTCACTGTTTCCACTTCATACTGCACAGGCCATATTTTATACATCCCTCAGAAGCTAGGCAATACATGGTTGAGATTGTTAGAATTACTGTTGTATTGATTTCATTTGTGATGGCTCTAAACCAGGGACTTGGTTAGATGAACAGTTCTTGTGTTTATATGAATATTTGTATTCTGTTTGCACATTTTTACTTAGACTTTAATATCTGAATCAAACATCCTTTATGTCTCTGGTAGCTGGGACATTTACCGCGTTGATTATATGAATATTTGTATTCGCCTGCCAACCTATCTTCCATTTTCACTCACTGTTTCCACTTCATACTGCACAGGCCATATGTTATTTTATTTTATTTTATTTATCCTTTATTTATCCAGGAATGTCCCATTGAGATACAAGATCTCTTCTTCCAGGGAGTCCTGACCAACACGGCACACAACAAGTTTCAACATAAAACAAGGGCATTAAACAAAAAACATACAATTCAAATATAAATACAGAAGGCCATTTGTGCAGTGGCAAGAAGCATAATCACATCAGCAATAGCATCAGGTAAAACAGTTACATGTTTCATGAAGGGCTAATCGTAGCATACCTTTAAAAGCATTTTTTTTAAAAGCAGTTATACATCCCTCAGAAGCTAGGCAATACATGGTTGAGATTGTTAGAATTACAGTTGTATTATTTAATGGCTTCAAAGAGATCTTATTACGAGCTATTGACTTTTTCTGTGTGAATGGAAGCGGAAATGGTTGGGTAGAATATTTGACCCATAACCGTATTTCGAAAGCACACAAACATTGAAGCCTCTTTGTATTAAATACATTATTGTTAGAATTACAGTTGTATTGATTTAATTTGTAATGGCTCTATAGAGATCTTACTATTGACTTTTTTTGTGTGAATGGAAGCTGGAAGTTAAATATGTGTGAGTATTGTTTGTTGGGTCGAATGTTTGTCCTAATGAATGGAAAACATTCCCATAACCACATTTTGAAAGCACACGATCAATGAAGCCTCTTTGTATCAAACGCACCAGAAAATATGCAATCTTCATGCATTTCATTTACCGAACATTACCGGGAAAAATGGTAATATACAAATTATCCGTCCTCATTAAGAACATTTTAATTGATTGAATAATAACAGGTGTGCATATCTGCTTTTGGCAACGCTGTAAAAGTTAACATATTGAGTACTTGATGCAAATATCATATATAATTATATTTTGAGTCATTGATTTGCAGCATAGCACACAGAGACGTTGAATTCAAAGGTCTATACTCTGACACATATTGTCTTTTAATCGACATATTTAGAATATCCCAAACCTTGTATAGAGATTAGTTTTCATGCCTGCTTATTTTTATATATGTATTCCACACATTAATGTGATTTACACTAACAAATGGTCGGGCGCAACTACTGTTTTGCATGATTGTTGAAACAGATCCAGTTTTTATGGGAGTGTTAAAAAGTTAAGAGCATGCAGTGTTTAATTTTTCCATACATACATTTTATTTTGGTGACCTGCCAAAAGAGATATTTTCCTCTCCAAAAAAACACATTTTCGGTGTTATTATGTCTTTCAAAATGTAGCGTGGAAACGCAATTGAAGGTGTGAGTTTATTAACAACTGTTTGACTGGAAAATATGACTTCTTAGAGTAGACCTCCACATGACTTTGTTAGCTGATCATATCTAGTGTGCTCTTTTATTACAACTTATCAGATACTTTGTAGTTTTATGTATGTCATTTCATTTCTCCCACACACATTGTGACCTTTGCCCTTATTCTATGCAAGTAGGTCGGACTTGTGTTTTAATGCTAGAGCACGGGTTGCTCAATTAATCGCAATTACGATTATGGCTTGCAACGATTACGAAAACAACGTAATCGAAATAAAAACGATTATTTTGTTATTATTATAAAAAAAAAAGATGTTTTTTCAGATGAATTGTTCTTAAAGTTCAGGGTAATCAACTGTTAAAACATTTTTTCTCCAATAAATTGACGTTTTCAAAGTAAATGGATAATCGTTTTTAATAATCGTGATATCAATTATTGACCCAAATAATCGAGATTATGATTTTTGCCATAATCGAGCAGCCCTACTTACAGGTATATTATAGACATCCACCATCTATTCTCATGTACTATTTTATCAGATGATTGTGTCGCACTGTTGGAGGAGCCTGTGACCTAATCATCGTCATATCTACACCGTGGCTATGCACACATGACAATAAAAGCCTTGAAACTTGAAGGAACACAAAGGTCGTTTAGCTTGGAAATCGCTGGTTTAGACATATCCACGTTAACAAGAATGTATATAGTTAGTCTGACGCCCAACAGAATCGCTCTGTGTTTTGTTTTGTCATAGATACACATATCTTTGGACCAGATACCTGAATGTAGCCCAGAAGAAAAGATAACCACTTTGAGAAATGTTCGGTAATCTACCACACTGTACTTTCCTCAGGTGATGAAGCCGTTGACATGCAGTCCCATTTCTTGTACACTTTTTTAAACAGTTACTGATGTAAAGACCATTTTGTTGTGTAATCCTTTTCGACAACATTCAGGGTTAACAGAAATGGTGAATAATCGCCCTGCTAAATTGTCTCTTTCCATAATAAGCCAATAAAAGGCTAAGAGTCACATCACGTATCATGCTAGTAGTGTACATACTGCACTGTGTTGGGTAATGGACATACAATAGTTGTTTGTTTTAAGGTAATTGCTTTCAGGCAGTTAAGCAGGCCTTTCCCCATGTTGAATAGTATTGTTTGACGATGAATCCAATATTAAAGAGCAGACCTGGACTGTGTTATGAATCGTGCCGTATAGTGGCGACTTAGCTGGAGGCGCTCAATTGTAGAAGGCTTTTGTCCGAGCTATACGCTTATAAGGATACAGCTCAAGAGATTATGTAATGGGGTTTGACATTTGTCGAAGCCCATTACACGGCAACTTTGATTCAAGATGTTGGCCGTAGAAAGACAATATTTCCTGGTCGTATTATTGGCTTTTTGCACCACAGTGAGAGGCATGTCAAAGCAACATTAAATAGGCCTTCATTAGTTTGTTTTAACATCTAATATATTTAGCATTTCACGCATCTAAAAACAACAAAACTCACTTTTGAAAAGCAGATTGATGAGTCCACTTCCTTCATAATGATGTTGTTAAAAATATGGAATAAAGCAGATTTACTAAATGCATTCAATCAAATGTTCTTGACATACATTCCTAGCAATCTCCCTTTTTAATATATTGGTCGTATTGAGCTGAATGATGTGTTTCTACTACTTGTTAAAATGACTCAAGTATATGAGTGAGATCATGTAAAACAGTAGTGCGATCTTTGTGGGTTTGTCTTCTTCAGGATAGCCCTGCTCGTGTTAATATGCAGAGAGAGCTGCGTAACACTTTCTGAAATAGTTTTGTCACCCGTGGCTGAGTTGAGGTTTTCATTGTGATGTGGTTTCCTGTTATGTAATTAGCTGCATAGCTGGTGTCAGCTGTTGTCTGTCACTTTGTTTTACACAGGGCAAGTAAGGAGTTAGATAACCGTAAAGTCAAGTGGATTTAACTTATCATTTTATGTATTTGTACTGCTATGTTTGTCATTTTTATTTTCTTAATGTTTTATGTGAGGGACTGCGGATGGAAAGTAGCTCAAAGCTAAATCCGGCATATTTACACTTGGCATATTTCATGTTTTAAGGGTTCATTAATGTCCTCGCCAAATAAACAAACAAATACAAAATAAATCTAAAGGCTGTTGAGATGAGGTCCTTCAGGGTGCGTTCACACTAGGGTTGCCAGAAACTGACCATGATCAAAATCGATTATTCGGCAGCCCTGCCGAATAATAATCGATTATTCGACCGACCGTACCTGCCGCTTTGTTCATCTTTAGTCGCACGTGTGAGGGAGAGGGGGGGGTGGGGGCGGGGTCGGTGTGTAGCGTGCTGCAGCAGCAGTCTCCTCTGCACGCAGGCTTCCTCCAAGTTTACAGTAAAACAAACTGGTGGTGTAACCAATGGCCATTTACAATTATTAATACTATTACTATTATTAGCATTAGTCTATATTTTGGTTGAAACTAAGCCAGAAAAAATAATAAAAAACATAAATAATAATAAAACAATATATAAATAAAATCGATTTTTAAAAATAATATTCGATTATGGAGACTGTAACGAATAATCGAATAATCACTGGCATCCCTAGTTCACACCAGCCTTGTATAGTCCGGTTGAATCGAACCCTGGTGCGTTTAGCCGCTTGGTGCGGTTCGTTTGGGTCGGTGTGAACGCAATCCGAGACCTCTGAGGTGAACTAAACAACCGGACTCTGGTCCGCTAAAATAGGTGGTCTCGGAGCGCTTGCTTGCGAACTCTAGAGCGGTTCATTGCTGGTGTGAACGCAGTCCGCACCAAAACATAGGAAGCGTAGTATTTACGAGTCACAAGAACGCGGATGTCTTCAAAATCTTTAGCGAAAGAGTCTTTCAAGACATCCGCGGTTGTTCAGTTAAAGAGTGAAGCAGAATGAAGTGTTGAACAGTGTCGTGTAAAGTAAAAATTCTCCGTCAGCTACATAAAAGTAAGAACCTCTGTCGTCTGTGAAACGCCCCTCCTTACTGCAGAACGTCTCTCATTATGTTATAATGTTTTTAACGCACGTTGTCTGATTATATAATAATATGCGCGGGCCGCTAGAGTCTGTTGATCTCCAGATTAACAGCAGCATGAGAAGAACCTGCCGAAAGTGCCGATGCTCCATGGCGGAGGCTCCGGTAGAAATTGCCGGGATTCGCGTTTTTACCCCCTTAATGTCTGACCAATGGTTGAACAGCATTTCCGTGCACATGACTTGTGTTTAAAGTTTATAGTCCAGTGATGACCATTAGGTGTGAATGCACCCTCAGTATTTCTGAGCATTTGCTGCCTTTCTTTAAGCCCGTAATACGGTGTAAAACATTTGTAAAGAAGATGCATTGCAGGCAAAATAAACATGCACGAATAAACACAATATAACATGATTTTAAAACACTTTATATACCATACAATTATTCTAAAAAAACTACAGCATTCGCGACTTTTAAAGCTGGACTTATCAATTGTTGACAAAGCTCTTGGTTTTAAAGTTTCACAGTGTAATTTACAGATTAATTTACAATACAAAGGCAAGTTTATTTATATAGCACATTTCAACACAAGGCAATTCAAAGTGCTTTACAAAAATGAAAGAAATTAAGAGCATTAAGAAACATATTATGAAATGACATTTAAAAACACTAATTTAAAGGCAAAGATACATGAATAAAAGTTACAGTGCAGTGTGAGATACACACATCTGAACAAACAGCCTCATGACACAGCATTAGAGTGATGTATGTTCCTGCTTTAGCCATTACACTCACACAGAAAGCTCAGGCACCAGTCAGTTAAATATTGATTAGTGTAGATGCGATCCATCTGGTCGTTGAGTAACTTTCATCCCAGTGTATCGCATACATTTTAAAAACATTTTTTTTTTTTGGTTGTCTGATGGATAGTGAGGTGGGCTGATGATCGGAAGGTTGCGAGTTCAAATCCGCCTGGAACACCACCACTAGTGTGTCCTTGAGTAAGGCACTTAGCCCTCAGTCACGGCCCGTCCACACAGCGGCGTTGGAAGAAGCTTCTGCCCATTCACTTTGAATGGGGTGACGTCACTTTTTGCCGAACTGCATTGTGGGAAGCAGAGCGTATCAAATCATATGCCAGTACAAGCTCTAGCCAATCAAACCGCTGATTGTGTGTCAGGGGCGGGAGATTCATGTGATTGGTTGTTGGTCGAGCTTCAGACACGCCCAGCTCCAAGCTTTTTTTGAAGCTGTAGTGTGGACGGGCCGTTACTCCAGGGAGAATGTCCCTGTAATTAGGTCATCGTAAGTCGCTTTGGAATCAGGCGTTTATGCTAAAAGCCTGAATTATATCTTTGGGAGAATAAAACAGATCCTGAACTCCGGTGTGTCTCACTCATTAACAACGCAACACAGAGCAACAAGAACGTTGTCTACAGTAGCCATGAACTCGCATGTATTTTGTTATGTGAGGGGGGGGGGGTGGATGCGTGGGCCACCCGAATAGGTTAAGGGGCCTTTGGCTTTTCTTGCCCCCACAAATAGAATCAAATTCTGTGGGAAACACTGCATCTATTAGGAAAAGTGCATATTTAAGGGAAGGAGATGACCGTCACTGTTGAAGTTTTATCCAAGTAATAACATACTTATGTGCAATGCCTTGTTTTTTTAGCTGCTGCGACGCAAAACTGTTCCAATTCGGGATCAATAAAGTATATCTTATCTTATATACGCATACAGCTGCATTATAGTGTGATAAACTCCTTATGATGTGCTTCTTAAGTACAGCAGAACCATATAAACACTCAAATGATTTGAGATCTTGCCAACAAGAAAGAAATAAAAACACTATGATGATAAAGTGAAATAAATACAGTTACATTGACTAAAACAATGGCACTGAATACATCAAATGGACCAATTAATGGCTATATAACATTTGAATCAACAGCTATTTCTAAGACATTTATTTCTCAGTGTGGAACTCTAACAGTATGTAAGTGTTTATTCTTAATGAGAAATGTGAATTGTATTTGTATTCCCAGAAAGTGCAGTCTCAGAGTCTTGTAACAATGGAAAGTTGACGAACAAAGCCCTTAATTGTTTATACAAACGTTGTTACGGTCACAATAGTTTCAAAGTGCTCAAGTATACGGTGGCAGCATGTAAAGAAAACTTGATCATCGTAGATTTACTGCATTCAATACAAAAGACTCAAAAAGGACAACAAGGTTACAGTATCAGCTGGCGAGCGCTGGGAAGTAAATGTTTACTCACATTTCACAACGGAGGGATTTCCTGCCTTACTGCAAGAGGTTGAATTGTATGTGCTAAATCAGGGGTGTCAAACTCAGTTTTATCGCGGGCCACATTAGCATCATGGACTCAAAGGACCAGTTAAGACTATCTAAAAATACATATATAAATATTTAATATATATTAAATAATGTATTATATTACATTATTGCCTCTGCATTGGATTATTATCAGATAGGGTAAACACTTCATAATTAACTACGCCTGAAAGCAGAAGTCTAGGGCAAATAATTGATAGTCTCTTCAGTGAGAATGTCACAAAATGATTTTAAAAAGTAAAGGCAAATTCTGGAAAAAAAGTCAAAATCAAAAAAAAGAAATGACATTTTTGTTTAATTTATTTTTTTGGGGAAAAAGTAACATTGAGACGAAAGTCAAATTCTAAGAAAAAAGGCATATTTTGAAGATTTTTTTTCAAATTCTGACTAAAAAGTCAAATTTGAGATGCATTGTGGGACATGTAGTTTATGGGCGATGTGCTTCTATAAAGCGGCATGTAACCGTTTAATAAACATATATTCTTTGCAAGCTCTTGTGGGGCCGCATGAAATGAAGTCACGGGCCGGATTTGGCCCCCGGGCCTTGAGTTTGACACCCCTGTGCTTTATGCTAGCTGATGGTTTGCGCATGGTTTAGTGGTGTAATGATGCAGCATACATCTAGGTTGGGTAGGTTAGAGATAGAAAGGCTGTCTGCAAAGTAAAACTGCATGTTGTCAGATAACATAGTGAAGCATTGTTGACATAATGATGAGTCAGAATCAGAAGAATCACACGTACAAGGAATTTGACTTGATGTCGTGGTGCACACATAAAAAAAAAAAAATGACAAACACAGATAGAGAACTAGAAAAATATAAAAAAAATTATAAAAATATAGTAAGAATATAACAGTATTTACATAGGAATGGAATGGAATACAAATATGGAATAAAAATCGGCAGTCAGATAACATAACGACACTCAACGAGGGACCAAGATGAGTTGTAGGTTGGTTTTAGTTTAGGTAGCCTAATGATATTCAGCTGTCAGGTTGAGCAATAATTGTGTGTGTGTGTGTGTGGGTGTGTGTGTGTGTGTGTGTGTGTGTGTGTGTGTGGGTGTGTGTGTGTGTGTGTGTGTGTGTGTGTGTGGTGTGTGTGTGTGTGGTGTGTGTGTGTGTGTGTGTGTGTGTGGTGTGTGTGTGTGTGTGTGTGTGTGTGTTGTGTGTGTGTGTGTGTGTGTGTGTGTGTGTGTGTGTGTGTGTGTGTGTGTGTGTGTGTGTGTGTGTGTGTGTGTGTGTGTGTGTGTGTGTGTGTGTGTGTGTGTGTGTGTTGTGTGTGTGTGTGTGTTGTGTGTGTGTGTGTGTGTGTGTGTGTGTGTGTGTGTGTGTGTGTTCTCCCTGGTTCTCCTTCACGGCTCAGTGTTTTCTCAGCTGAACAACCTGCTCTACCTGCAGCTGGCAGCTAAACTAACACCTGGCAGAGACTGGTACTAGTCTTATAAAGAGTAAAGAATGGAAAGACAAACTAAGCCTTTGACTTTCCGAAGTAAAAACACATTGACTACTGCCTACATTTAAAAAAACATGCTGCTTCTTTAGTGGAATTATAACCGTTAGCTTCTTGAGCTAATCCTTGGTTCCTTGTACTGCTTTAAATGAGGCTGATTGCACTCTTGTAGAATTGAACATGTGGTGTGTACTACTGTAGTTTTACACTGATCTCTCTGAAAATATGTTTAAAGTATCAGTCTGACTGAAATTAAATGGATTTATTTGACTCAAATAGGATATGTTCTGCCCTGTATATCACTCTAGGGTCGCAGCGGCCAGTTTGAAGAAATACAATCGTATGAAAGTGGATAATTGTTTATGATAATTTGATATGGCCCGCAAGAGCTTACAAAGAATATAACACGTTTATTATACGGTTACTTGCCGCTTTACAGAAACACGTTGCCCATAAACTCCATGTCCCACAATGCATCTCGTTTTGTGACATGCGCACTGAAAGAGACTTGCAATTATTTGCCCCAGACTTCTGCTCTCAGACGTAGTTAATTATGAAGTTATTACCCTATCCGATAATAATCCAATTCAGAGGCAATAATGTAATATAATGCATTATTTTATATATATATTATATATTCATATTTATATAGTTACAAGCAGCCCTTTGAGTGCAACCATAATGCTAATGTGGCCCGCCATGAAATTGAGTTTGACACCCCTGCCGTAAACAATTGCTTTTTCTCTGAGATTTATATCGTACCTTTTAAAATGTCCCTCTGTTGCATCCCAAATAATCTTCGGTTAATTTCTTTAAAAGACAAAGGTTTCGGTTTTAATATCAGGGATCTTATTTCAGTAGACTCAACAACACAAGTCACAGATTATTGCACAAACAAATCGGAGCTTACCTTCTGTATTATTCCTCTTAACTAACTTATAATTATTGTTCCTATTGTTCTGCACCTAAGCGGGTTGAACATATTTTTATTATAATACATTTTACAGAACTATAAAACCACGCAATTGTATTATTATGTGGGCTAAAAATTATTATTCAAGTATTTCAACCACAATCATGGCAAGATTTTATTTCTGGACTTTTACAATTAATGCAGAATTTTTTATATCTTGTGTTAGGGCTGTGCAATTAATCGTATTTACGATTTTGGCCTGCCACAATTACGAAAACAACATAATCGAAAAAAAGGATTATTTTGCTTTGCTAGGTTGTGACAGTGCTGCAACATATTTGATCTAATTTATTTGAGTCTAATTTATTTTAATTGATCATATTTATATGTTTAGTAGCTTGTGGAAGTGCGCTCCAAAATATTTGTTGATCTTGTTTATTGGTATTTATTATTTTTGATATTATTTATTTAAATGTATCATTTATTTTTGTATTGGTTTTTCAGTTGAATTATACGTTCAGGGTAATCAACAGTTAAAAAGATACTGTTCAAATTATTATTTGTATTTGTTTTAAAGTTCAATAAATGGATGTTTTCAAAGTCAATGAATAATCGTATTTAATAATCGTGATATAAATTATTGACCAAAATAATCGTGATTATGATTTTTGCCATAATCGAGCAGCCTTATCTTGTATTTAAAAATACCCCCCCCCCCCCCCCCCCCCCCCCCCCCCCCTTGCCTGTTCACTCTTAAAAGCATATATTGAAATCATAAATCTCGACCACACAATGGCTCAATGGGATGTGAATCCATAGCGTAATGCAAGAGCACAAAACAACGTAATTACTGTTATTCTGAAATATGTATTTTGTGATATTATTGCTTCATATTTTTCAAGTTGAATGCAACCACCATCTTTCCTCTCACTGGGAGAATAGGAAGTGAAACATGACTGTGTTGTTATTTCCACTCTTGAAAGTCATCCAATTAAAATGCTGAAGGCAGGAGTATTTTTTCACTCAACAATTCTGTCTATAAAGGAATGAAATCACGGCTAAAATAAGCTCATAAATGTGATGGTATTTCTGGAAGTGTTTCTCCACATGAAAACAGATGGTGTGAACATATTGAAAAGCTAGTATTCATCGAAAAAAATCCTATTGTGTTTTTTGGCATTTATTGTAGAAAAACTCAGTGAACTTAATTGTTAATCTCAAAATATGTTTGTACACACAGAACGATCAAAATACTATTTCCCACAGTCCCTATGTATAAAATAAAAGGATATACAATATATATAACATACCTATACCCCAACTTATTTACATAACTATATATCCATACACATTCAAGTACAAGAACACTCAATAATTACAAAAAACACTGTTTACTTTAAAAGTAAGCAGGATATATATGGAAAAAGATGATGCAATGAGAGTGCAAATTGAACTAGTTTAAGATGGATGTTTTCTTCCCAGCTGTTAGGACAGTGAGGAAGGCTCGCTCTGAGAGGTGTTACTGACAGCGTTTAATTCTTTAACTTCAAAGTGGAGCTTTGTGGGCGAGAACACCTTTATTAAAGAGCTCAAAGGACAGACTGCCACCAGGGCTTCACTCAAATTAATCTCAGGGGAGAGCTTAAGGTGGTCCGAGCAGTAGGTCTCTGTGTGAACTATACTCTGTATATTATCCACATATTAAACTGCCGGCTTCTGTCAAATATGCTTTGGAAAAGACTACCGAGACTGTAAATAAAACATTTGTTGCCTAACACTTTAATTAATACACTGATTGTTTACGACATGTTATAATTTGTTGTCTACAGCAATTAGTGTTTATTGTCTTAAGAACTATAACGTCACCTGTGAGGCATATATAAGTGGCTGCTGGTGTTTCTACATATGTGCGATGCCTTGTTTTTTTAGCTGCTGCAACGCAAAAATGTTCCAATTCGGGATCAATAAAGTATATCTTATCTAAGCATACAGCTGGATTAAAGCAGAACCATATAAACACTGGAATGATTTGAGATCTTGCCAACAAGAAAGAAATAAAAACACTATGATGATAAAGTGAAATAAATACAGTTAAATTGACTAAAAACAATGGCACTAAATACATCAAATGGACCAATTAATGGCTATATAACATTTGAATCAACAGCTATTCCTAAGACATGTATTTCTCAGTGTGGAAATCTAACAGTATGTAAGTCTTAATGAGAAATGTGAATTGTATTTGTATTCCCAGAAAGTGCAGTCAGTCTTGTAAGAATGGAAAATTGACGTTATGATAAATTATTGATGTATTTTGGGGGCATTAAAGAGTTGCCTCCAGTTTCAGAGGTAGACATTGATCTCCTGCTGATAGAGTCTCTAGGGTTTCATGTCTGCAGGATACATCCATTCTCACCTCTGCTTCGGAGGGGTTTGACTTATGTGCTCTCATAGCAGCCTGATCTAAATGTGGCACAAAACGAGACCCGCAAATCCTTCAGGTTTCCTTTATACAGTCGCGGTAAACAAACAGCTTGAAGCATTGGTTGTGTGTGTCTTGGCGGTCAGTGTTATTTGTACACACTCCTTACTTAATATTGATTTACTGGTCTGTGCCAAGTCAATTCTGTGGCTCTAATACAGAGTGGGAATGAAGTAAGTGGTCGCAGAATGAGGGAAACATCTGGGCAAATTAGCTACTAGACAGGGCTTACACGCAGATCAGGAAGTATGTGTAAAATGAGCTGATCAGATTTGAGCCACTTTATGATGTCATAACGATTTTTTGTCTTGTGTAACCATTAGCCAATCACCAACCAAGGTAACCCCCCCCACCTTATCACCTGAATCTCCTCCTAGAGCACCATTGTGTTCTCTTTAACCAAATGTTTCTCAGAGGGGCGTGGGGAGGGGCTCCTTATTTTCATCTAAAGTCACAGACAGAGAATCAGCACTTTGGAAACGGGGCTGAAACAGAGGGGATTATGGGATGCTGCAATGATATGTTTGGTGTTTGGAGCCAATCAGAGACATGTTCTGTATATATCTGAGACCTATACAGGGGGTCCGCGGGGTCTTAAAAAGTATTAAAAGTTGATAAATAAATTTAGCGAAAATGAAGGCTATTAAAAAGTATTAAATGGCATTTTCCAAGGTATTAAATGTTGTAGCTTGTTTTCAATAAGTATATAAATGGTCCAAAGAGGTTGTGTTCTACAGTCTGCCTGAATGTAATCATTGCGTAGGTGTGTAGTGTGATTCTGTGTAGTTTATTGATGGCATCCCGTTGGATTTGACGTCATCTGAACAGGACATCGCACGCTCACTGCTTGATAGCGCGAAGGTCCGTTTACGCCGGTTGCTAAACAACATCGTTATGGGGAAATGCAAGTTTGCGTCCAAATGGTTGGAAGATAAGGAGGAAGGACAATCAATACTGTATATAGTAAATGTGAGGTAAAGTGTGTCGCCAAGGTAACCGGTTAAAACTCAAAGTGGCGATGAGGTCTTAAAATGTATGGAAAGGGTCTTAAAAAAGGTCTTAAAAGGTTTTACATTTGACTTCAGGATTCCTGCATATACCCTGAATAATATATTGATGAAAAACAGTATAATAGGGGACCTTTCAAGTGGTACTGGAAATGTTTTACCATGTTAAAAAAAAAACGTCTCTGCATAAAAATCGAGGTCTTGAAAAGTAATTTAAATCCTGAAAATGACTCTAAAGTTACTGCGGCATCTATGTTTCCATGGATTTCAGATGAATCCCATCGAGGTCTACTACAAGTGGAGATGTGGCGGTAGATTTGCTCACTGCGCCGCCCTGAGACATCATTAGTTTGTATCACTCAAACCCGATCTGCTCCTTCGGTCAGTGTGCAGAGGATTAAGGGTTTTCCCCATCTGCACTGTCTCACTCCAGCAGATTATTTACCCGTAAACCTCTCCCCTTATTCCCCACTGACTGCGTATTATCATGCCAGCGTTATCCACCACATGTAAACAAAACACAGAGTCAGACAATCCCTCGACTTAAAGCGGCTGGAAACTGTTGACGCTTGTAGTCAAGCTTGGACGGATGTTTATTGAGCACCATCTTCAGCTGTCGATGGACTTTAATAGCGCTTAGAAAAAGATGAATGTTCAACTAAATGGGATTCATCATCAAACCACTGCTATATGTTTCATTGATTGATTTAGCAAGAGGAGAAAATGTCCTTAAATCAACACAAATAGTATAATCGTGTAGCCCACATGCTTCTGATATATTTAATTAAAAAAAACTGTGTCTTGCAGCGTTTCCGCCAGGGGGGCGTCTTGCCGTCATTTGACGCCCTTATTCAGCTCGGAACGCCCTGAACTCGAGCTGAGAGAAGATCGAGTTTTTATCGCTTGAAATGACGAAAAGGAAAAAGGACAAGGACCCCTCTGTTGGAGGGGCAAAGGAGTCTGGTGGGATTCTTTTCGCCGCCAGCAAAGCGTGTTCCTGTGACGGAAAGTGTACTGCCGGCTAGGGTTGGGAACCGAAACTCGGTTCCAGATGAGAACCGAGAAGAAAATGCCGGGTACCGGGTACCCTTACAAAATACACTTTTGGTTCTGCTTAACGGTTCCTAAACGCGGTAGACGTTGAATTCCACCGGGTCCGTCTGCGCTGCGGTGACCCGGTGGAATACATAGCGGACTGGCCATCTGTGTGTTCAGGAGAATCACAGAACGGCCGGTCGTCAGCGGGCCGTTGACGGCCGGCACCGCCCTTCATTTTTTAAAACGGCATCATGTAAGTTGTGCTGACAGGCGACAGAGGTCCACAGTTGCCCCGCAGCGAGGCTCCCCCGCCCTCCAGTAGACAGTTCACGAGCTCAGTCACTTCATAACACCAAAGATGGGTCGCGGTAAACGCTCTGAAGTGAGGCTCCACTACACTAAAAAATAAAATGACAAGGCAAAGTGTAATGCCTGTGGCAAGTTAATAGCTTGCCAACAGTCATAGCTCAGTTAAAATAAAGCACAGCTATTGTGCAATACATTTGTATTGCATGTATATTTTTTTATTTGTAAAAACGTCAGTTAAAGCTTAAAAGAATAAAGATATTTTTGTTATCTAAACGTTTTTACAATTTTGGAATCGAAACGGGGAATCGATAAGAACCTGAATCGATAAGCAGAATCGGAATCGATACATTTCAAACGATACCCATCCCTACTGCCGGCGAGCCTTGACGGGGGGTGCTAGTGAAGCACGCGCGTGAACTGCGAGCGCCGGAGCCTCGCAGCGGCGAAACTGAGGCTCTGGTAAACTGGTAACATGAAGAGGCTCTTCTTAGTGAGCCGAGCCAAATGATCCGACTCACTAAAAAGAGCCGGAATTCCCATCACTAATACGTAAAGAGATATTATCTATACGGGACGGCTCAATTCAAAATTCAAGTCAAGTGACACAACGTGACGTCACATTTTATTGCTTATAGATTATCAGAACATTTCAAAGGGGACACAGTCACATTGGATATTAACCTATGGATTAACTACATCATCGTTTTTTATCGTTGTAATGCCATTGAAGACCAGACAAAGACCAAGGTAAGCCATGTTAGCCTAGCACATGTTAGTACCTAAAGCCACTTGTCTTGTTTTGATGTACGTTTTTGTTGATAACGTCGCGAGTTTGTATCTTTCAGTGTTGAGGTGAGCACAGTTAGATTCTGTGTCTTTACGATCATAAACGATGTGTTGGATATGCAGCTATGATTAGTAATAAGGGAGCTAGGAGTGATTTTCGGTGCAGTAATAGGTTAGCATTTTTCGCTCGGGGCTAATTCAGAGGCTCACTGTTAGCATTGTGTGTTTTTTTTGAAGAAAAAAATGAAAAAGATCAGATAAATTAGTTTTTTTTCCCGTTATATGGATATAAAATATTCATAGTTTATTAAATAGTAAGGTTCCTTAGACGTTGTTTCCTGCAAATTACACAATTTCGGCCCCGGAACCGGGTCCGTGGGGCCTAAGAGGATAACAGAGTATGTTTTTTATTTTTTTTACAGTTGTATTTGGATGGAATGAATACCTATAGTGATAATTCAAAGTAAGTCCGCCTGGACTTTATTTTTCTAAACTTCTTCGTCGGCCGACGAGTCCGAACTCAAATACTCCGCCATGTTTTCGTTGTGTGTTTACAAAGTGAACGCATAGATGACGTCACGACCTAGTTTTTCGGATCATGTGACTACTGAAAATGGCCAAAATGGCAGCTGCCTGACGGAATATACAGGTTTTGATAAAAAAGAGCTATAAAATCATTATTTACCGGGGAATATCGCTGATTTCTTCAGGGTATGGTTTACACATAATGTTTCACTAAATACTGAAGTTTTTAAAAAAAATCTAATGACTGGAGCCTTCCTTTAATGTCCCTACAATATAACCTTAATGCCTCACAGAATAATGCATATTCATGATGTTAACAGACTGTTAGTGCAGGATAGGAGGGCAGCTAACAAATACCTATCAATTATTCAATATCTAGAAAAAAAAGTGCATTTTGAGGAGACAAGGCAGCATCCTGAAATGTCTTGCTTTTCCAACATTTAAAGTTATTTAATTTGAAGCAAACAACCAAAACAACCCACACAGTGTTGCCTTCGAAAAGCTGGTAGCAGACATGTTTGATTTAAAAACTCTTACAGTTAACGCATCCCTTTAAATGATTATCATAAACACACATTTATATTTCTGCGAGTGGAGGACCTGTAATACTTTATGTAACATTTTACATTTATATATTTAATATGTAATATTCCATCCCTCACATACTTATGTATATATAGTACCTTGCTTTATATTTTGTTTTTGTTATTGTTAATTTGTAAATTCAACATGTATATTTTCTACTTTCTTGTTTATTTCTAGTCTTTTCCATTTGTATTGTACAATGCCATTTCAATCAGGACAGACTTCATTTTGTTTAACGAACATTTATTGACACATGTCATATGATAAATGTTAAGTCTTTGGCGATTAGACCCCGATCGTGAAATCGTATATCTAAAGGGGGAAATGCAGCCGTGAGCATATAGGGAACCCCCCGGGGTCTAGACACTGGTGATGATGATGAAGATCTGGATTTGATGAGGAGATGGGATGAAGAGGGGGTGTGATGAGGTCTTTGGATTAGCTCTCCTGGATGAAAGGAGGTGGATGGGGAGGAAGCGTGACAACCTGGAATCACAGCTGACTGCAGAGGAGAACCATTTTAAAGTTTGGCTGCAGCACGCTGATTGGCTGCTGGGGAATGAGGTGAAATGTAATAGGTTAAAAGAAAGCCCGTGATGAGCTGATTATAAGCAGCTGCGGAGTGAATGTATCCCAGTCTTCCTGAAAGAACTTGCGCTGAGCTTCATGTCTTTTATGCTGCTGAAACACAAACATTTCCCAAATTGGGATCAATAAAGTACTATCTATCTTAAAAAAAAAAAAAGATTATCATGATAGCGTTTTCCGGTGATCACATTACATGTCACTTGTTAGACGCTTTTATCCAAAGCAACTTACTGTGGGCAATCCCCAAAGGAGCAATTTGGGGTGAAGTGTCTCAGGGACTGCTGACTGCAGTGGGGTTTGAACCTGTGACCCCCTGATCCCAACACCAACGCTGAACCCACTGCACCACACGCCCCCACTCATGCAGTGATTCACATCCCTAATCTGCACTCATTATTTACCTTTCTGTTGATTTCCCTCAGCTCAGCAATTTCCAAAATCCACTCAACATTCAACAGAGCAAGCAGCTTACAACTATTTCTATTACTTTTCATTTTCATTCCTCTCTTTATTAATCAGTCGGTTTAATACATGTCCTTTTACAAGCTTGTACAGCCCAAGGTGATGTTTTCAACGGTCCATGTTGTTCAGCATTCTAAAACCCAAAGGATATTCAGTTAACCATCTCAGCTCACAACAGAAAGAAAAGCAGCTAATACTCACATTCGAGAAGCTGTAACCAACGAATAACTGGCTTTTTTGCTACTTAGAGGATTATAACGACTAATATCTTGCATCTAATTATCTTTCAATGTCAAAAAAATAATTAAAAACTCAATCCAAAGTCAATATAAGATCAAAATGTTTTAAAAATGCCTTTTTCTGTTTGAGCAACCGTGTTAAAAGACACGCTAGAACAGTGGTTCCCAACCTGGGGGGCGCGCCCCCATTGGGGGGGCGCCAAAGATCGCAGAGGGGGCGCCAGGCCTCAGATGATTTGAGGCCAAATATCATATTTAGACTTTTTTTTTTTTTTTACATATAATTGTAAGGCAATACATGATTGTGACTAAAAGCCTTGTCTCTACATTACAATAAAATATAAAAAATGATTGATTAATTAGAATAATAATTCAAGTTAATATATTAAAGGCATAAAAAGACAGAAATGTATAATTCTTTAATATAAATGTTTCTTCTGCCCATAAAGTGTCCAAACCGGGCTTTTCTGGATAAGCGCATTTTTAAAACAGTCATTGTCCATGCCGGTTTCAGTTGGATTATTTGTCAGTTGCTCCAATCAGATCGGTCTCCTCCATTTTGTAGATTATTTACGACTTTTGAATCCACATAAACACATCGGCAAAATCCGGCTTACTTTGAGCATGTGTTTTAAACACTTTAATCCCTTTGTGAATTGTTTCCACTTGCGCCGTCCTTTAATTACTTCATTCAGCGGGAATCCAAATGAATTAATCCTGAGTCTAATAACCATCAAAGTCACTCAATAGTGCTCCTTCATTACGCTTTCATCCTCCTTTAACAACATACTTCACATTCATCCAGTTTGTGACAGTAGTTGTAGCATTTTTGAGACTTTTAAACTTTAAATACCGCTGTTGCGCCCCCCCCCCCGTGTGATGGGGGGGGGGGCGCAACTTCCAACAGGAGTCATTTGGGGGTGCTCTTGGGAAAAAAGGTTGGGAACCCCTGCTCTAGAAGTCATGAAACGATTATTAAAATGTAGTTCATTACATTTTCTGAAAGCTCTCTAATTGCTTAATCACATGTGTAACGATGTGTTGTCTGAAACAGTCCACATTACACAAAGCTATTTGAAGGAGCGATGAATCCCAACACATTACTGAATGCTCGTCTCACTACGAATCCAGCCTGATATATTACCTCTCGTTGTCTTGCCGTTTGTTTCTGACACTTGGCTGAGATTTAAATTCACTTTCTCCTTGAAGCACAGTTTTAAATGAACCATCTGCTCCCGTTGCAGCTCTCGAGCCTCTTCTTCTGATTCCCTCACTTTATACCAGGAGGGCCGTCATTATTCCCTTCAGCTGTCCGTACATTATTGCTCCACTTAAAATCACCTCGCTTTGACATCTGCCGACACCGATATGACGGATTCTCTCGTGATCTTTGATGTGCCGCTAGATCATTAGCAAGTAATAATGGGTTTAGGGGTAATGGCCTCCGCAAGTGTGTGTGTGTGTCAGTCTCTTGTGTGTGTGTGTCAGCCTTGTGTGTGTGTCAGTCTTGTGTGTGTGTGTGTGTGTGTGTCAGTCTCGTGTGTCTCGTGTGTGTGTGTCAGTCTTGTGTGTGTCAGTCTCGTGTGTCTCAGTCTTGTGTGTGTGTGTGTCTCAGTCTCTCGTGTGTCTCAGTCTTGTGTGTGTGTGTGTGTGTGTGTCTCGTGTGTGTGTGTGTGTGTGTCTCAGTCTCGTGTGTGTGTGTGTGTGCTCCCTCTTTCTCCCCCGTTATTAGGAGGGAGGCAGACTGAAAATGTGGGCCGAGGTGAGGGAAGCAGCCCAGACGGATGAGAGAAGAACAAATGAGTCTCTTTTTCTGCCCCACTCCCTCCTGCTGCTCTCCCCCTCTGTGCTGCTGTCACACTTTTCTCCCCCATCGTTCCCCCTCCTCACCCTCCTCCCATTCACCCCCCACCATCACCACCACCAACTCCTCTTCTTCTCTCGGCTCCATTTTGCATCAGCTGCAGCCGAACAGGCAGGCAGCCATTGCACAGACACATGGCTTGTTCCCTGCTTTATCCTCCTCTGTTATGCCTTTCCACAGCCTAGCCCTTTTTTCTTATGATATCCCTTAGAGGTAGTACTCGGGAGAATAGGAAAGAAATCTATTTTTCAAAAGAAATCTTATCGGTTTGTGCAGTTCACACACAAGCATCCTTCCCCCTCCCCTCCCCTTCGCTAGGATCAGGCTTTGAGCTGCAGAGATTCCAGCGTACAGTACTTTGTGGCTATAACAGATGGCTGTGTGTGTGTGTGTGTGTGTGTGTGTGTGTGTGTGTGTGTGGTAATCTCCCGTGTGACATAATCTTTTTAATCATAATCTCGTTAAACCAGACGACGACCACAGTTGGCCTCGGGCGGTTCAGCGTTACAGGGCCGAGGCTCTTTGGTCTCAGTTGGTATGGAAGCTGGCAGCATGATGATGAAGTGCAATTATTGTCTTGGAGGTTTCGCTCGTAGAGACGGACCAGAGCGACCAATTGTGGTCAAAACTCACGAGTTAAGTTACTGGTCGGCGTCATAGCGGGGAGGTTTGAGATGTTTCTCAGATTCCTGTTGTTCTGTCTTCAACGTAGTTCAGAGTTTTCAAGCTTTTTTTGCTCTTTGATTATAAGTCAGCATTTATGTTTCCAAACTCCTTTGACGCAAAAAAAGGGAAATGTATTTGCATTTAAAACACACAATTTAAATTATGAATGAATTGATTGTATTTATATTAAAGTATTTGCTTTAATAAAACAAAAATCTAAGCATTAGTTAGCTGCTTAGACCTTGTGTTAGGAAGTTGCAGAAGTTGTTAGCATGTCGTTATTCCCTTCCTATTGCTTTGAAAACAACTATTTATTTGTGTTTCATCGCCAAAAATGACATTGAACAATATTACATACAACATGATAACTTGATGTTTTACTGAATAAAGCTTGAAACATTCACAATGAACCTCAACAGAAACTTGTTCTGTTCACGTTAGGCATTTTGTATTTAGCAAAGCAAGCCTGAGCTGCTAACAGCTAATGCTAACTAGCTCTCCTCGTGTCAATTCAAACACAGATTTGTTGTAGCGTTATCAGGTGGTTAATAAACAGGGTGTGGCCTCTCAGCTTTTGAGTGTTTTCTTGGCTCAGGTCTCAAACAAAGTAAAACATGATGCAGCGTGCACGTGGAGTTATGTTATTATTGTTGGCATGCCAAAAACAACAGAAAGGCCTCTTGTATTTCTTGGAGCCTAACCACTTCCAACAATACAGAACACACTGCAACGACAGGAGCACTTTTATTCGATTGCACCCGGTGACAGCGTTATCGTAAACTCTATGCATTACATTAATTGCATTAATTGCTTACTGCACATATTTCATATTCTATAATTACTTTACATTACATGTCATTTGTTAGACGCTTGTATTGGGGTGAAGTGTCTTGCCCAGGGACACATGCTGACTGCAGTGGGAGTCGAACTTGCTACCCCCCTGATTCCAGCGCACTATCCACTGAGCCACAGCCTCCCCCTAATTTATTGCATTCTATTTCAATGTAAATGACTGATTTATTTTATTACTATCTTACTATATTTACATTGCAGTCTTCTTAATATAGTTTGCTATCTGTGTACTTTTTTACATTTTTGTTGTTTATTTTTATGTATGCACCACGACACCAAGTGAAACTCCTCGTACGTGTCAACCTACCTGCTAATAAACCCGTTTCTGATTTTGATAGTTGCGTAAAAGTGAGGCTTTTAGGGAACCGATCTAAACGCAGGTGGTTTCATATATTATATAGTCGACACATTGTGCAATCAACATTGACATCATAGTTATACAGGAAGTAAAAAACGTTTTAGTTCTTCTTTAAATAAAGCTCTGCAGTCAATGGCGTACACGTAGACATTTTCAGGTGCTTGTTAAGTCAAAGTCAACTTTATTGTCAATCTCAAAATATGTTTGTACACACAGAAAGATCGAAATACTGTTTCCCACAGTCCCAAGGTATACAAAAACTCACACATTAAAATGCAAGAACACAAAAAAAAAACGCAAAAATAACCGTTTACTTCAAGTAAGCAGGATATATATATAAAACAAGATGATGTACATAGTGAAAATGGGAGTGCACACATTTCCATAGCAGCGTAAAAGTGATAAAACATCCTTATTTCTTCCTTGTTGAAGTCCGACACCTTTTATATCAGTAATGACACATTCTCCCCTTCCGGCGCCTCTGGCTGTAAAGCGCAGAGAAAAATATATTAAATAATACACTGTCTTTATGTGATGATGTCGAGTTGAATGAGCCTCTCGTGCTGGTGGAGTTCAGTAAAGTGCACACGATATAATTTAATTATGATCACCACCCATGGCTGATATGTCACCCGTCCTTATGTCTGCCTTCGGACTTAACTACATGTTTCTGAATTGTCAAGGGCACGTATTTCATATAGTATTAGTCCACGGTGGTAAATGCGTCACTTTATTGCCATTTTAATTCGAGCCGACACGATTCAACTCCCAGATCCTTTCTGTAACACTTGATTCAACCTACAGTAGAGGCATGATAGGTAAGTATGCAAGGCTTCGTCTAATTTAAGTTGAGATGTGCAGATAAATCGAAGCTTTTGCTCCGACATGATGTAGGGGGCGTGTGGCGTAGTGGGTTGTCCGTAGGCGTTCGGATCAGGGGGTCACAGGTTCAAACCCCACTGCAGTCAGCATGTCGTTGTGTCCCTGGGCAAGACACTTCACCCAAAATTGCTCCTGTGGGGATTGCCCACAGTATTGAGTATGTAAGTCGCTTTGGATAAAAGCGTCTAACAAGTGACATGTAATGTAATGTAATGTAATGTAGGAATTTGTGAGTTACAAAGACGCCTACATTTCCTGTTTGTAGTTTTTTAATAGTCAGGGTTCATACACGTTTTCACCAATGATTTTCATGACCTTTACCTAATTTTCCATGACCAAATAAATGACTCTTTCTCAGCGGTACCACTGAAAATGTTTTATTTGAACATGGAACAGGAAAATAAGGTCTGCATCTGAAACATGTTGTGCCTATCTAAAACAAATCAAATAGTAGGCTTACTAGCTTCCACACGCTAAAGCCACTAAAATCTCTCACCAGCAAAACACCTCGTCAGTTAAATGCCATTTTACTTTCATTACTATACGATACAGTATTTATCATCATTATAGTATTACTATTTCGGCGATTAGATAAAATATAAATTATATTTGATGCAACTTTAGTTACATTTCCATGACTTTTCCAAAACTTTGTGAAAATTATTGTTTTCCATAACTTTTCCAGGGCCTGGAATTAGCATTTCCAGGTTTTTAATGACCGAAAGAACCCTGAATAGTGCATCTACAGATCAGACAGGGTATCACCTCTGTATAATCTCCCAGTGTGTCATTACTTCTTGGTTTCATCTGTCTCGATATGTCTTCTCTGACTGCCTCTTAGTCTCAAATGTTTCACTCAGTCATTTCATATGAAGCCTTTTCCCAGTTTTATTTCACACATTGACAGTCTGAGTTGCCATCAGATTATTTTAAAGGCTGCAGCAGCTAAAGCGGACAGAGAGAGAAGGAGAGACACTAAATGCACATTGAATAAACTTAGAAACCTTGTGAAAGAGCCAATTTAAGGCGATCTTCTCGTATTAGATGAGTGTGTAAACACGATTTTCCTCTCACAGTGCACCCGGCAACAAATCCTCTCATAATAAGAAGATTTACAGTCTCTCCGTGTATTTACAATGTTCATTCATGCCTGTCTGGATGTTTGAAATGAATAGCCGGCAAAACGTTTTACATACCGCATGTGGGCAGTAGGGATTATCTCAACTCTTACATAACTATCATTCATGGTTTGTTGTTCTGCTATTCACGACATACCAGTCACGCATGTTTGAACAACAAAATGCCCTCACTTTAACAGATAACAAATCGACGACAACTCGACTTGAACCTGAAAGTGTTAATGAATATCTTCCGGTTTGCTTCATTTAGAGTCATTATGTATTATAATTCAATTAAAGGAACTACTCTGGTTGTTCGTGGCGTACCCTATCTTTCTCCGTCATTTGTTTAAACTAAAATGTGCATAGTCAGTTGTTCCAGGCTGCAAAGAACTGTTTTTATTGTCGATTAATTTGCAGATTTTGAAGGTAATGCCTTTTAAAAGTATTTTGTTATCTGATATAAAACAGTAAAAGCAGGAAATCTCCACCATTTCAGACGCTGAAAACATTTTGACATGAACATTTGCTTTAATAATTAACCAGTTATTTGTTATTGACTTATGATTCCAGCTTTTATGTATGTATGTAGTTAATCAAGGAACATGCGGTGAGGTGACGTACAACAACAACAACAACAACATTAACTTTTCTGTTGGTCGCTTGTGAGCAGACCCTTCACGCGATGGCAGAGCGAACAGGTACAGCCAGGGCCGGACCGAGACAATAAGGCCCAATCCCAAACCGCCCCCTACCCCACTACCCCTCCGTTTGCGCGTTCACGCGGAGGGTCCGCCACATTAAGTGCTGTTCCAAACCAACGAGTGTGGAGCGGTGTGGAGGGGAGTGGGCTATCAAGCCCTCAAACAGCAAGTCTGCAGCGGTGCTGACTGGAGACCGGACTCAACGCTGTGTGTGTCCGTCAGGAAACACGCTGTTCACAAGTAGTTCCAGCAAACATCCACTGATAAATTGCGATGTTAATAACCTCATATGTTTCAACACAATTAAAGATGTTTAGAGTTTTATTTGAGTTATTAATTTAAAAAATATTGTCTAAGAGATGCTGATTTGAAACCGTTGTTACATACAGTTACGGCATTTCCTGTTTCTGCCGGAGAGAGGGGAGTTTGTCCCAAAGGGAACCTGACGCGAAGCGGAGGGATCTTGATGAGCCTGAAGGGAAAACACCAGGCTTACTAATCTACCCGCACAATTTTTCTCTGGTGTCGGAATGTCTCACGACGCTAGTGAATTCTTAAAAAACAAAACACCATTTAGTTTCGGGTTAAAATGTGTTGCAACTGCGTTACTGAGAATTGTAACGGGTAATATATTACCCAAATGTCATTAGTAATGCGTTTTGCTGTAACGAAGTAATGTAATACATTACTGTAACTCCGTTACTTTTGTAACGCGTTACACCCAACACTGGATGGCTCACGCCGGATGTTTCCAGACACAACCCTGAAATATTTGAATTTGGCCTGTTTTACTTGTCGTACCATTGAATGGACCTTGTTGGTGTTCAACCCCAGTAAAATAAATATTAGTCCAAACTGAGAAACGGCTCTTATTCAAAGTTGAACTGCTGACTGGATGTTGGCCGCTCGTGTTATTGGAACAGAAACATCCTTATTTCCCTGCAGTAGTTTGTGAGTACAGGGAAATTACTGTTATATTTAATTACTGAAGTAGATGGATAGATAGATGGATAGATAGATAGATAGATAGATATAGAGATGGATGGATAGATAGATGGATGGATGGATGGATGGATGGATACATAGATGGATGGATGGATGGATGGATAGATAGATGGATGGATGGATGGAGAGATGGATGGATAGATAGTAGGGGTGTAACGGTTCACAAACATTTCGGTTCGGTACGTACCTCGGTTTTTTTGGTCACGGTTCGGTTCGGTACGTTTTCGGTACAGCAGAATTTTTTTTCACAAAATAAAACATATATATATATTTTTTTTAAATTATTATTAAACTGTGAATAATGTATTCACTCAAATAAATACAAAATATAATAAAATAAACATTAAGGTGCAGCATTTCGATGAACTGAAATAATCTGTATTTGAACTTTAATGTAGGCTACTAGTACTCACAAAACATAAACTATTAGATTTGGGTTTTTTATTTTTTATTAAACTGTGAATCTTCACTACAAAAAATATAAAATAAAATAAACATTAAGGTGCAGCTTTTCGATTCACTGAAATAATCTGTATTTGAACTGTACTGTACCTGAGCAGCCAGGTTGACATTAGGACTTGCTTGTCATTGTATTTTCATGTTTTTTTAAAGAAAGATGAACTTGTCCACATTGCTTGCCGAAAGGGCAGATCTGCTGGCACTAACAATGTCTCCTGCTGTGGAGAACACCCTCTCTAGGGACAGAGGTAGCCGATACAGCCAGGTAGCGCTTTGCTAACATGGCAACATAAGGATATTTGGTGTTTGTAACAGCTTTGGCTCGGTCTGAACTCTCTGCGAGTGGTGGAGGCTTACATGCTAGCGGGAGTTGGGTTTGCACTTCAGTCTTTTTTTCTTTTGGTACCGGTGATATTCACGTTCGGGTGATGCCTTTTCAAGAGTGTGCTAGCTTGATGTATTGCCAGCCGCGTAACCAATTTTAGTTGAACAATGCCGACAAACAGCTTTGGTTCGGTCCACCTGTCTTTGTCCTTCATCCTTGTACGTAACTGCGAAACCAAAATGTTCTCAAACCGGAGACTTCAATGATGCTGGAGGATTTTCGAGCTCAACTTTATCTGCGTTTGCCATTAATTTTCGACAGTTCCTCAAATTACTGACTACATTTGAACGCATCCCTCTGACCAGCTCTCATAGTATGCCTCGCATCCAATTAAATGACTTGCTCGCTCTATGACGCGTTGAACCCAATGTGAGCAAATTACTCTGAATGCTGCGACGCAGCACCTGAGATTACTTCCAAAAAGTTGTTCACGTTCTCAATTTTTTACGTTTAACGTTATATTCGTTCGGTACACTTCGGTACACACCTGTACCGAACCGAAGGGCCCGTACCGAATAATTTCGGTACGGGTACGTGTACCGTTACACCCCTAATAGATAGATAGATGGATGGATGGATGGATACATAGATGGATGGATGGATAGATAGAGAGATAGATGGATGGATAGATGGATGGATGGATAGAGATAGATGGATAGATAGATGGATAGATGGATGGATAGATAGAGAGAGAGATGGATAGATAGATGGATGGATAGAGAGATAGATAGATGGATGGATGGATGGATGGATAGATAGATGGATGGATGGATGGAGAGATGGATGGTTAGATAGATGGATAGATGGATGGATGGATAGATAGATAGAGAGATAGATGGATGGATAGATGGATGGATGGATAGAGATAGATGGATAGATAGATGGATAGATGGATGGATAGAGAGAGAGATGGATGGATGGATGGATGGATGGATAGAGAGATAGATAGATGGATGGATGGATAGAGATAGCTGGATAGAGAGATGGATAGATGGATGGATAGAGAGAGAGATGGATAGATAGATGGATGGATAGAGAGAGAGATGGATGGATGGATAGAGAGATAGATAGATGGATGGATAGAGAGATGGATAGATGGATGGATAGAGAGATGGATAGATAGATGGATGGATGGATAGAGAGATAGATAGATGGATGGATAGAGAGAGAGATGGATAGATGGATAGATGGATGGATGGATAGAGAGATAGATAGATGGATAGATAGATGGATAGATGGATAGTTAGATAGATAGATAGATGGATAGATGGATAGTTAGATAGATAGATAGATGGATAGATGGATAGTTAGATAGATGGATAGATGGATAGTTAGATAGATGGATAGATGGATAGATGGATAGTTAGATAGATAGATAGATAGATGGATGGATAGATAGATGGATGGATGGATGGATGGATGGATGGATAGATAGATAGATAGATGGATGGATGGATGGATGGATGGACCTTTATTAATCCCCGCAGGGAAATTCAGTAGTTTAAACAGCAACAGGGTAAGATTGAAAAACAGGACAGCACAGATTCACACAAGATTAAAGATTAATACAATTAAAGATACAACTAAACTGATAGACAGTTAAGTATCTTTTTAAAATAAGAAATGAAGTACATCATAGGTTAGTAACAACCAGTGATTGATGTTCACTTCGATCTGAAACCATTTCTCTGATCGTTCTCTCTGGGTTTTACAGCCTCTCACTGAGTCTCACGGGCATAATGGAGGCGACCTTGGC
Source organism: Gymnodraco acuticeps (assembly GCF_902827175.1). NCBI lineage: Eukaryota > Metazoa > Chordata > Actinopteri > Perciformes > Bathydraconidae > Gymnodraco > Gymnodraco acuticeps. The sequence continues at coordinate 160,043 of NW_022990957.1, forward strand.
TAGCTTATAAAATGTAATCTATAATATTCAATCTTAATGTAGCTGTTAGAAACTGTCTGAAAAATAATCTGTTTTTGATTGCTTTCTCTTTTCTTGTGCGAATAAACCTCATTAATTTACATTCTGTCTCGAGCTCAGAAACATAGACGTTTACAGAAGCTGATTGATGTACTGAATTCAGCAATACCAACAGTTTACCCCGAGATATATTTGATAAACATGCTGCTTGTTTCTTTAATAAAAGATTACAGGTGTATACTCAACATTACATTGTTGTTAAAACCCTACTAGTCGCAGTTGGTTAGCTTAAGGTCGTTGACTGTCTCTCTACGCTGCATTTTTTGGAAATATAGCATGAATTTAAAGAATATAAATTGAATAGCAGAATAGTTGTTTCCCCTCTGTGTTGAAAGTGTAGATCTGAGTGTTATATAAACACGTCATTATCAGAACACGCCGTGAGGAAACTGGCACTTCCTGATTTTTTGCTTCATTTCAGATCTACACATGCAGCTGTCTGACAGTTTCTATAATGTACTTTACACCTCTCTCATTGCAGGATATGTATGTAGGGCAGGTGGTTGAGACAGTTAGACATCCCAGGAATCAGCACGACCTCAGCTGATGATATGTGTCACTCATTAGAGACTTATATACACTCTAATAGGGGATATTTGCCCATAAATTTAAAAAAACGTCACATTAAAATCAAGCAATACAACAACAATCACACATTAAAAGCCAGATTGAAGAGGTGAGTTGTTGTACGTGTTTTGAAGGTGGTGAGGTCAGTGCAGTCTCTGATGGGTTGAATACATTAATTGGACAATGGGATAAATACATAATTGGGATAAATACATTCATCTCAGAAAACAAAATAGATGTTTTATGCCAGATTTGAGCTAATGGCTAATTTCCATCTGCACTCCTGAGCCAGGTAACAATCAATAAACACTAAAAACATTGCATAATCTCTATCTCACAAACAATTATAAAACAACATTAAAGTACTTGTAGCTTGATCGTGTAGTTTGAATTTTCACAAATGCTCCAGAAGGATCCTTTATTTCTTCTCTTAGCACTCCACGTATTATACTCCTTGTAGACATCTAAAAAAAAAAAAAAACGGAGCTTGAATTTTTTTGAGACCGCAGAAAAACACACTTTAACACCTCAGCCTGATTTGATTCGATATACTTTATTAATCCCCGTGGGGAAATGGTTTCTCTGCATTTGACCCATCGTAGTGTTAGGAGCAGTGGGCTGCCATTTTGAACGGCGCCCGGGGAGCAGTGTAGGGAACGGTGCCTTGCTCAGGGACACCTCGGTAGCACTTGGTCTTGCCGGGACTTGAACTGGTGACCTTCCAGTTGCCAAGCCAAGTACCTATCGACTTCGCCACCACCGCCCCCTAAACTTCGCCACCACCGCCCCCTAAACTTCGCCACCACCGCCCCCTAAACTTCGCCACCACCGCCCCCTAAACTTCGCCACCACCGCCCCCTAAACTTCGCCACCACCACCGCCCCCTAAACTTCGCCACCACCACCGCCCCCTAAACTTCGCCACCACCGCCCCCCCCTAAACTTCGCCACCACCACCGCCCCCTAAACTTCGCCACCACCACCGCCCCCTAAACTTCGCCACCACCACCGCCCCCTAAACTTCGCCACCACCACCCCCCCCCTAAACTTCGCCACCACCGCCCCCTAAACTTCGCCACCACCACCGCCCCCTAAACTTCGCCACCACCGCCCCACCTGTGCACATTTGATTGTTAAATAGAGAAAGAATAATACCTTCCCATTGTCTTCCAGTTGAGTTTCTTTTAGCCCAGCTCTTACCCAACTTGAAACTGCTTCAAGGACAATGTTTTAGCTGAAGACCTGAGATAGATCGACACATGCATCTGTCTGACTTGATTGCAGGTTATTTACCTTACTTTGAGTTTCTATAATGTACTCTACACCTCTCTCATTACAGGAGATGTCTGTAGGGCAGGTGGTTGAGACATTTACATACATTATTATCTATTTCAAGCTTTCTTCCTTATGGCATTTGCAGAAAACGGCTAATTCAGCCCTGCCAGATATCATCATCAATCAATTTATGGATTTTTTTTCATCAATCCTTTTTCCACTCAGTTTTATGCACACTGTGCTTACGAATTGATTTCCCTTTAAGTGAAGAGCACTCGAACTAGACATACAGTCAGAGTAGCGCAGGATGAGGCGTTCCAGGCGCTTTGACCCGCCTTCTGGGGGCTTTACCGTCTCATCTTGCAGTCATGGGATGATCCCTGAGGCCAGCAGGTCCAACTTAATTGAATCCACTTAAATACACCCGGGTTAAACTAAACCTCTACGAGCAACCGGCGTTCGCCCCTGACACTGCTGCACTGCTCTTAAAGGTCCCCTATTATATACTGTTTTTCATCAATATATTATAGGTCTCAGATATATACAAAACATGTCTCTGAAGTGTTTGGCTCCAAACACCAAACAGATCATTGCAGCATTACCCATAATCCCCTCTGTTTCAGCCCTGTTTCCAAAGTGCTGATTCTCTGTCTGTTACTTTAGATGAAAATAAGGAGCCCCTCCCCACGCCCCTCTGAGAGACATTTGGTTACAAAGAACACAATGGTGCTCTAGGAGGAGATTCAGGTGATAAGGTGGGGGGGGGGGGGTTACCTTGGCTGCTGATTGGCTAATGGTTACACAAGACAAAACATCGTTATGACATCACAAAGTGGTCAAAATGTGATCAGCTCATTTTCAGACAGGTTTTTATAGAAATGGATCAGGACAAAAAGAGAGAATATTTTTTCCTGGAACTTTCAGAGTCTCTTTCCACAAAGGGGACACATGTTGATGTAGAAGAGACATGAAGAAGAGGGGACACATGTTGATGTAGAAGAGACATGAAGAAGAGGGGACACATGTTGATGTAGAAGAGACATGAAGAAGAGGGGACACATGTTGATGTAGAAGAGACATGAAGAAGAGGGGACACATGTTGATGTAGAAGAGACATGAAGAAGAGGGGACACATGTTGATGTAGAAGAGACATGAAGAAGAGGGGACACATGTTGATGTAGAAGAGACATGAAGAAGAGGGGACACATGTTGATTGTAGAAGAGACATGAAGAAGAGGGGACACATGTTGATGTAGAAGAGACATGAAGAAGAGGGGACACATGTTGATGTAGAAGAGACATGAAGAAGAGGGGACACATGTTGATGTAGAAGAGACATGAAGAAGAGGGGACACATGTTGATGTAGAAGAGACATGAAGAAGAGGGGGACACATGTTGATGTAGAAGAGACATGAAGAAGAGGGGACACATGTTGATGTAGAAGAGACATGAAGAAGAGGGGACACATGTTGATGTAGAAGAGACATGAAGAAGAGGGGACACATGTTGATGTAGAAGAGACATGAAGAAGAGGGGACACATGTTGAAGTAGAAGAGAACATGAAGAAGAGGGGACACATGTTGATGTAGAAGAGACATGAAGAAGAGGGGACACATGTTTGATGTAGAAGAGACATGGAGAAGAGGGGGACACATGTTGATGTAGAAGAGACATGGAGAAGAGGGGACACATGTTGATGTAGAAGAGACATGAAGAAGAGGGGACACATGTTGATGTAGAAGAGACATGAAGAAGAGGGGACACATGTTGATGTAGAAGAGACATGAAGAAGAGGGGACACATGTTGATGTAGAAGAGACATGAAGAAGAGGGGACACATGTTGAAGTAGAAGAAACATGAAGAAGAGGGGACACATGTTGATGTAGAAGAGACATGAAGAAGAGGGGACACATGTTGATGTAGAAGAGACATGGAGAAGAGGGGACACATGTTGATGTAGAAGAGACATGAAGAAGAGGGGACACATGTTGATGTAGAAGAGACATGGAGAAGAGGGGACACATGTTGATGTAGAAGAGACATGGAGAAGAGGGGACACATGTTGATGTAGAAGAGACATGAAGAAGAGGGGACACATGTTGATGTAGAAGAGACATGAAGAAGAGGGGACACATGTTGATGTAGAAGAGACATGAAGAAGAGGGGACACATGTTGATGTAGAAGAGACATGAAGAAGTGGATTTTGCATAATAGTGGAAGAAACCACAAAGGAATTCACTCCACTGTAATGGGGATTTTCATAATAACCATCAACTGACAGATTAATGCTAAACACACAAAAACAAAAACTGCCAGAGGAGCGTCCTTTAAAGACATTTTAAATATCAGCCCTTCTTATTTTATCACTAACTGTTTTTGTTTATCTCTTTTTGTATTTCTTTGTTTTTTTGTTGTTGTTTTGTTGTTTATTTTATTGTATTTATTCTTTGTCAAAGCGTCTTTGAGTTTCCTGAAAAGCACTATACAAGTCCCATGTATTATTATCACTAACTTCGTGACTAACCTTGAGTACTTTAATCAGCGGTGGGTAAGCAAGACACAGCTTGGTTTGAGTTTTGAAGAGTTGAGGCGGCAAATAAACTACACGACACACACTGCACACAATGTTCACAGCTATAACATCGCTGCTAACTTTATACTTGCACTATTTTATCTGTTTTATTGTTGGAGGAGCTTGCGACCTAAGATTTTAATTGTCATAACTACACTGTAGCTATGCACAAATGACAATAAAAGCCTTGAATCTTGAATCATGCTCTTACACTCCAGGGGATGAACCAACTGGCTTGTTAGGCAAGACACTTATCTAGTAGGTAGTAGTAGGATTGATGTTAATGTTCAATTACTTTTCAGACATGTTCTTCTGTGGTGGGAAGAGTATATTAAAGCGACCACAGTCGGCCTGGTAGGAAAGGAGCAAGGTTTACAGTTACAGATAACAGCAGAGCGTGGATCGAATGCACCACAAGCCAACCGCTTCAAGATAAATAGTTTTTGAGAAATACTAAAAGTGGTAAATGGCTGTGGAGCAGAAAGTCCTTTATTTCAGGTCTCTCTGGGCATGTTGCTGCAATCTTGTAAAGACAAGTGCTTCACACGGGCTAACAACTGTTTTTTAAATATTCAAGCCTGCCAAATAAGTACACCGACCACGTCTGAGTGCAGCCACAGCGCGAAAGAGAAAGTGTAAAACGGAAACCTCTCCAGCCAGAGATCACTAACATCAGCAGGTCAGCAGTGTTAACCCTCTGAGGCCCACATAGGACATTTCCATTTTTGTATATATTTTTGTTTTGCCTTATAAATTGTCATTTCTTTACAGTATAATCAAGTTTGACACATCCCAGAAATCAGCACAACCTCAGCTAATGATACATGTCACTCATTAGAGACTTATATACACTATAATAGGGGATATTTGCCCATAAAGAAGGGTTTGAATTATTTTGACACCGCAGAAACACACCTCAGCATGTGCTCATTCGACTATTAAATAGAGAGAAAATAACATTCCCATTATCTTCTAGTTCAGTTTCTTTTAACCCAGCTCTTACCCAACTTGAATATGCTTCAAGGACAATGTTTTAGCTTTGTTTATTATAAGTGTACCACTGTTGCCTGAAGACCTGAGATACTGAGGAGTGTTGTTATCTTTCTGACTGCACTCTTCGCTCAAAGAGGTTCTTTATTATTTGTGCAGATACGTTGAGTATTGGAGGTAATGATGCAGGGTATTTGCGGTACAAAGCATAAAGAGGAAATGCTTCTAAGCTGAATGTTCATTTATTTATATCGTAAATATGTTGTTATCCATTGCACAAGATGCTGCCAAGCGATGCTCCATCAGTCTGAAATGGGTCATGCTGTAACCACAGACGATCAATTTTGTGTAATTTGTATTATGAACTATCGCTCTTGAGACTATCATGCTCATTCCTGGAGAACTCTAGACATTACAGAGTACTCCCATGCATCTGCTACTGAAGCTTGGATACAGTTAATAAGGACATTGTAATTACACTTCTCCAGTTTGAAGTTTCTCAGCAGACTGTAGATTTTGTCTCTCTTTAACGTGTTTTATTAGTCATGCTTTTTGCTGAACTGTTGATGCACTTGTTTGAAGTCCTCTTGACTCTCTTCCCTCTTGTTTCCCCCGCAAACACTTTGATGTTTTGTTTTGTGCTGCAAACCTACCTGAGGGGACACAAACTCTGTTAAATCACCCTAATTATGTATTGTGTCTTAATTAACATGACAATAAAAGCAGTGTATGGTATTTTAGCTCTGAGCGCAGGATTAGCTGAAAAGAGTCCAGGAAACGTATTTACAAGTTAACAGCGTTTTAATTAAACAATGATACGGTGATACAATGAAATTGCAAAGATGGTGAACAGCTGTGCTCCTCCTTCCTCTGTTGGCGTGGGATCAGAAAAAAGACTAATTTCCTGTTTCCATCACATGTTAAAGTCTAAAGTCTTCTCCAATTGGTCAGCGTCGACGGGGCGGATCCAAGGCACGTCCTGTCGTTCTCTGATGGTCATTATACAATATTCTAACATCTGTTGGTAATTTAAAGGGGACCTATCATGCAAAATCCACTTTTGTACGTCTTTTAGACATGAATATGTGTCCCCGGTGGGTCAGGGAACTCACCAAGTGTCAGAAAACACAACCCTCTCTCTTTTCCTCCATACCCAAATCTCTAAAAACGGGGCTGCAACGGAGCTGATCCAGACTGATACAGATTTGAAATTGTTCTGACGTCAGAAATGGGGAGCTCCGCCTATATGGGCAACTCTCCACCTATCAGGGGAATGGGAGGTTGCGTGGCATGGTAACAGCATGGTAACATGACGCTCGTGCCTCACCCCCCTCCTTTGCAGGGCGGCGTGGTCAGCTGCAGCTCATTTGCCACAGAATCAGCCCTTGTGAAGACAGGGCTGGAATAGAGCGAAATGAGGCATGGCTAAAATGCATGATCTGTGAAAAAAAAACTTCACAGACATGTTTTATATAGGTATGGCCCTACAATATATTATTAAAATATAGCATGATAGGTCCACTTTAAACATTCCCTAATAATAGTATTGCAGCGTCAATAAGTGAGGCTTAAAGACAGTGTGTTTAGTGTGCAACACCACGTGTCATTTCTCCTTAAATTCACGTACACAACACATAATATTAGCTGCATGGCAATGCCAAACGAAAGTTGACGATATTTACTCGCAAAAACTGGAAGTCGAGTCAAGTGTGAACATCCGGTTTTCAGAATAAAGCAGCTTTAAATTAGAACAGTGTATTCATTTAATTAATTACATAATATTGATTTTTATTTTTTTACAGCAGTGACTCGCAAACAGCTGTTGACTGTCTACACAACACACTTGTTCTCCGTGTGGCCTTTACACAGCAGCGTAGTGAAGCAAATTAATATTATTTAGTGGGTTTAACTGCATGAGGAAACATTCATCTCGGCCAGGTTGTCTTGTCTAATTTCCCTAAACATGACTAATATATTATAAAATTGTGTTTTTCTTCTCAGGAATTATTATTCCAGTTAATTTTTACCATTATTTACTGTTTTTGTCGAGGCTTCCTTCCTTGTTTATCTATCAAGCCACTAGACGCCTTAAACAGACATGTTCTAACTCGTTTTCTGCCTTTATATTTGTGTTACTTACAGTTTGAAGAGTTTCTTGGCGTCCGATGGTTTGGATGGTATTAAGCGATGTGTTTGCTCAAAAATTAAATAACAAGCTTTTACATGTGCAACAAAGGCAAGAGGCCTTTACAATATTCAAAACAAATAAGCTAAAATAACAAACAACTTAGGTATTCTTTCTTCTTCATAAGGCTTATATAACTTAATAACTTAAAGGGTAGTTTAACGGTTAAAAACTGTTCCTCGACGGCGTCTTTCTAGCAGATTGCTGCCATTCACTGTCCCTTTAAAGGAGGCGCCGTGGGATTTGTAGTCTTTTATAGTGCGTTGACTACAGACGTCACAATTAGGTGGCCTTTCTTATATACTGGCTCTAACAGTTTTGTTTTGCTATCTTTCCACTTGTTTTGTCCTAATCCCATACATATTCTTGTATATTAAGTAGCCCAAGTGGGAAAAGCTATATTTACTCCGTTTGCTGTAGCACCACTGTCTCATATCGAGGAATATTGACTGTAGAGACAGAAATAGCACAAAGTTTTGATTGGCTAAATCCATAGAAACACAACCAGTAAGACGTAAGACTCTGAGAAATCTTTTTTAGTCACGGACGTCTGGATCTTAAGTTATCAGAGCAACAAGCTGAGTTAGCTCGGTTAGCAGCGCCGAACTGCCTTGGAGAAACACATGAAACTACTTTATTCAGTGGTTTTACCTTTAATCACCGGGTCCGTTTGCTTTGGAGATTTGATTGTGATTGGTGGTTTGCTGTGCATGTAGAGCCTGTGTAATAGATATGAGAAGTCATGGTTGATGACCTTCCGGGTCTGTCCAGCATATGGCGCTTGTTGCTTGCCACTGGTGCATAATACATTGGACTTGAAGCAAACCAGCGCCATATATCTACAGTGTTTCCCACAGATCTGAAATATACTTGGGCGGGTGGTGGCAGCGGGCGGGGGGAGCGGTGCGCAAAAAAAAAAAAGTTTTCATTTTGTATAATCATTTTGCGTAAAGATGGCACTCAAGGGCACACTAGTGGAGGTGTTCCCGGCGGGATTTGAACTCACAGCCTTCCGATCTTCAGCCCACCTCACTATCCATTAGATCAATCACTACCCTCTCAAATGGAAATATGTGTTTACATAAATGGTGACCACACCGTTTGAGACCCACTGAGAACTTAAACTAAGTTAACTATCTAAACACTCAGAGAGTCCTTAACCTCACCTGAGCTGAGGTTATCCCGAGCTTGAATGACACACAGAGACCAATCAAGGGCTTTGATTTATGATCTGTATGACAGTGGCCATGTCGGCAGGCCACATCATGTGGACAGCCAGTCACCCTGTGTGAGGCAGGCCACTTAACGAGGCGAGATCAGAGCAAGGGAGCGAGGGATCATTGTCCACAAGTTAATCGATCGCAGATGGCGTCGTGGTCACGGACGAATAAATACAAAAAAAAATTATTTAAAAAAAAAGAATGGGTCGCGAAATATACTTGGGCGGCCGTTAATATACCTGGGCGGCCCGCCCAAGTATAGTGTATGTGTGGGAAACCCTGATCTATATGGCGCTGGTTTACTGTGTGTAATATTAATGTGAAAAGCACACTGTTGGCGTGATAGTTGTTAGAGGGTATTTTTGGAGGGGTTTTCTGAGTTCTCTAATTGTTGTAGCTAGGGATGTCCCGATCACCTTTTTTTGCTCCCGATCCGATTCCGATCATTTGATTTTGACAATCTGCCGATACCGATTTTTTCCAATCTTTATGCATTAAGAGAAAACAAAGGTAACAGATAACGGCTGGCCATCTAACGCGATGAATTCAGCTATCTTGGCTGTTATTTTTTTGGCCTTTTCACTGTTCTGGGGCAGTTTCTCTTTCCTTTTAAAAGTCTCTGAAAGTGTCGGTTGTTTCTGTGCCGTTACCTGAGTGGCCGCTGTGTACTCGTCATGTTGTTGTTGGTGTTTGTTTCTCAGGTGGCGTATTAGATTGGTCGTGTTGAACGTAGCTCTGTTCTTTCCACCACGCGGAACCTCCGCCTTGCAAACATTGCATCTGGCTGTTACACTGCCTTCGCTTTCAATTTTATAATACTTCCAAGCTCCTGACATTTTCTCCGTCCCGACTCCCGAGTCACCAGCTGAACGTAGCCTCTCGTTAGCTTACTGCTACTATTAGACACTGCGCCCACTCTGTTTCCAGATTTGAGAGAAATAAGCACTATGAAAACAAGCCCAAAAGAAGCAACACATACATGATGTTGTGTAATTTTAAACCAAAACTAAGGCCTCAGGATGACTTTAAGACGTGAACATGGTCATTTTTGTTTTGTAACATTAAATTAAAAAAAATTATTAAAAAAACAAAAAAAATCCCGATCCCCGATTTTTTTCTCCCGATTCCAATCTTTTGAAAATCACGTGATCGGCTCCGATCCCCGATCACGTGATCGGATCGGGACATCTCTAGTTGTAGCTGTGTATGCTAGCTTTGCTAGCGCCGTTAGCTATGCTAGTGCAGCTAGCTATGTGCAGTTTAGCTCCAAGAAGGGGATTTTGTGTGTTAAATTGGATGTATGTTTGCAGTACGTGCATTGTTAGTGGTTGTTTTATGTCAAGAATCTATGTTTTGTATTATACAGTGTGCTATGTGTACCACGTTGTGATATTTTCCCCATATTAGGGGCATAACACCTGCATGTCACTCACTCAAGTACCCCTGACATGAGAGCCGTGCGAGTTTTCCTTTTGTAGCAAGCAGCAAAATAATTGTAACATGACGCGTTTGAGTTAATTTGCCTACTTAATATCGCACGTCCTGCGATGTGCATATCGCGCATGCGCATATCGCGATTATCGTCACGCCACGATATATCGTGCAGCCCTAACGTAGATTCCGTGACGCCCCGAGGGCCTGAGGCCTGTGAGTGTGCAGGTGTGTTGCAGGTCCTGTGATGGGGTGGAGCTGAAGAGGTCAATCAGGGTGATCGGGGACACCTGGCCGGAGCCGAGGTGCTATTTAAGCCCAGCTGCCCGGAGTCACAGGGCCGCCAGGACTCTCTCCAAGGCTGCTGCAGAAGGACTGCCACCGTGATCCTTTCCCCTCGTCCATCCTCTCCTGTTTTTGGTGTTGCCAATAAAGTGCCGTGGTTTTTGGAAACTTTGAGCGTCTCTCCTTGTTTTCCTGTTGTGGCCAACGGGCCGGTCATAACAATTCTAAAAGTACAATATAAACTTCTCGCTAAGAAATGTAATCAAAAAGCATTATAACGGCCAAACTATCCTACAATTTAGGATTTTCCACTCAAAATAAATCGGGTGTCCGCCTTTTTTTTTTCTTCTCACTGGGTAAGTGTTACAGCCTGGCTCATAGGCTGCAACAAAGATGGGAGACTCGACAAGTTACGTGTAACAAAAAGCATATTTATTTACAATACCACAAAAACCAAAGGTCTTCAAAGAATGGTTGCGTGTATGGGTGTGTGAAAATGTGCAGAAACAAAGACGCGGCCGTGTCCAACAGAAGAGTGAGAGGGCCGTATGGGTTGGTGTTGGCCTTTTATGTAGACGGCCCAGTTGTGGCTCATCAGGTTGATCACCTGAAACACAAACAAGAGCCAGCAAGCAGAACACACGATCAGGTGACATGGACACTGCTCATTAGAAATGAATAGGAACAAAATATTGTATCCATGTCGCGTCTTGAGAGGGTTATTTGTGAATATACTTTTTTGTGAGACTGGGTTGCCTCTGGAGATAATGACCAATTATAGCAGTTCAGGTTTTTACTCGCCAGAAGAAGCGTCCTGCAGGGACCGAAACAGCAGGAGTCCATCGGTGCTGTGTGCACATTCATGTCCTATTAAAGCATCGCTATGAAGGAAGCAAGAGTCTCTAGCCCCCTGACATCCACCTTGCAGAAGTGTCATCATTAAAAGTGATGTTGAATCGCAGCCAGCCACAGTGGCTCTGTAGTGGGATCGACCCTGCAGAAGGAGGGAGAGAGCATCAGTTACACAACACTTTAAAATAACCTGTGTTCTTTTAAGATAAGATAAGATGGACCTTTATAGAGTGGTGTAATGACGAGTCCTAAAACCCGGAAGTGAGTTAATATTTTACCACTTCCTGTTCCCTCGTCTCAGAGCCAATGGGTTTTCTCCATAGGATTTTGGAAAATAGCTGGAAATAAGGTCTGTGGTTGACACAAAGTCAAGAGACGGATCACGTGTTGTTCTACGATATTAAATACATCAGCAGTGACCCCACTGGTGATTTTTGAAGAGTTGGCGTGTCTGAAAAACGATGGTTGTTAACATGTGGCTGAATAGGACTACAGAAGTTGTCCAGGCCGTTTTACGTCATTACACCGAACACGTAAACACTCCCGCTAAGTTTGTTTGCCCTGTTCTACTTGAAAGCAAGTCCCTGCCTCCTGCAAACTGTTAAAACAAACGCTTCAACTTGTACAATTTTGAATCTGTATTTTTGAATATGGATCTTGAGTTGGCGTGAAGTTGAAGTCGTGCGACCCTGCTGTAGTTCGTTTATAGCATAACGTTAGCATTTTGCTTCTGGCGATTAGATTTCTGATTATAAAATTATAAAAGTAGGATAGACATGTGGAGATTATCCGGCTGAACAAAACGTGCATTTATCAAACAGGTTAGTTTTCCACAGACCTTATTTTTTTTTTACAATATTCCAAAATCCTATGGAGAAATGTAGGGTTAGGGTAATGTTGTGAATCGAGTGGCCCATGGTGGTGGTGGGGTTATGGTATGGGCAGGCGTATGTAATGGACGACGATCACAGGCCACTCAATTCACAACATTACCCTAACCCTAACCCTACCCCTCACACCAGATACTGCCTGGTTTTCAGACCCCCCCAATAAAGCAAAACTGCACGTTTCAGAGTGGCCTTTTATTGTGGCCAGCCTAAGGCACACCTGTGCAATAATCATGCTGTCTAATCAGCATCTTGATATGCCACACCTGTGAGGTGGGATGGATTATCTCGGCAAAGGAGAAGTGCTCACTATCACAGATTTTTTCAGATTTTTGAACAATATTTGAGAGAAATGGTTATTTTGTGTATATAGAAAATGTTTTAGATCTTTGAGTTCATCTCATGAAAAATGGGAGCAAAAACAAAAGTGTTGCGTTTATATTTTTGTTCAGTGTATTTACATGAATGTGTGGAAACAATATTTTATGTCCAGTAATTTTAGTGACCATCTTCAATGTTGCCATAATAGTGTAGATATTTTTAGTTTAGGGCTGTTAAGATGTGTCGAAATAAAGTGTTAGTGCTGCACTAATTGGTCATTTCCTTTTAATGAGATTGCTCTATTTTTAACCCAAGACAGGAGTAGTGTTTTTATGGAAAAGCCAGATTATTTTACAAGAAAAAAAGATGTATTTCACATTTGAAGGATATGAAGTGACCATGAAAGACACTCACTCTGTAAAACAAGATTTATCCCTTTCTGTCCGGGTGTTTGAACTCACCATTTCCTCTGGCACTGGAATTGATTTATTACCTTGAATACATTTTCATGTGTAGATTGTGATGGCACCACTGCATCATAGCTGGATGTGTCCTCCTACAATATCTGGTTGCGTCACACTTTCACCATCCCTAAACGCAATTCTGTGTACACTCTATAATTAGCTTAGAGAGACGGCCTGATGACAGAAGTTTGGCTTTAGGAAAAGGTTTTGGCTGCAAGCTAAATGTGTTCAGCTCCTTCAAGAGGAGACCATTGCCATGCAGTCTTTCTTCAGCAAAAGTAATCCTGTTTCTTTATTTAACTTCTTAATTGTGACACAAAAACGTCTCACTTGAGTGAAGAAGCAGGAAGAAAAAAGGAACTCACCTTGTGGTATAACCGGCAAGAGAGAAAGCCTTTGAGCTCCAAACTGTTTCAGAAATACTCCTTGATAATCCATGATATGGCGTTTCATCACGGCAGCATTTAGTTTAGACAGTAGCTGCCGGGTCCCACCTTTTTTTATCCATTTCTTTATTTTTTAAAGCTTTATCCCCCAAATCAGCACTTTTGAAACAGGAAGTGAAATAGAGGGATATGAGGCATGGCTAGAATGATCTGTTTGGTATTTTGAGCAAAACACTTCATAGACATGTTTTTTTTAAAAATATATTTGTATATATCTGAGACCTATGCTATTGCCTAAAAATAGCATGATAGGTGACCTTTAACTTCTTAATCGTGACACAAAAACGTCTCACTTGAGCTGGCTTTACAAGAACACAAAGTAATAAGTTGTGGGACATCACTAAAGTAACAATTACTGTGCCTGTTTTTTTACTTTCTATCTCAATCTCGATCTGGTGGTTGATAAAGGGTGTTGCAGTTTCAATTAGATATCAAGCATAAATGATCCAGTTTAAAACCCTTTTGAGATTAAATGAATAGACACCAAATAGTCTGTAAACCACCTGGACTTTCAGGACAAATGTTTTGAAATGATTAAACTATGAAGCTGCCCTCCAAGTAGAAAATAGCTATAAAACTGCACTATCGAAATAATTAGGTTCCTCTGCAAGCTGGCATTCATACCTGTTTTTGTTGAAGTGTCACTTAGTAAGAACATGTTTTTCAGTACAACACAAGCCCTGTTTTGTTCTCCATAACAACACATTTGAACTTTTACACACTTTCAGTGTTTAATGACACTGCAAACCATGCGGGATTTCAAAATGGCAGGAAACCGTTTTAGATTGTGTGGCTTTCCTTTTAACGTTTTGCATCGCTTTAGGAAAGGTTTTGGCTTCAAGCTAAATGTGTTCCGCTCCTTCAAGAGGAGACCATTGCCATGCCGTCTTTCTTTAGCAAAAGTAATCCTGTTTCTTTATTTAACTTCTTAATCGTGACACAAAAACGTCTCACTTGAGCTGGCTTTACAAGAACACAAAGTAATAAGTTGTGGGACATCACTAAAGTAACAATTACTGTGCCTGTATCTCAATGATCTGGTGGTATTGAGTTGTTCATGCAGCTGCTGAAACACCTTGATGCACGAGGCTTTCAGAAAATAATAATGCGTTGGACAAGCACAAAGTACTACGTTGATAAAGGGTGTTGCAGTTTCTAACTTTGTTCTCTTGTCAGGACAATTACAAGAAAGTTGTAGAAAGTAATGCAGGGTTTTTCTGGATGCTTCTGCATTGTGGCAACGTTTATCAAGGTTTAACTTTATTAACACCTTTATTCGTCCCACAGAAGGGACATTTGCATTTGTTGCAGCAAGAAAAGAGCCAAATACGGCTTAATATTAATCAAGAAGCATGCATACAAAATATTAAAGATATTTTCGCTGGATAACAGTTTTTCCAAGCACTCAGCCTTGAGGCCCAAATGAATGCGGGTCTGTGCCGTTGTTTTATTTATATTTCACACAGTGCTGTCATGTGACGGGATATCGCCCTAGGGCAGTGGTTATCAAACTTTTTCTGTCTCGCCCCCCCCCCCCCCCCTTTACTGTGGCCCCTCCCGTCTCTCCCATCAGCCAATCAAATATGTCGGGCTTATGACCCACAACAGTTGCTATAGTAACGCCGTCCTGCCTCCTGGAGAACATGTCATGCATGTTAAGTGTTCCTCCGATGCTCACTCGTTGTCTTGCACTCTCTCAAGTACACACACACACACACACACACACACACACACACACACACACACAGACGTTTTAAGGTAACTCCCAACCTGGTCCAGGAAATACTTAAAATTAGTCAGTAAGTCTGACTTAAAACCTCTCAGTTTTGCACTTTGAAATCTAATATGTTGCTGTCAATTTGCTAAAGTTGCAGGAATTCTTGAGGCCTTTATTTATCATTGGACATTTTCTGCAATTTTAAAATGTTTTCTTGGCTTAGATTTATGTAACTAAACTGTATGGCATGTTAAATAATTTATAATAGTTTTTTTCTTGTAGTATTTGAGATATTTAGCTGAAAACCAACAGATATCAGCCTGCTCGATTAAGGTCAGGGGATCGTAATTGGCTCTTCACACACACCACACACCACACACACACACACACACACACACACACACACACACACACATGATAAAGTGACCCGGTGGACCAGATATAGTTAACATACATAAGTGCTTGTTCTGAAGAAGCACGTGTGTGTGTGTGTGTGTGTGTGTGTGTGTGTGTGTGTGTGTGTGTGTGTGTGTGTGTGTGTGTGTGTGTGTGTGTGTGTGTGTGTGTGTGTGTGTGTGTGTGTGTGTGTGTGTGTGTGTGTGTGTGTGTGTGTGTGTGTGTGTGTGTGTGTGTGTGTGTGTGTGTGTGTGTGTGTGTGTGTGTGTGTTCTAGCATTACTATACTTGTGGGGACCTAAATCTGTTTACATAGTCACGTGTGGGGACTCGCCTCCCTTATGGGGACAAATTGGAGGTCCCCATGAGGGGGATCATTCATTTTAGGGTGAAGACTTGGTTAGGATTAGGGTAAGGTTAAGGGTTAGGGTTAGGCATGTGTTGGTTAAGGTTAGGATAAGTCTCCAGGATATGCATGTAAGTCAATGTAATGTCCTCTGAAGTGATATGTCCGATTTGAACCTGCAGATTTACTAGTTACAGCAGTCAGATACATGTGGTAGATATAGAGGTCTTAAATAGTAATGACTAGCATTACATATTATTCAAGTAAATTATAACACCTGCAAATTGTGTGACTGAATGCATACATTTCACAACTTGGAAACATGGAAAAAGAACGGGGCTTTTGAGCCTTATGTGATTTTAATTTGGCTAGCGCACTGACATCACTCCAGTATATTCTCTGTGTGTGTGTGTGTGTGTGTGTGTGTGTGTGTGTGTGTGTGTGTGTGTGTGTGTGTGTGTGTGTGTGTGTGTGTGTGTGTGTGTGTGTGTGTGTGTGTGTGTGTGTGTGTGTGTGTGTGTGTGTGTGTGTGTGTGTGTGTGTGTGTGTGTGTGTGTGTGTGTGTGTGTGTGTGTGTGTGTGTGTGTGTGTGTGTGTGTGTGTGTTACAGGCTGAATATCGTATCACAAGATTATTTTCTCTCAACGTTTTATTTTAACAGTATACCATTGTACTGTTCTTTAACGTCCCAGCAAATAATGTACTACCTTTACTCCTGTGTTGCCCACTTTTTCCAACCTATACAAATCTTTATTTACATATCTGGTATTCAGTTTCTGGGCCATATTAGTTGAGATTTCAACTAACTAGGGAGGCGTGTTGTGCGTTGGTGTTCGGATCAGGGGGTCACAGGTTCAAACCCCACTGCAGTCAGCATGTCGTTGTGTCCCTGGGCGAGACACTTCACCCCAAATTGCTAATGTAATGTAATTTCAGGAGCTCACAGACTCCTGTGTCAAAACAAAATAACAGATTTAGCTCCAAACAAAATAGGCTTTATTACCGTTTTATAGGCTTTTATCCTCTAACGTTCCCCATAAACCAGACGTAATTTCTGTGAAGCTTTCTGACTCCAACTGGGCTGTAATTTATGTTTGGTTTGTTTTGGGATTATTACGTTCAGACGAGGTGAAGTTTCTGAACACTTCAATTAGAGATCAAGCATACATGATCCAGTTGAAAACCTTTTTGAGATGAAATGAACAGACACAAGATAGTCTGTAAACCACCTGGACTTTCAGGACAAATGTTTTGAAATGATTAAACTATGAAGCTGCCCTCCAAGTAGAAAATGTATTATCTTTTCAATTTACACACGGCATCTATTGCACGTCTGTCCGTCCTGGGAGAGGGATCCCTCCTCTGTTGCTCTCCCTGAGGTTTCTCCCATGTTCCCTTTAAACTGTGGGTTTTCTCTGGAAGTTTTTCCTTGTACGATGTGAGGGTCTAAGGACAGAGGGTCTAAGGACAGAGGGTGTCGTATTGTCATACTGATATTCTGTACACACTGTGAAGACCACTGAGACAAATGTAACATTTTTGATATTGGGCTATATAAATAAACATTGATTGATTGAAAATAGCTATAAAACTTCACTATCGCAAGAATTAGATTCCTCTGCAAGCTGGCATTCAGACCTGTTTTCCTGTGTCACTTAGTAAGAACATGTTTTTCAGTACAACACAAGCCCGGTTTTGTTCTCCTTAATAACTTTCAGTGTTTAATGATTTGATTCAAGGCTTTTGGGATAACCACTGCAAACCATGAGGGATTTCAAAATGACAGGAAGCAGTTTTAGATAGTGTGGCTTTCCTTTTATCGTTTTGCAACGCTTTTCTGGTTCTCTCAAGCTCTGCTTTTACCTTTTCTCACTTGCAGTAGTGGATCAATAGTGAATCAGACATTAAGTTAGGTGACTGCCATCTATCAGAATAATTTCAACCTCACCTCATCTGTCTATCAATCTATTTTGCCACTTTTTTGAAGCTAAAATCGTCTTTCTAGCTGCTTGGATGTGAATACTTTACTTGATTTTACTCTTCTGTGTTGGTAAAGATAATACCTACTAAACCTGAATGACATCACATGTTGATCAGGTAACACAGGTGACATTTTTTTTCATTTTTGCAGAGCCATTATATCATTGCTCAGTGCAGTTATTTTATTGTTATTCCCATGTCAAAGTCACCGTGCAGCCAAAAGGTGCGTAGCTGAGTGAAGAGTAAATGGGCTGTACATGTATTATTAATTATTCTGCTTGTTGTTTTTAAGATAGTGGGTTTATTCTTTGAGTGAGTTTGTTTTCTTTCTTGCAGTAAGAGTAAATGACATTGCGCGAGAGAGGTGGAAACATTCGGCAGCTCCTAGCCTGTCTTCCAAAATTGAAGAAACAGTTTGGGAGCTCACTGCAAATTATTCATAGCCTTCTGTTAAAGCTGCTACAATCTGTGTGTGTGTGTGTGTGTGTGTGTGTGTGTGTGTGTGTGTGTGTGTGTGTGTGTGTGTGTGTGTGTGTGTGTGTGTGTGTGTGTGTGTGTGTGTGTGTGTGTGTGTGTGTGTGTGTGTGTGTGTGTGTGTGTGTGTGTGTGTGTGTGTGTGTGTGTGTGTGTGTGTGTGTGAAAACAAGAGAGTGCCAGTGTTGAGAACACGAGGAAAGCCAATGTGCGTCAAGGATTATTTAGTTGTTGGTCGATAGCGGGTCGGAGTTTTATGCTTTTTTCCTTTCGCTCTATCGCTGAGGCAAAAACTTTCCTTAAGAGTTGATTCAGAGGAAGTTAGCTCCCTTTTCTTAGTATAAGTATAATCTCAACAAAAACCCATTATCTCTATTACTGGGGAAAACACCAGAGGAAATACAAAAATGTGGTAATTAGAATAGCGATCATCAAACAAATTACAAGGAATTGGCAAAAAGATAATAACTTATGTTTACACAAGAACGTAAACGGTGTATCTGCTACTTTTCTCTCGCGTATAGCCCGTTCGTTCACACGAGGCCGTAACGGAGCCGAGGAAACGGACCCCACAAATGATAACGGGTCCCAAAGTGGATAGACCTGCAACCGGAACGCTCTGGGGGCCAAACGGCTCTGTGTGTACGCCCTATACGATAATTTCCTGATAACGATGAAGCCATAGCCCCGCCTCTCCCCACCTCTGCTGCTCACTGCTGTAGCATGGTCAGTAGCTACTGACCATGCTACAGATGTTAGTGCAAAATCTACAGCTCCTCCAGGAGAACTACATGAACAACATGTTGCTAAATCCAACGCGGAGAATAAACAGAAGGGCAACCATGCTCGGGGGTCTTCTTCGCTGCTTTTGGTGTATTTTGTGGCGGAAGTACAGCGCCACTTACAGGCCCGGCATATGTACTACAGCGTCTCCAGCGGGTCGAGCGGTCTCGTGTGAAGGGACACGTTTATTGAGCCGTATCCGTGTGAACGGAAGACTTTTTTGATATCGAATTCGGTTCGTTTGCGTTCCCGTGTAAATGGGGCCTTAGTAAACTCACAATGGAATAACTTAGTAAATGAAATCTGTGTAATATAGAAAACAACTGTGAGAATTAGAAACCACATGCATATCTTTGAGGAAAGGTGGGAAAAACTGGTCAAGTGTAGAACAATATAATTAATGTATACCTGAGTATTAACAATATATACATTCTTTTATTTGTAATATTATTATTACTATTATTTCTTTTCGTATTTGTTATCTGTTATGTAGTTAATCTGTGTACCTAGATGTGTTTATTTTGGTGTGTATGCCTTGTGAATATTTTCTTAAAATGCAAAGAAGAAAAAAAAGGAAAAATAATTAAAGGGATGAATATTATCGTTGGGGGAAATGATGCAGGTGAGATGTTACGGGGTGTGAAGGTTAGCAGGTGGAACAATGGTGAGATGACATAATAAAATAATCCCAAAGCCGCACAACTGTGGCTTTAATCCAGTTACATTACATTACATTACATTGCATTTGGCTGACGCTTTTATCCAAAGCGACTTACAATAAGTGCATTCGACCAGGAAGACACAACCTTGAAGAAAACAGAATCATATAAGTACATCAGGTTTCATAGAGCCAAACATTTCAAGTGCTACTCAACTGGCTTTAGGTAAGCCCGTCCTTTATTAGTATAAAAGTGCTTCGTTAATCGTTCTAACGCTCGAAGTGGAGTCTCTACATCTCTACATTATGAACTGCTCATAGTGTGATTAACAGTCTCAAGTGTCTCAAGCTACTGGAGGAGCATTATCATTTTGTTTTGAGTATGTTGTCCTGCTCCATCTTGATTATTATCATCTCTCTCAATGAGGTGAGATGTGTTAGTGGGATTAGTCTGCTAATTAAATTCAATCAAGCTGATTACACAAGATGAAATGAGGTGATTATTCATAAACACAAGTATCTTTGGTCATTATCCTGTCAATTACAGCAAGGCAAAGCAAGTGTGTTTATATAGCAATACAAGGCCATTCAAAGTGCTTTACAAAAATGAAAGACATTAAGAAAATGGCATTTCAAAACAGTCATTAAAAAAGCAAATAAAATAAACATTAAGCAGGACCTACATAATTAAAACTACACATAGCATGTTTTATCATGTACAATTTTTGAAAAGTAATCTGTTGAGACTTTAACGGGTCTCTTTGTTTACCTTTTACTATATTTAAGTATCAAAACTCATCCCTGTGTCCCAACTCAAATGAATTGGTTTGTTTGTTCTTTATCTGTGCGTCTTGCCTTAGTGGGTGGACTTTGTAGAGTACAGTATAGCCAGTTGGAGGGAAACTAGTCTCTTCTAGGCTTCATTTATGATGTACTGAAAAGCTGGTCTCTCCATTACAATTGTTACATGATTTTTTAAATAATTGTGATTTTTGTGTGCAAGTGAACTATCCATTTAGTTAACGAACATCTTAACGACTTACTTACATGTAGCTAAGTAATCTAAATCTAAAATGCAGTGTTTAAAATGATTCGATGGCGGTGATAATTGCATTATAAAATCCTAAAAAGTAGGCCAAATATGTGGACTTACGGGTACTTAAAGAAATGAGAGATGAAAGCGGAGATATAGCTTTTTTTATGTAAGGTTATTTTACTTTCTTGTAGAATTCCTGTTCTTTATTTTTAGTAATTTTCAAAAGTATTTGACAATAATTGATTTATTTGAATGGAGAAAGGAGAGAATAAAGCTTCCCATGTATTGGCCAGAGGTGCACACATCTCTTTTTCTCTGAGTTTAAGTATTTGCTTCTTTATACTCTTGTATTCTCCTTTAAGTTGAACTGTTACTTTCCCATTACTCCACGTCCTGCCTCGTTCCCCTGAACAAGCATCGATAATAACTTTTGCACATAAGACGTTATAGACCTACAGAATCGTAGGGGCTGCTATTTAAGCCTCAGAGTTTGTTGTATTCTGACTTTATTTACCTAGATGTCAGCTTTGCACACAACTCATTTGTTGAAATATCGTTTTCTGATACAGAGCGTGCACGACAACATATAACGTGACATCTAAAGGTTTTTAGAAGCTGCTCGATCTCTCATGCAAGTTCAAAATTCATCCAAATGTACGACAGGATTATTTCTCTCTCCATGTCTGTGCAGCCACGTCAGGCCTCTATATATTATCTTTGTGTAGTTTAACCATAGAGTTTAACGCAGGTGCAGCGGGAATATCAAGTGTCAAAATCGTTCAGACGCTCATGTACGTGCATGCGGGTCAAATCAAGTCGAAACTCTCCTGTCTCTGTGAGCGCTGCCTTTTGAAGTTCTAAGTTGAAAGTAAGAAGAGCAATTTAAACCTGCTAACAACAATACAGGTGTGTGTGTGTGTGTGTGTGTGTGTGTGTGTGTGTGTGTGTGTGTGTGTGTGTGTGTGTGTGTGTGTGTGTGTGTGTGTGTGTGTGTGTGTGTGTGTGTGTGTGTGTGTGTGTGTGTGTGTGTGTGTGTGTGTGTGTGTGTGTGTGTGTGTGTGTGTGTGTGTGTGTGTGTGTGTGTGTGTGTGTGTGTGTGTGTGTGTGGTGAAACAGGGGGCTCTCCTGCCCATGCTGTTCCTCAGTACAAACACTGTGTGGATGATAGTATTTAAATACACACTCTCTTAGCCTGCCCCCTACTGTTGCCCAGACCTACTTTCAAACACACACACATACACTCACACACACTCTGGGGGAAATACACCCTTTAAACACTTTGTAGATTATCAGAACTGGACTAAATATGAGCTGTGAGCTAAATGAGTGTTGGGGGATTTTTCTCAACCGACTTCCCATCAGTTAAAACTCAATTAAGCACTTTGAGATAGACTTTGGCCAGAGGACTTTGTGGATCATACTGCCTCTTGTGGTGAAGAGGGGTGTTGCTTCTCCTCTGCTCTTTGCTCTCATTAGCTTATGAACAGATCAGAAACTAATGTAATAATTAACTTAGCGGCTTGTCTTCTAACGGAGAAATTGCCAACACGCTGAGCTCTTGCTGCAAAGCATGTTGGGATTGTTTCATTGAGTTTGCATCATATGTGCCACCTGGGAATGTTTTGCAACTCTGGGAAGGATTTCTGAAATTCATACGAATCCCACGCCTCTTACAAAGACTTTGTTTCATTTTTTATATATATATACCAAAAGGCATTACGTTATAGCACTGCTCTTCCTTCTATATAATACTTTAACACAGCTTAAAAAGGTGAAATGTAACGATAACAGGATTTTTCTCTTGAGTTAATACAGAAAGCTCATTTGGTTTCTGTACTTTATCAAATCTCGAATTATTCCCAGTGGATTACTGACATTTTTTAACAATAACAACACTCGTGTGCACAAACCTTCACTACACACCCCTCAATATTTAGCTGTTGTAGTTCTCAAAGTGTCCAGTTGGTGTCCTCCTCTCCCCATTTCCCCTCCACATCCTGAGTGACAGATGGAAGTGATTCTCTCTGCTGTGACACTTAGGAGAAGGACTCCACCCATCTTACAAACTGTCCCGTGTTGCCTAATGTTAAAAACAATGAGAACATATATTTATCACAGTTTAAGTAAAACAAAACAAGCTTCCCTTTGACATATTTCAACCAGGCTTGTATGGCACATGTTTAAGAATTGCTAAACACTTCTTCTTCTTGTTTTTGACATTAATGTTTTAATAACCATCCTTCCTTCTTTCTGTGTGTTTCTCTCCAGGAGCTGATGAGAGTTAAGTGCCGTTAAGTCGAGTGCAGTCCGTCCTGCAGCCTCTCCTCCCTGCCCTTCCACATCTTTCCCCCCCAACCGAGCTGCTGTTTTGTGCCTCCATCTTTTGGACCTGAAACACACTAGGTCCTGAAGTCACACACACACACACACACACAAAGTTACACACCTCACCGCCAGCCCCACTAACCAGGATGATCACCTCGGAGCTCCCCGTCCTACAGTAAGTGAAACACACAAAAGAAACAGTTACAATTCACTCTTCTAAAACGGTTCTCTACGTAATTTTGTACTGTAGATAAAGTTAATATTTTAAAGTAGACGTTTGTGTGACTTCATGTGTGTCTTCATAAACAAACAAGATGTTATTGAGTGTGTTTCATAGAACTTCCTGAATATTTGCCCTGTGGACGAATGAAAGCTTTCAAATGCAATTAAGTCTTATGTGTGTTGTGTTTTCTCTATCTCTCTCTCTCTCTCTCTCTCTCTCTCTCTCTCTCTCTCTCTCTCTCTCTCTCTCTCTCTCTCTCTCTCTCTCTCTCTCTCTCTCTCTCTCTCTCTCTCAGGGACTCGTCCAATGAGTCTGGGGCAACAGACGCAGTGGGCTTAAGTATGAGCATCAGTGAGATTGAAGAACCAGAGGTCAAAGGCAAGAAGAAGAGAGGGAGGCCTGGAAAAGCAGCCCAGGTATGAGCCTCTGTCAGCAGAGTGTGTGTGAGGAAAATAATGAGAAAAGCCTTGTTAACAATCAGACTGTTTGTGTGTGTATTTGATTGTTGAATCATTGAAGAAACAAGCCGTCTCAACCCCCAGTTATCTGTTTCTCAAGTGAATAAAAGTGGTTTTTCTTACCTGTGTTATTGACGTCTCTGCCTCCACAGTCAACCAATAAGAAGCCTCGTAAGCCGCCGGCGGAAAAGTCTGTGAGCGTAGCACGAGGGCGAGGAAAAGCCAACGGTGTGGTTCAACATAATGGAGACGGAGGAGACCCCGTCACGCTGTTTGAAGTGGTCAGAATGGGGAAGAGCGCCATGCAGGTGGGTGGGATACAAGCTTCTGAAACACATGCGTTAGTCAAAGTCAACTGTATTGTCAATCTTCAAGTTTGTGTGTGCAGACAGAGAGATCGAAATACCGTTTCCCACAATCCCGAATGTAAAAATATGTGTGCAAATATGTATATATACACAGAAG
Source organism: Gymnodraco acuticeps (assembly GCF_902827175.1). Classification (NCBI taxonomy): domain Eukaryota; kingdom Metazoa; phylum Chordata; class Actinopteri; order Perciformes; family Bathydraconidae; genus Gymnodraco; species Gymnodraco acuticeps. Next base: position 184,480 of record NW_022990957.1, read on the forward strand.
AAGACACATTTTGACATGTGCACACATTAAGAAACAGGCAAACATGTAGACACACTTGGAGAAATCATTGAACCTAATAGACATACCCAAAGCTGAGTTGAACAGGAGAGATTGGATCATAAAGGTGGTAGAACTAATAGGAAGTGTCAGGTTATTTACTGGAATTTATCCAGGGTAGCCTTATGACACTGATTATTCACACACACACACACACACACACACACACACACACACACACACACACACACACACACACACACACACACATAGAGGCACATAGAGGCACATGAACACACCTTCGTTTCCCCATAAAACCCCTGAGGGAGTAGCATTTTACGATAAAGTATCCCTGTGGTTCTTTACTTAAGGACACGATAAAGTCAACTTTAATGTCAATCTTTCAGTTTGTGTGTACAGACGGAGAGATCGAAAGGACGTTTCCAACAATCCCGAATACAAAAATACAATTATACAATATACAGATATGTATACAAATATGTATAAAAAATCCTGTACTCTTTAGTCAACTGGACGTCTTTATCAATGCGCAGATCACTGCACTGGTACAAACTCATCTATACCGCTATGCTTGGACTGCTGCCCCTCTACATATCACACAAACAGTACAGCTATAGCCTACGATCTCAAAATGACATCACTCTGTCCGTCCCCTCAGTACGCACGGTGCTTGGGAAAAAAGCCATATCATACTCTGCCCCCTCGACCTGGAACACACTTCAGCAGGAACTTAAGTTGACCAGTTTGATCATCACAGATTTTAAACTCATTTAAAAAAGCTGGAGAAATCATCTGTGGGTGTTTGCACCTGCTATATCTGACTACTTACGATGTTGTATTTTAGTGTTGCCTCTGTGTTTAGTGTCCTGTCTGTAACTTTGTGTGGTAGTGTTACCACTGAACAGGTCTCTCTTGAAAATGAGACCTTGTGTCTCAATGACATTTCACACCAGTATAAATAAAGGCTAAATAAAAAAATAAATAGACACATTTACACATATGCACACATTAAGATGAAAAACACAACAATATATCAATATATTTGTATTTAACCTTTATTTAACCAGATAAAAAGCATTGAGATAAAATCTCATTTACAATGCTGACCTGGCCAAGAAGGCAGCAACGTTACACGTTCTTACACATAACACAAACATATAAAATACAGAGAACACAACTCAGTAAACAAAAGACGAAAAGCAGTCACTACATTGTGCACATTTGGGACAGTAAGAAAGGTACACTACTTATTACTGCAAGAGCAGCTGGTGGTAAGGACCTCAGACACCTTCAATTTAAAACAGGCTATAGGGACAAGAGCCATCAGTTTGAGGCTTGATTGAAGGTCATTCCAAGACCAAGGACCATAATGAAAAAGACTCCTTTTTCCAGCCTCAGTCCACACGGCAGGAACCTGGAACCGTATCCAGGCACTGGGTCTGAGGTTGTAAGAGTCACAAACTGGAGCAAATCTGGCACATATATACAGTGGAAGCTTACCTAAAATGGCTTTATACAATAATAAAAACCAATGCTGCATACTACGCATACTATTCTATATACAGAATAACAGTCACTTCATTATCTTGAGAATGTGCATTAGTGCAAGATTGTCCATAGCAGCGTAGAAGTGTCTCACAAGATGCTTAAAAACACCAGTATTGCATTTCCAATTCTAGTACAATTTGGCTGATCTCATGTCACCCTGTACTGCGATTTGTAATGCTGTGAATTGAACAACTTTGTTTTAACAGATGTTTGTGTTTGTGTTTGTTCAGTCTGTGGTGGATGAGTGGATCGAGTCGTACAAACAGGACAGAGACTTGGCGCTTCTGGATCTCATCAATTTCTTCATCCAGTGCTCGGGGTGCAAAGGTAGGACAAAGCAAAGCTATTAAAACATCATGTACACGTGTCAAATAGAAATGTGAATCTGATTTAAACCCTGTCCATATTTCTCTGTGACCAGGCACCGTGAGGATCGAGATGTTCAGGAACATGCAGAACGCAGAGATCATCCGCAAGATGACCGAAGAGTTTGATGAGGTAAGTTCAGACGGAGAATAGTTCAAGTGAAACGGTTATCTTGAAGGATGTGTTGCTGTATTTATCATAATTATTAGCATATCAAATATGTTGCCAGTAGAAGCGATACACAGTGGCTGTTTCTCAATCGCGAGGATGCTGGCTTGGTAGTCGCGTACTTCCAAGTCACTTCCTTCAGAAACGAAGCAAGTATACTTCCAAGCCACGGCTACGGAAAACGAAGAAGAATGGAACAGGCTAACAAGTGTGCCACTCTCTCTAACGGTTTCAACATAAACTGTACCGAAAATAAATACCTCACGATGTCTATCTAATTATGAACTTGCTTTACTTTCACGGAACACTTTTATGGTGATAACAAATGTAACAAAGTAACATATTTCCCAACACATGTTCTACGCCACTATACTTACATTTAAATGTGTGCTGCGTCGGTTCAGCCATTCTCCGCAAGGGTTTTTTAAATTGGTCCGTGTGCAAAGCATTGTGGGGATTTTAAGGACGCGAAGTCTACCCATGTGCAGCCTCGACATTTCCCCCAAACCAAGGACGCGGCCTCTGTGGAATTCCAAGTATGCTGGAGATTGGAACAGTCCTTCGGCGGCACTCGATAACGTAGCATCCTTGAAATATTGGCTTGGAAGCCAGTCTCCTCGAGATTGAGAAACGGCCAGTGTGTCCTCTTCTCACGTTCAGGGATAATATGCCACTATATACGAAACATATAGAAATAAAATAAAAAACTTATATTACTAATATTTAAAAAAGCTTGAAATAGAATACATAGGTAATGCGTTATACAGAATACATAGAGGCATACTATGAGACCAAATCAAAATCCCACTGATAAATAATATTATTAAGATCAAATCAAAACTCACCTTTTCAAAACTGCTTTTAATCTGTAATTAATGATATTGATATACTTTATTAATCCCCGTGGGGAAATTGTTTCTCTGCATTTGACCCATCCTATCGAGTGCCGCCGAAGGACTGTTCCAATCTCCAGCATACTTGGATGTTAATGTTGTGTTTTAACTAAGTTTGAATGAATAAGTGTCTTTGAATTTCAAGAAATCACGCTCTATAAATAAAATGCATTATTATTATTATTAAGATCCTTACCTCTATTTACATCAAACACTGCAGCAGCATAAATGGCACTATAAAAGGTACTCTGACCACCCACCGCCCACCTCAGTTATATATAAATCACACCGCATTGCACAATAACAACAACAACAATAAGATAACAAACAAGATCTGATATGGTGTCTTGAAAAATATAACACAGTTGACAGTAAAGCTTTGTGGGTTGTGGAGTTCGCCAGCTGAAGAGAGGGACACTATTTCTCCAGCACTGAAGTAAGCGATGGGATATTGTTGCCAGCAAAGAGGTTTGAACAAGATACCTCTGATAAACGATGATGAAGCCGCTCTGATCAGGATGTTTTGTGTTAAGAAAATATCACTCGTCCCCGGCTTGAGCTTCAATCTCAGGATCCATGTATCTGTGATCCTCTCCAGAATGGAAGTAGTCATCACATACAGAGCATCAACTAGTTCCTGAACAGTGTCCTTCACATGCTGATATCCAAGAGAGGGAGTTACACCATCACAAGATGGAGGAATAGAAAGCAGTCTTCAATGTTTACTTCAGATTAGCTCCACGTCAGAAATGAGCATGCTTGTCATATGTCTATCTGCATAGAGGCTGAATCATCATGTTAATCACATAGCTATCATATGCCTCAAACAGTCCTGATGCTCTTCTAGGTAATCACACATCCTGTCATGTTCACAGCTACAGTTGATACCTTTGTTACCATGGGGACTCTGATATTGGAAGAGTACATTCAGTATTTTCCCAACATTTTGTCAACAGGACAGCGGGGATTATCCTCTCACGATGCCCGGGCCGCTGTGGAAGAAGTTCCGCTACAACTTCTGCGAGTTCATCAGCGTCCTGATCCGCCAGTGTCAGTACAGCATCATCTACGACGAGTACATGATGGACACGGTGATCTCCCTCCTCACCGGGCTGTCCGACTCTCAAGTGCGAGCCTTCAGACACACCTCCACGTTAGCAGGTAAGGACGGCAGCAACAGAGCTCGTCATTACAATGAGACATTTTGTTTTGACAGTGTTTTCTGAAGAGTTCTGTGAGTTACACACCTCCTAAAGCAGGGGTGTCAAACTCAATTTCATCGCGGGCCACATCAGCATTAAGGTTGAAGTCAAAGGGCCGGTTGTAACTTTAAGACTATATAAATATATATAAAATAATGTATTATATTACATTATTACCTCTGCATTGGATTATTATCTAATAGGGTAATAACTTCATAATTAACTTCGTCTGAAAGCAAAAGTCTAGGGCAAATAATTGCAAGTCTCTTCAGTGTGCATGTCACAAAACGAAATGCATTGTGGGACATGTAGTTTATGGGCAACGTGCTTTTGTAAAGCGGCATGTAATAATATATACCGTATAATAAACGTATTATATTCTTTGCAAGCTCTTGCGGGCCACATACAATGAAGTCGTGGGCCGGATTTCGCCCGCGGGCCTTGAGTTTGACACCCATGTCCTAAACAGCCAGCAGTGAATGACAACACCGCTAGTGTTTGTTTGGTCGTGCAACATCTTACAAGTGGCATGTCATTACAATAAAGAAAGGTTTAAGTGAATAAAGGAGTTCACTAAAAGTAGGATTAACTTTAGAAATGCCACTTAATGCTTGAAAGTTGTTTGATTATTAAGATATGTGACAACAGCTTCACTTTTATATCTTAATGCTTCTGATTATCGTATTTGCATCGGACTGTTATACCTGGAACATAAACAAACAAGATTAATTGGTTGTAAACTTGGTTTTGTACAATTTACAAATAGTTTCCTGCGATGCAAGTCTGAGGCCTTTACGTATATATTTCTGATCCTTAAATGTGCCTTTCTGCGTGTGCGCAGCGATGAAGCTGATGACGGCGCTGGTGAACGTGGCGCTCAACCTGAGCATTCACCAGGACAACACGCAGAGGCAGTACGAGGCCGAGAGGAACAAGATCGCCGGGAAACGAGCCAACGACAAGCTGGAGCTGCTGCTGCAGAAGAGGAAGGAGGTGGGCTGATGTTAAAGGGCACCTATTATGCAAGATCCACTTCTTCATGTCTCTTCTACATCAACATGTGTCCCCTCTTCTTCATGTCTCTTCTACATCAACATGTGTCCCCTCTTCTCCATGCCTCTTCTACATCAACATGTGTCCCCTCTTCTTCATGTCTCTTCTACATCAACATGTGTCCCCTCTTCTTCATGTCTCTTCTACATCAACATGTGTCCCCTCTTCTCCATGCCTCTTCTACATCAACATGTGTCCCCTCTTCTACATCAACATGTGTCCCCTCTTCTCCATGTCTCTTCTACATCAACATGTGTCCCCTCTTCTCCATGCCTCTTCTACATCAACATGTGTCCCCTCTTCTCCATGTCTCTTCTACATCAACATGTGTCCCCTCTTCTCCATGTCTCTTCTACATCAACATGTGTCCCCTCTTCTTCATGTCTCTTCTACATCAACATGTGTCCCCTCTTCTACATCAACATGTGTCCCCTCTTCTCCATGTCTCTTCTACATCAACATGTGTCCCCTCTTCTTCATGCCTCTTCTACATTAACATGTGTCCCCTCTTCTTCATGTCTCTTCTACATCAACATGTGTCCCCTCTTCTTCATGTCTCTTCCACATCAACATGTGTCCCCTCTTCTTCATGTCTCTTCTACATCAACATGTGTCCCCTCTTCTTCATGTCTCTTCTACATCAACATGTGTCCCCTCTTCTTCATGCCTCTTCTACATCAACATGTGTCCCCTCTTCTTCATGTCTCTTCTACATCAACATGTGTCCCCTCTTCTTCATGTCTCTTCCACATCAACATGTGTCCCCTCTTCTTCATGTCTCTTCTACATCAACATGTGTCCCCTCTTCTTCATGTCTCTTCTACATCAACATGTGTCCCCTCTTCTTCATGTCTCTTCTACATCAACATGTGTCCCCTCTTCTTCATGTCTCTTCTACATCAACATGTGTCCCCTCTTCTTCATGTCTCTTCTACATCAACATGTGTCTCCTCTTCTTCATGTCTCTTCTACATCAACATGTGTCCCCTCTTCTTCATGTCTCTTCTACATCAATATGTGTCCCCTCTTCTTCATGTCTCTTCTACATCAACATGTGTCCCCTCTTCTTCATGCTTCTTCTACATCAACATGTGTCCCCTCTTCTTCATGTCTCTTCTACATCAACATGTGTCCCCTCTTCTTCATGTCTCTTCTACATCAATATGTGTCCCCTCTTCTTCATGTCTCTTCTACATCAACATGTGTCCCCTCTTCTTCATGCTTCTTCTACATCAACATGTGTCCCCTCTTCTTCATGTCTCTTCTTCATCAACATGTGTCCCCTCTTCTTCATGCTTCTTCTACATCAACATGTGTCCCCTCTTCTTCATGTCTCTTCTACATCAATATGTGTCCCCTCTTCTTCATGTCTCTTCTACATCAACATGTGTCCCCTCTTCTTCATGCTTCTTCTACATCAACATGTGTCCCCTCTTCTTCATGTCTCTTCTACATCAACATGTGTCCCCTCTTCTTCATGTCTCTTCTACATCAACATGTGTCCCCTCTTCTTCATGTCTCTTCTACATCAACATGTGTCCCCTTCTTCTTCATGCCTCTTCTACATCAACATGTGTCCCCTCTTCTTCATGTCTCTTCTACATCAACATGTGTCCCCTCTTCTTCATGTCTCTTCTACATCAACATGTGTCCCCTCTTCTTCATGTCTCTTCTACATCAACATGTGTCCCCTCTTCTTCATGTCTCTTCTACATCAACATGTGTCCCCTCTTCTTCATGTCTCTTCTACATCAACATGTGTCCCCTCTTCTTCATGTCTCTTCCACATAAACATGTGTCCCCTCTTCTTCATGTCTCTTCTACATCAACATGTGTCCCCTCTTCTTCATGTCTCTTCTACATCAACATGTGTCCCCTCTTGTTCATGTCTCTTCTACATCAACATGTGTCCCCTCTTCTTCATGTCTCTTCTACATCAACATGTGTCCCCTCTTCTTCATGTCTCTTCTACATCAACATGTGTCCCCTCTTCTTCATGTCTCTTCTACATCAACATGTGTCCCCTCTTCTTCATGTCTCTTCTACATCAACATGTGTCCCCACTTCTTCATGCCTCTTCTACATCACATGTGTCCCCTCTTCTTCATGCCTCTTCTACATCAACATGTGTCCCCTCTTCTTCATGTCTCTTCTACATCAACATGTGTCCCCTCTTCTTCATGCCTCTTCTACATCAACATGTGTCCCCTCTTCTTCATGCCTCTTCTACATCAACATGTGTCCCCTCTTCTTCATGTCTCTTCTACATCAACATGTGTCCCCTCTTCTTCATGCCTCTTCTACATCAACATGTGTCCCCTCTGTGTAAAGAGACTCTGAAAGTTTCAGGAACAAAGATTCTCTCTCTTTTTGTCCTGATCCATTTCTATAAAAACCTGTCTGAAAATGAGCTGATCAGATTTTGGCCACTTTATGATGTCATAATCACCAACCAAGGTAACCCCCCCCCCCTTATCACCTGAATCTCCTCCTAGAGCTCCATTGAGTTCTTTGTAACCAAATATCTCTCAGAGGGGCGTGGGGAGGGGCTCCTTATTTTCATCTAAAGTAACAGACAGAGAATCAGCACTTTGGAAACAGGGCTGAAACAGAGGGGATTATGGGTAATGCTGCAATGATCTGTTTGGTGTTTCAGCCAATCAGAGACATGTTTTGTATACATCTGAGACCTGTGATATATTGATGAAAAACAGTACAATAGGGGACCTTTAAGTAACTAAAGCTTTTCACGCAGAGCTTTTAACACATAGTCCTGAAACCAACCAACTGAGTATTTTATGGAGTGTTTGTCGTAACCTACACATTTTGTATTTTGGTTTTGCAGCAATATAACATGTTGTCTTGTGTGATCATTACTTGTCATGACGTTGGTAGTAGATGCCAACATTTCCTAAGATTTTCTCTTATGTTTTTCATCACGCTCTTGTAGTAAAACTTTGTATTTTTATCGTTGCAGCTTCAAGAAAATCAGGATGAAATAGAGAATATGATGAACTCTATCTTCAAGGGAATCTTTGTGCATCGCTACAGGTACATTTGATTTAATTTGATGTATTTATTTGTTTGTAACTTCTAGAAGATAATGCTACTTATATGTTCAAATGAATCACTAACCAGACATCAGCTTTTGTCATATGTTGTCTATCATAGCAGTTCGGAGACTTGTTTTTCACCGTTATAAATGTAATAACAATTCTTAAACTGATAGTAATAATAATGTTTTTGTGCTACTCTTGGTTTTCTAGGGATGCGATTGCTGAAATCCGAGCCATCTGTATTGAAGAGATTGGAGTGTGGATGAAAATGTACAGCGATGCTTTTCTTAATGACAGTTACCTGAAGTATGTTGGCTGGACATTACACGATAGGGTAAGAACACATCCATGAAACCTGACTGAGCTATTTCCCCTCGCACTTTTTTAAACAAGGTTAATGCACCACAAACACTCGAAATCTTGCCAAGTGTATTCGTCTAATACCTAGTCAGAATATGTCTCTACACCTGATATAAGACATAATAACTTCAGAAGTAACACTGCAGTGAGATATAGGGTCTTGTTTTTAGACGATGCATCATCTTGTTAAGTCCAAAAATCTTATTTTGAGTTGTATCTCGGATGAAACACAATTTTTTTTTTACATATTTATTAGAAAATCACTAACTTACATCAGAAAACCTTTGAGCATTTGCGGCTTATAGACAAGACATTTCCTGATTCTGGTCAAATATAGGTCAAAAGTAGTTCTCCCAGCTAATTACAAGATCTGATACATCTTAATATCCCTTCTTATTTTAAGAAATCTTACCAAGCAGATTTTCCCTCGTTCTATTGGCCGATTTTTTTTACTTATTTGAAGTGAAAACGGCTTGTTTTCAATATTGTTTAACTTGTTTTTGGAGCAGCATTTTTTCCCAGTGTGTTTCAGAGCTGGTTCTGAACACCCTGATGAACCGACACTAAACTCATTCAATGGTTTTTCTAATGTTCACACAAAGAAAGAATAGCCTTTTAATGGCCGCTCTCTCTTTCAGCAAGGAGAGGTGCGTCTGAAGTGCCTGAAGGCTCTGCAGAACCTGTACACAAACCGAGAGCTGTTCCCAAAGTTAGAGCTTTTCACCAACCGCTTCAAGGTAACACACAACGAGAAATCCTGACTGCTTTTACATACTCAAGAGCAGAACTGAGCAATGCTTAGATTGTGTTGCATTTCAGTTGACTCATTCCTCTATTTCTCTCTGTTTCGACAGGACCGTATCGTCTCCATGACGCTGGACAAGGAGTATGATGTGGCGGTGGAGGCCATCAGACTGGTCACACTCATCCTGCAGTGAGTCACTTCAATGCTTTCAACCTTTTTCCCATAACTAAACAGACTGTATTTTTAACAAGATTCATTTATAATTGATCAAATAACGGTCAAGTCATTAAAAGCACACGTCTAAGGTCACAAGTCAAATAGACAAGATGCTTCAGATGGGGATCAGGCTGCATGTATTTTTTCTTTTAATGTTTATTTTATTATCTTTGCTGTTTTGAAATGCCATTTTCTTAATGTCTTTCATTTTTGTAAAGCACTTTGAATGGGCTTGTGTTGAAAGGTGCTATATAAATAAACTTGCCTTCAGTGTTTTAATAAACAAGGAACTAGGGATTGTTCTACAGAGCCAGTCTACTGATCATCACGTTTAGCCTCACAAATATTCCTTTATAGATTTAACACATTTAGTTTCTTGCAAATGTTGTCTATTCACATAATTTGTTATTCTGACATCTTCTCATCTTTTACCAGAGATGGCAAAAGTACACACATCCTTTACTCAAGTAGAAGTACAGATACTCGTGTTTAAAGGTACTCTGGTAAAAGTAGAAGTACTGACTAAACTTCTTTACTCAAGTAAAAGTAAAGAGGGCTTTGAAATGTACTTCAGTAAAAAGTACCCATAACTACCAGCTGTTTTAAAGAGTACCTGACCTCCCTTCATATTAATCGAACAATAATGTCATTGTTAGCTAATGAATGTTTCCATGCTGAACAACGGCAACATGACAACGTTTCCATTGGTCCCTCTTCTTTAGAGAAGACCAGGAAATGATGGATACACGGATCGTGTTCAAATCAATAGGCACGCAATGACTCTAAATAATAATGATCACGCACCAAACACACATTCAGACTAAAGGAACCAGCTGTTTGGAAAATGTAAGAAGTAGAAAGTACAGGTATTTGAGTTCAACATGTAATAAGTAGAAAGTACAGGTATTTGAGTTCAACATGTAAGAAGTAGAAAGTACAGGTATTTGTGTTCAACATGTAAGAAGCAGAAAGTTCAGGTATTTGGGTTCAACATGTAAGAAGTAGAAAGTACAGGTATTTGAGTTCAACATGTAAGAAGTAGAAAGTACAGGTATTTGTGTTCAACATGTAAGAAGTAGAAAGTACAGGTATTTGGGTTCAACATGTAAGAAGTAGAAAGTACAGGTATTTGAGTTCAACATGTAAGAAGTAGAAAGTACAGGTATTTGTGTTCAACATGTAAGAAGTAGAAAGTACAGGTATTTGAGTTCAACATGTAAGAAGTAGAAAGTACAGGTATTTGTGTTCAACATGTAAGAAGTAGAAAGTACAGGTATTTGTGTTCAACATGTAAGAAGTAGAAAGTTCAGGTATTTGTGTTCAACATGTAAGAAGTAGAAAGTACAGGTATTTGAGTTCAACATGTAAGAAGCAGAAAGTACAGGTATTTGGGTTCAACATGTAAGAAGTAGAAAGTACAGGTATTTGTGTTCAACATGTAAGAAGCAGAAAGTACAGGTATTTGTGTTCAACATGTAAGAAGTAGAAAGTACAGGTATTTGAGTTCAACATGTAAGAAGTAGAAAGTACAGGTATTTGAGTTCAACATGTAAGAAGTAGAAAGTACAGGTATTTGTGTTCAACATGTAAGAAGTAGAAAGTACAGGTATTTGAGTTCAACATGTAAGAAGTAGAAAGTACAGGTATTTGTGTTAAACATGTAAGAAGTAGAAAGTACAGGTATTTGTGTTCAACATGTAAGAAGCAGAAAGTACAGGTATTTGTGTTCAACATGTAAGAAGTAGAAAGTACAGGTATTTGAGTTCAACATGTAAGAAGTAGAAAGTACAGGTATTTGTGTTCAACATGTAAGAAGCAGAAAGTTCAGGTATTTGTGTTCAAAATATAAGAAGTCAAAGTAAAAAGTCGTCAGCAAAATAAGTAGTGGAGTAAAGTACTGATACCAGAAAACTTTAGTACAGTAACGAAGTATTTGTACTCCACTACTTCCCACCTCAGTCTTTTACTGAGGAGAAATAAAGGTCGGTTTGTGTTCTTGTGTTGAGTGTAACTCATTTTGATGATCTGTTGCAGGGGCAGTGAAGACGCCCTATCCAATGAGGACTGTGAGAACGTGTACCACCTGGTCTACTCGGCCCACCGACCTGTGGCAGTAGCTGCCGGAGAGTTCCTGCACAGGAAGTGAGTCCATCTCCTAACTCAACCTCAAACAATTCTGACTTGAAATAATGTTGAGATTCATTTACGTCGGATCTATTTGTCATTTTATAGTGATTTGAAGATCTGCCTTTCTCCATTTTGTTCACTGATACATCTCTCTTCCTCCTCCCTCTCAGATTGTTCAGTCGTCATGACCCTCTGGCGGAGGAAGCGTTGGCGAAGCGCAGAGGGAGGAGCAGTCCCAACGGAAACCTCATCCGCATGCTGGTGCTCTTCTTTCTGGAGAGCGAGGTAACACAGGATTCCAACACGATGGATGATATGTACTAAGCATGCACTTATTTGCAGTTAAAAATATATGTGTTATTTTATTGGTGAGATGGTGTATTTTTTAAACTGGCCCACTTGCAACAATATCAGTTGTGAATATGAATTATAAGAATTCTGATCATGTACTGTGTGTGTGTTTGTGTGTTCGTGTGTGTGTTGTGTGTGTAGCTTCATGAACACGCAGCATACCTGGTGGACTCGCTGTGGGAGAGCTCTCAGGAGCTGCTGAAGGACTGGGAGTGTATGACTGAGCTTCTGCTGGAGGAGCCTGTGCAGGGAGAGGAGGGTACGACACACACACACGCACACACACATTAAACTGTTCTCTCATTAAACCCTGTGAAACAGCTTTAGGCCTCTTCTTCACGTCAAGCACAACATCACAGCCATGTCAGCTAGAATATTAAGAACTATTTATATTTTATTTGTATTTACTTGCTCTATTTTATCTGTCTTATCTCCCCACTGGTTTCTCTGATTCTCTGTATTGTCTCCCCACTGGTTTCTCTGACTCTCTGTCTTATCTCCCCACTGGTTTCTCTGACTCTCTGTCTTATCTCCCCACTGGTTTCTCTGACTCTCTGTCTTATCTCCACACTGGTTTATCTGACTCTCTGTATTGTCTCCCCACTGGTTTCTCTGACTCTCTGTCTTATCTCCACACTGGTTTCTCTGACTCTGTATTGTCTCCCCACTGGTTTCTCTGACTCTGTATTGTCTCCCCACTGGTTTCTCTGACTCTCTGTATTGTCTCCCCACTGGTTTCTCTGACTCTGTATTGTCTCCCCACTGGTTTCTCTGACTCTCTGTATTGTCTCCCCACTGGTTTCTCTGACTCTGTATTGTCTCCCCACTGGTTTCTCTGACTCTCTGTTTTATCTCCCCACTGGTTTCTCTGACTCTCTGTATTGTCTCCCCACTGGTTTCTCTGACTCTGTTTTATCTCCCCACTGGTTTCTATGACTCTCTGTCTTATCTCCCCACTGGTTTATCTGACTCTCTGTCTTATCTCCACACTGGTTTCTATGACTCTCTGTCTTATCTCCACACTGGTTTCTCTGACTCTCTGTCTTATCTCCCCACTGGTTTCTCTGACTCTCTGTCTTATCTCCCCACTGGTTTATCTGACTCTCTGTCTTATCTCCACACTGGTTTCTATGACTCTCTGTCTTATCTCCACACTGGTTTCTCTGACTCTCTGTCTTATCTCCCCACTGGTTTCTCTGACTCTCTGTATTGTCTCTGACTGGTTTCTCTGACTCTCTGTCTTATCTACCCACTGGTTTCTCTGACTCTCTGTCTTATCTCCACACTGGTTTCTCTGACTCTCTGTCTTATCTCCCCACTGGTTTCTCTGACTCTCTGTCTTATCTCCACACTGGTTTCTCTGACTCTCTGTCTTATCTCCACACTGGTTTCTCTGACTCTCTGTCTTATCTCCACACTGGTTTCTCTGACTCTCTGTCTTATCTCCACACTGGTTTCTCTGACTCTCTGTCTTATCTCCCCACTGGTTTCTCTGACTCTCTGTCTTATCTCCACACTGGTTTCTCTGACTCTCTGTCTTATCTCCCCACTGGTTTCTCTGACTCTCTGTCTTATCTCCACACTGGTTTCTCTGACTCTCTGTCTTATCTCCCCACTGGTTTCTCTGACTCTCTGTCTTATCTCCACACTGGTTTCTCTGATTCTCTGTTTTATCTCCCCACTGGTTTCTTTGACTCTCTGTCTTATCTCCCCACTGGTTTCTCTGACTCTCTGTTTTATCTCCCCACTGGTTTCTCTGACTCTCTGTATTGTCTCCCCACTGGTTTCTCTGACTCTCTGTATTGTCTCCCCACTGGTTTCTCTGACTCTCTGTTTTATCTCCACACTGGTTTCTCTGACTCTCTGTCTTATCTCCCCACTGGTTTCTCTGACTCTCTGTCTTATCTCCCCACTGGTTTCTCTGACTCTCTGTTTTATCTCCCCACTGGTTTCTCTGGCTCTCTGTATTGTCTCCGCACTGGTTTATCTGACTCTCTGTATTGTCTCCCCACTGGTTTCTCTGACTCTCTGTATTATCTCCACACTGGTTTCTCTGACTCTCTGTCTTATCTCCCCACTGGTTTCTCTGACTCTCTGTCTTATCTCCACACTGGTTTCTCTGACTCTCTGTCTTATCTCCCCACTGGTTTCTCTGACTCTCTGTCTTATCTCCCCACTGGTTTCTCTGACTCTCTGTCTTATCTCCACACTGGTTTCTCTGACTCTCTGTCTTATCTCCCCACTGGTTTCTCTGACTCTCTGTATTGTCTCCCCACTGGTTTCTCTGACTCTCTGTCTTATCTCCACACTGGTTTCTCTGACTCTCTGTCTTATCTCCACACTGGTTTCTCTGACTCTCTGTATTGTCTCTGACTGGTTTCTCTGACTCTCTGTCTTATCTCCCCACTGGTTTATCTGACTCTCTGTTTTATCTCCCCACTGGTTTCTCTGACTCTCTGTCTTATCTCCACACTGGTTTCTCTGACTCTCTGTCTTATCTCCCCACTGGTTTCTCTGACTCTCTGTTTTATCTCCCCACTGGTTTCTCTGACTCTCTGTCTTATCTCCACACTGGTTTATCTGACTCTGTTTTATCTCCCCACTGGTTTCTCTGACTCTCTGTTTTATCTCCCCACTGGTTTCTCTGACTCTCTGTCTTATATCCACACTGGTTTCTCTGACTCTCTGTATTGTCTCTGACTGGTTTCTCTGACTCTCTGTCTTATCTCCCCACTGGTTTCTCTGACTCTCTGTTTTATCTCCACACTGGTTTCTCTGACTCTCTGTCTTATCTCCACACTGGTTTCTCTGACTCTCTGTCTTATCTCCCCACTGGTTTCTCTGACTCTCTGTTTTATCTCCCCACTGGTTTCTCTGACTCTCTGTCTTATCTCCACACTGGTTTATCTGACTCTGTTTTATCTCCCCACTGGTTTCTCTGACTCTCTGTTTATCTCCCCACTGGTTTCTCTGACTCTCTGTCTTATATCCACACTGGTTTCTCTGACTCTCTGTATTGTCTCTGACTGGTTTCTCTGACTCTCTGTCTTATCTCCCCACTGGTTTCTCTGACTCTCTGTTTTATCTCCCCACTGGTTTCTCTGACTCTCTGTCTTATCTCCACACTGGTTTCTCTGACTCTCTGTTTTATCTCCCCACTGGTTTCTCTGACTCTCTGTTTTATCTCCCCACTGGTTTCTCTGACTCTCTGTCTTATCTCCCCACTGGTTTCTCTGACTCTCTGTCTTATCTCCCCACTGGTTTCTCTGACTCTCAGTATTGTCTCTGACTGGTTTCTCTGACTCTCTGTTTTATCTCCCCACTGGTTTATCTGACTCTCTGTATTGTCTCTGACTGGTTTCTCTGACTCTCTGTCTTATCTCCACACTGGTTTATCTGACTCTCTGTCTTATCTCCACACTGGTTTCTCTGACTCTCTGTATTGTCTCTGACTGGTTTCTCTGACTCTCTCCTCCTGTGTTTGCAGTGTTGTCGGACAGACAGGAGAGCGCTCTGATAGAGCTGATGGTGTGCACCCTCCGTCAGGCAGCAGAGGCTCACCCACCGGTCGGCAGAGGCACCGGAAAACGGGTAGGTCGAGTATACACACTGTACTACCAGCATTCACTTTAACTGTACACATATTGACACAGTTGTGTGGAGATAGCAGTCCGATGCTGTTGTCCTTGGTTACAAAATAAATGTCTTAATATGCCAATTTCAAAGAATAGATTTTCACATGACTTTTTTTTTACAGATGGTTTTCTTCATGTTTTCAGTGTTTCAGAGTAATACAATTCGCCCCCCCCTTGGTTCGGACACCTTCTGTGTTGTTGTATTTATAATCCTTATATACCTTTATTGTTTATATTTACTGTTTACTCAGCCTGCACTCGAATTCATTCATAGATTAATTCAGCGTTAAATTGATACAATTTCTAAAAAACACCACATGTGTGTAACTGCCGTAAGTGTTCAATTCAAGTGCTCAAAATTAAAATTAAAACAGCTGGATATCTAACGGAGTGTGTATTTATTGTCAGCAAGCTTCGGCACATTTATGAATACATGCTGAGATTGCAAAACAGATTTATTTGTTCCATCCATGAATAACCTTCTTGGTCACAATGAAAGAACAGAAGACTCAGAAAAGCACTGTTTATTTCCCTTTTTGATGCATTTTTTTACACATTTGACATTCTGCTTGTCCAGGTGTTGACAGCGAAGGAGAGGAAGACGCAGATAGACGATAAGAACAAACTGACAGAGCACTACATCATGGCGCTGCCCATGCTGCTGTCCAAGGTAAAACCTCTCTGAAGCTCATCCTGCAGCAGACACTGATTAACGAGCGGTGGAGTGACTGTTTGTCGAAATAATTGATCAGGGTGTTATTTATATAGCCATGAGAAGTGTTATTGAATGAAAGCCAATCTGGAGAGGTGTGCTGGCCAAATACTTGTCTGTTTTATTAACTGGGAAACAAAAAAAGAGATTGATGGGTTTGTTTTTTGTCTATTCTGCCTCTGAATGTCGGCTTGTGACTTTTTTTTCTGTATAGATCCGGGTAAATAAAGCATCACAGATATCTATTTCTTAGCTTTTCTGTACTCTGTTACAATGTGCTAACTTATCTGATGCACTAGTAGTGGTGCTTCTGGAATAATTCACATAGTCAGGACGCTTATATGATTCATTATGTAATTAGAGCCCATTCAGTCTTTTACCAAAAGCACCTCAAAGCTTTGTTATTTTAAGATGAAGAGTTGAAAAAAACTGTAAAACTCCATGTTTCCTGACAACTCATTTGACCTTAAAAGAGATATACAACTATGCTACAGAAGGCTTTTTATGAAGTATTATAAGCTATACATCATATTGATTACATTACAGTACATTGTGCTGACTCTTTGATCCAAAGCGACTTACAATAAGTTCATTGTAAGTCGAGAAACAAACTCAAAAGCAAGAATACTGCAGGTGCATCTCCTATCTATAAACCCAACCAGATTAAGTGCCACTGCATTAGCTTCACTTAAAGCCAAACCTACGTACAGACAGTGTTGGGACTAACACGGTACAAAGTAACGCGTTACTGTAACGCCGTTATTTTTGGCAGTAACTAGTACTCTAACGCATTACTTTTTTTATTCAGTAACTCAGTTACCGTTACTACATGGTGCGTTACTCCGTTAGTTTTTTTTATATAGTCAACAGCCAGGCGAACAGAGATGAGAACTGTACTTAAGTACTTGAGTAAATGTACTTAGATACTTCCTGTGTCACATGCGGAGACGCGCTGTGGGCGTGTTTGTGTTGTTTACTAACAAGACTATCATGGCGGCGGCGGAGCTCAAGTCTAGTTTCTCCACCTGCAGATATTCTCACTATTTCACTTTTGTCGAGCACAAAGAAAAGAACGTTTTAGTTAAATGTAAGTTGTGTCTTGGCGGGTCAAAGGTCCTATCTACTGCCCAAACCAGTAATTCAAATCTCTTAAAACATCTGCAAAAACAACATGCTGGGACGAAGCTAGTAGCTAAGACCACAGAGACTCAGCCGACGCCACTCCACCTCCACCTAAGCAACAGCGGCTGGATTTTAACCAAGGGACTGCTAGCCAGGGAAAAGTCGATAAAGCCATAAACGCATTACTTTTTGGCGTAAGTAACTGAGTTACTTTTGAAATGAAGTAACTAGTAATGGTAACTAGTTACTGGTTTTCAGTAACTAGCACAACACTGCGTACAGAAGATAATGTTTCTTGTTAAATTATTGTTATTAGCAAAGATACAATTCAAATGTAGTTATATATATATATATAGCCCAATATCATAAAACACATTTGTCTCAAGAGCGCTTCACAAATCAACGAACATGAATGATAATGTAAGATGCAGTGGAAACAAGTGAGTTCTCAGCAGGGCCGTTTCTAGCTTTTTGGGGGCCCTATGCAAGATGCTGTTCGGGGGCCCTTTTTCTTCAAACTACAATGGGGGGATTCCGAAGCCTTTAAGATGATCTGTGGAGATGCTTCAATCTGTTACACTTTAAGAGGAAAACAGGCTAATTTCACAAAAACCAAGCAATTGAAACTTACAACTAATTATATTAAAAAGGTAAACAATAAGGCTCCTCTACGTCAATAAATGCAAGAGATGCAGCATTTTCTCAACAACGTTTAGTATACATTTTTCATCTTCCTCAGACGCCACTCATTGGGTGACAGCCCAGTAATGATTTGGACGTTATTACCCCACAAACACAAGCCACAGCTTTGCTATCATTGCAGTTTAGTTGTGTTTATATCCTATCCTACATTTGATTTTAAGCATATAATGCTTCACCGAACACAGGAGGGGGCTTGGCTGTCTACAAATAAAGACGGCTAATTTTAATCCTCGCCAAATATATTGAGGCTGAACCTGAACTTTCAGCTTGAGGGCCCCCTAGTGGCCGTGGGGGGGGCCCTATGCATCCACATAGTCCGCCTATAGGAAAAAATTGCCCTGGTTTCAGTCTGCGATGGAAGGTGTGTAGACTCTCTGATGTCCTGATTATCTGTTTCTCACCTCTCCATCTCCTCACAGTACCAGGCGGACTCGGAGAAGGTGGCCAACCTGCTGCAGATCCCTCAGTTCTTCGACCTGGACGTGTACAGCGCCGGTCGGATGGAGAAGCACCTGGACGCCCTGCTGAAGCAGATCCGCCTGGTGGTGGAGAAGCACATCGAGATGGACGTGCTGGAGGCCTGCAGTAAGACCTACAGCATCCTCTGCTCCGAGGAGTACACCATCATGAACCGCGTGGACATCGCCCGCTCGCAACTCATCGACGAGATGACCGACCGCTTCTCTCACTCTGTGGAGGATCTGCTGCAGGAGGTATGAGTGGATGTGGATATGGGGAGGTATGAGGGAAGAGAAGCAGGGGTTGGTGCAGTAGTGACTGGTGAAAGAAATGATGCAGGTGTAAAAGTAAGCACTTAATGTCTTTGAAATGAAGCCGCAAGATGCACAGGAAGTGTGGACAATTAGAGGTATGGCATTTTTAAGTATAAAGGTAGTAACACATAACTAGGGATGCCTGATATGATTTTTTTATTATCTGATATAATGAACCATTCATTAGATATTTAATCCGTCATTTCACATTTTGGTGAAATTCTCTTCAGAGAATATGCGAGTGATCAAAGAGAATATATGATCGCAAAGCTCTGACCTAACCAAATGCAATTGACATTACTATTGTTAACAAAACACTTCACACTGGCTAACATGGTCATTTTAATTATGTTTTATTCATCTAAAGTTGTGGACTAAACCATTTTGAAGGTGCTTGTTATGTCAATGAAAGACAATTATAATAATATTTATTTTAATAATATAACATTTCCCATAATTCATCAGACCAATTTATATCCAGCATCCTCGCATATGACCCCAGCATCCGTAGTCTTTGTGCACTAACAGGTGTTTGTTATTCTGCAGGCGGAGGAGGCCGATGACGACGATATCTACAACGTTTTATCTACGCTCAAGAGACTCACAGCCTTCCACAAGTAAGAGAAGAGAAACTGTAATGTTAACTGACTGAAAGCACTGGATATCACTTAATTAAAGCTAAATGCCAGATACTCTATGAATGTGATTTATTGACCTCTTGTTTCCTGTTTCAGCGCCCATGACCTGACCCGGTGGGATTTATTTGGGAGCTGCTACCGGCTGCTGAAGGCGGGCATCGAGCAGGGCTCCATGCCGGAGCAGATCGCCGTGCAGGCCCTGCAGTGCTCGCAATACTCCGTCCTCTGGCAGCTGGTGAAGGTCACAGAGGGCTCTCCCAGCAAGGTGACACATGGATCCTGAATAATACTTACCTGTAGATACATTTTCTGTCCTTAGCTAATCAGTTATTTGACCAGAGGTGGGAAGTAGTGGAGTACAAATACTTTGTTACTGTACTTAAGTACATTTTTCTGGTATCAGTACTTTACTCCACTACTTATTTTATTTCCACCTTTATTTCAAACATATTATTTAAAAACAGAATACTGTATTGGTAGAACACAACATTTTTTGTGTCAAACAATATTTATATATTCAACAAAAATAATAATAATGAATCATAAGTGTCCGAAAAGGAGCGGGAGGAAGCATAATGTTTAATAAGATATTTACTAAGGCAAAATGCTGCTAGTTTTACAATAACAAAAACACATTTTAATAATACTGATAACCTAGGTCATCATTTGTTGATTGTCATTGGACTAGATCTTTGCCTGACCCGACCAGCGTCAGCACAAAGTGAATTGATTCTTTAATAGAGTTAGCAGTTGACTAAATTATATATTTTAAGTTCACCCGCATTTAGCCATGAAACATGTATCCTGACTGATGCTGTTTAATATCGATTTCCTTTAAAGTGCTCATTGTGTGTGTGTATGTGTGTGTGTGTGTGTGTGTGTGTGTGTGTGTGTGTGTGTGTGTGTGTGTGTGTGTGTGTGTGTGTGTGTGTGTGTGTGTGTGTGTGTGTGTGTGTGTGTGTGTGTGTGTGTGTGTGTGTGTGTGTGTGTGTGTGTGTGTGTGTGTGTGTGTGTGTGTGTGTGTGGTGTGTGTGTGTGTGTGTGTGTGTGTGTGTGTGTGTGTGTGTGTTTGCAGGATGAGATGTTGGCTCTCAGGAGAGTGGTGAAGTCGTTCCTGGCTGTGTGCCAGCAGTGCCTGTCCAACGTCAACACAATGGTCAAAGAGCAGGTAACAAAACACATCTGAAACAAGCTGCGCACACCTTTAGTGAAGAATAGATGTGTCTTGGGAACAGGTGAACAATTTTAAATTATAAACAGTGTACAGCTTTCTTTACAATTTATCAAGTCAAAGTCAACTTAATTGTCAATCTGTCAGTTGTGTGTACAGACAGAGATTGAAATACCGTTTCCCACAATCCCGAATACAAAAATACAAATATGTATATCCTATATATACACAATCAACAGACACATCTATACATATGCACACATTAAGATACACAACAATCAATATATACAAAATAACAGTCACTTCAATATCTTTGGGAATATACATTAGTGCAAGACACGACTGTCACAGTTTGTGATATGATATGACAATTTAAGGTTTGATATGTAATCCTGGAGAGGATATAGAAGGATAGACAGATAGCAAAAATAATTGCAGTGTTAAAAAATCATTGAAATGTTTCCCTGTATTTTCTTCTGTCATTTTTCATATTTTGACATTTGTTGTTGAGTTACTCTGGAAAATAGTTTTTTGTTTCAATGGTTTTCAAATGTATTATTTTTCCCATTTGTTAATGCTCAAAGGTTAGTTACTAGTAAAGGAATAGGTAGAATAGACAGTAATAATAATAGATTACATTTGTATAGCGCCTTTCAAGGGACCCAAGGCCGCTTTACATGGTGAACAAACAGACAAAAGGGTCAAATAATAAAGTACAACATTAAATAAATAGCAGTAGGAGTGGAGGCAGGGGGACTGTGATGGGTTAGGGGTCAAAGGCCATGGTGAGTTTATAATGATGACTTGAGGTAGGTTTTTTTAATCAAATCCCAACCCTTCATTTGCTCCTGCATCAGGCGTTCATGCTGCTCTGCGACCTGCTGACGATCTTCAGTCACCAGCTGGCCTCCGGCAGCAGAGAGGGGTTCCAGCCGCTCGTCTTCAACCCGGACGGCACTCTGCAGAACGAGCTGCTCAACTTCGTCCTGGACCACGTCTTCATCGACCAGGACGAAGAGAGTCAGAGCATGGGTGAGGGTCCAAGGACGTTTAAGGAAATACATAAGAATGAAATACTCTTAAAGGTCACCTATTATGCAAAATCCTCTTTTTCATGTCTCTTCTACATCAACATGTGTCCCTTCTTCTCCATGTCTCTTCTACATCAACATGTGTCCCCTCTTCTTCATGTCTCTTCTACATCAACATGTGTCCCCTCGTCTTCATGTCTCTTCTACATCAACATGTGTCCCCTCTTCTTCATGTCTCTTCTACATCAACATGTGTCCCCTCTTCTTCATGTCTCTTCTACATCAACATGTGTCCCCTCTTCTTCATGTCTCTTCTACATCAACATGTGTCCCCTCTGTGGAAAGAGACTCTGAAAGTTTCAGGAACAAAGATTCTCTCTCTTTTTGTCCTGATCCATTTCTATAAAAACCTGTCTGAAAATGAGCTGATCAGATTTTGGCCACTTTATGATGTCATAACGATGTGTTGTCTTGTGTAACCATTAGCCAATCAGCAACCAAGGTAACCCCCCCCCCCCCACCTTATCACCTGAATCTCCTCCTAGAGCACCATTGAGTTCTTTGTAACCAAATCTCTCTCAGAGGGGCGTGGGGAGGGGCTCCTTATTTTCATCTGAAGTAACAGACAGAGAATCAGCACTTTGGAAACAGGGCTGAAACAGAGGGGATTATGGGTAATGCTGCAATGATCTGTTTGGTGTTTGGAGCCAAACACTTCAGAGACATGTTTTGTATATATCTGAGTCCTATAATATATTGATGAAAAACAGTATCATAGGCGACCTTTTTAAAGATCAACTCACCTTTTCTCTTCCTCCCGCTCCTTCTTCTCCTCTTCACTTCTAACTTCCTCCCAACTGCAGAGGGAGACGAGGAGGACGAGGCCAATAAGATCGAAGCTCTCCACAAAAGGAGAAATCTGCTCGCAGCTTTCTGCAAACTCATCATTTTCGACATCGTAGACATGCCCGCTGCGGCCGACATCTTCAAACACTACATGAAGGTGACTGTACCTTACATAAACACTGAAATAATCAATATAAAATAAAAATAAATTGCAATATGAAACCGATACAAGTTGGAAGTCGGCAGATTATGAGTTTAGGATAAGATTATAAATGTTAAAAGACAGTGAAAGATTTTTATTCTCGAGTCAAGATACTCAAACTGATTTTGCCGCATTGTCCCTTAGCAAATCTTTGATGTCCTAACAAAGGGGTCTGCAACCTTTTTGACCAAAAGAGCCATTTTGCACCCGTTTCCAACACTTGTTTTTGTCTGGAGCCGCAAAACATATTTGAAATAAATAAAACATATAGCTGCACCCTAAAAAGAGTTAAAGGTAGGGTATGTAATTTATTTCAGAAACACTTCTTGTTATATTCCATGGAATGCTCTTAACATCCCGTTAGCAATGAATACATTAACTGCTTTGACAATAAATACATAAAATAATGTAATCTGTGGAAGCCGTGGCGCTGTAAAAAGCACGACCAATCATCTGAGCCGGCCCGGCTAAAGTAACTGGATGGCCTACCTGCCTGTCAGCCTTCCATCTGTGCACAAACTTATCTCGTGCCCTCATTGGTCATGTGCACGTTCGTGTGTGTTGGAGGAGGGGCTCTGTAAGGAAGTCTGAAGGAAGAGGCAGATTTTTTCCGGCTGCGTATTTTCAAATTCTAGCGCACTCGAGCTGGTTTCTCCAAAATGACATACTCCACCTTTAACTGACTGAATTATGACTGAAGATCGTCAGCGGTCTTCCTCTTCCTTTTTTCCCCTCGATACGTAAAGGCTGCAGCACCTTTGACAACTCGGATCGTTTGCTGTGAAAGCAGATAACTCTGTCCACGCAGAATTAAACCCTCTGTGTTCCTCCCATACTTTTCTTTTCTTTGATTTATCCATAGTTCGCTCATCGAGCCGGGGGTCAGGTTATTCACCTGCAAGAAAAGGCACTGGCGCGGGACCGTAGCAGGATGTGACGCATATTTTAGTTGACCTAATTAAAACCGTTTTGTTTTTTATTTATGTGTCACAGTATCACCTCAAAATACAAGATACGAAACATTTTCAACCATGCAACAAAATATAAATAGTCCTACAAATACTTTTATTTTATTTCCTTCTTATTTTTGTCTAAGCTCAAGGGAGCCAGAGCAGAGGGCTTAAAGAGCTGCATGCGGCTCACCGACCCCTGTCCTAACATGATATCATTATAAAATAGTGTAACATTTTGGGGTCCTTAACCCTTGTGTTGTGTTCAAAAGCTGTTACCGTTCATGGTGTTCGCGGGTCAATTTTGACCCATGATTTATCTCAGTCCAAAACACACAACAAAAATTACTATCATCCAATATTGTTTTAACTACATCATAACTAACTTATAATTCATTCATAACCGAACAATCCTGTTGTAATTTAATGTCATGGCCCCAAAACACATTGCACCACATATTGCACACGTGCATGTGTGTGTTCAGGTTCAAGTGTTAGTGTACATATTCTTTGAGAAAGGTGGAGTTCCCGTGGGGGGAGGGGGGGCAGAGGGAGGGGAGACCAGGTGCATGTTGCGAACAATTATTGTTACAGTGGATGAAGGGGGCGGGGGAGGGGTGTCTAAAGTCAAAGATGAATCTTGATTGGGCCAAATTTGACCTCGAGTCACCCAAAACAATTCTGCTGGGTCTCCCCAGACCCGAACACCAAATTCTACACTTTTTTTTTTAGAGACCTTCAGACTTGGCAAATATGGTCAAAATCAGTTTTGTAGTGTTTATATGGCTGTTGTGGAGGATATCATGAAGCCTTGTTCCGATACAAAAACTAGAGCGTAGTTATTATATCATTTTAACTTGGAACGGGAGACCCGAACACAACACAAGGGTTAAATGTGAAAAATATGACTGCTCTCGGATTTATCTTTGTAAAAATGTGTTGGTTTGCAGCGAGATAAAAGCATAGAAATTAATGAATGCAATAATGACAAAATCAAGGAGTTTTTACTCAATGGAAATAAATAAGAAAATCAAGGAAAACAACAAATCAACCTTAAATTAAATCATTTCAGGTTGATGATGTAAACCTGTAAATGACATCATAATAAATGCACTAAACTGTCCCCTTGCTTGTTGCTAACTGCCTGTTTTTTTTCCTCTGCTTCAGTATTATAATGATTACGGCGACATCATCAAGGAGACTCTGAGTAAAACAAGACAGACGGACAAGATTCAGTGCGCCAAGACGCTCATCCTCAGTCTGCAGCAGGTGAGGCTTCAACAACATCACATGACAACATATCGCATTCTTTAAAGGTCTCCTATCATGCGAAATGCACTCCTGTCCTTTATACATATGTGTCCCCGGTGTGTCGGGGAACTCACAAAGTGTAAGAAAATAAAACCCTCTCTTTTCCCCTCCGTACCCAAATCTCTAAAAACGGGGGTACGACGGAGCTGATCCAGATTTGTGTCCGATATGACGTAATATCTGAAATGTGGACCCACGGCCCAATCAGAAACGTTGCTATCAGAAACAATGCCCGACTGTTTTGGACGTAATATGGTCTTTGTTTACATTAGCATCGCTAACACTCAGAGCTAACCTGTACTGGAGAGCATGTGTGTGAAGAAGCAGGAAATAAAAAGGAACTCACCTTGTGGTATAACCGGCAAGAGAGAAAGCGTTTGAGCTCCATACTGTTTCAGAAATAATCCTTGATGTGGTTTAGAACATGACGCATTTAGCTGAATCTGCCGGGTAATTCTGAGCAGGCACAAGCTCCCCCTCTTCCGCTAAGGACCCAGAATCAGCACTTTTCTAACAGGGCTGAAATAGAGGGGTATGAGAGATGTCTAAAATGCATGATATGTGCAAAACACATCATAGACATGTTTTTTATATATTTGTATATATCTGACACCTATAATATATAACTTAAAATATCATGATGGGAGATGTTTAAGTGATGAGAGCTTTCATCAGTGCAAACCCACAAACACTGTGTCGTCTTGTGTGTTCCAGCTGTTCAACGAGCTGCTTCAGGACCAGGGCCCCACTCTGGACCGCACCTCCTCTCACGTCAGCGGGATCAAGGAGCTGGCCCGCCGCTTCGCCCTCACCTTCGGCCTCGACCAGATCAAGACCAGAGAGGCGGTGGCCACGCTGCACAAGTAAGACCTGAGGCTGTGTTTGGACTCACAGCGTTTATCAGACGGAAAGAACGTGCATGAGATTAGAGAAACAGTATGTTCACCAGAGATGGCAAAAGTACACACATCCTTTACTCAAGTAGAAGAACAGATACTCGTGTTTAAAAATACTCTGGTGAAAGTAGTGACTAAACTTCTTTACTCAAGTCAAAGTAAAGAGGCTTTGAAATGTACTTCAGTAAAAAGTACCCATAACTACCAGCTGTTTTAAAGAGTACCTGACCTCCCTTTATATTAATAGAACAATAATGTTGTTAGCTAATGAATGTTTCCATGCTGAACAACGGCAACATGACAACGTTTCCATTGGTCCCTCTTCTTTAGAGAAGACCAGGAAATGATGGACACACGGATCGTGTTCAAATCAATAGGCACGCAATGACTCTAAATAATAATGATCACGCACCAAACACACATTCAAACTAAAGGAACCAGCTGTTTGGAAAATGAGAGAAGTAGAAAGTACAGGTATTTGTGTTCAACATGTGAGAAGTCAAAGTGAAAAGTCGTCAGAAAAATAAGTAGTGGAGTAAAGTAGTGATGCAAGAAAAATGTACTTAAGTACAGTAACAAAGTATTTGTACTCCACTACTTCCCACCTCTGATGTTCAGTCATGAAAGTTGATATCCTCTCAGCTTTACATCAATTAGAAAGTGTACAGATGACTCGGCTGCAATTTAGTAATGCTGATTCAAATCTATGTAAAAATGTCGTATAAGAATTTACAAATTACCATATTTTTATTTCGAAATTAAAAAATTCCTATCACGATTCTTAAACGCAACTCAAGTCAGAATTAATTAGCAAAATATGTTATAACCTTTTCACAGGTGTAAACAAATAAATAATCTGGAGTTCATTGAGAATGAATCAAAATGTCTGTATCTGTTCGGTATTATAGCCTCCATTACAAACATAGGATGCTGTGAGGGAGTGGCCTGAGTTTCTTCTATCCTGAGGGAAAAAACATATTTTATTACGGCCTTGGAAAAGTCTGAAGTCGAGCTTTCTTCAAAGGTTTTATTTGTCATACACAGGAACAGTGTAGTTGTGCAATTCAGATCTCGGCTCAAATGCAACATAAATATGTATAAGACATATTTATATAAGACAATAATAAAATAGTGCCAGCAATTTAAAAATATCTTTTGGTGTCAGACGCTCATTTTTCTTTTGCCTTCCATTTATTTTTTACTTTCCTTCTTTGTCTTTCCCCCTCCTAATGAATTGTTCTGTCTCCACTTTCTACCTCTTCCTCTCTCTTGTATCAGGGATGGAATAGAGTTTGCATTTAAGTACCCGAATCCTCGAGGAAACGAGTTTCCTCCCCTCAACCTGGCCTTCCTGGAGGTTCTCAGTGAATTCTCCTCTAAACTCATCCGCCAAGACAAAAAGACGGTGTAAGTACTCCCTTTCATCTTTCTGTTACGTCAGGCAAACCTCAATAAGTCACTGAACACATCCATAACTCAGGGTTCGTACGGTCATTTCAAACCTGGAAAAGTCATGGAAATTCAAAATGATAATTCCAGGCCCTGGAAAAGTTATGGAAAAGTCATGGAAATGTAACTAAAGTTGGATCAGATATAATTTATATTTGAGCTAATCGCCGAAATAGTAATACTATAATGATAATAAATACTGTATCGTATAGTAATGAAACGTAAAATGGCATTTAACTGACGAGGTATTTTGCTGGTGAGAGATTTTAGTTGCTTTAGCGTGTAGAAAGCCTACTATTTGATTTGTTTTAGATACACGACATGTTTCAGACCTTATTTTCCTGTTCCATGTTCAAATAAACAATTTTCAGTGGTACCGCTGAAAAAGAGTAATTTTTTTGGTCATTAGGTAAAGGTCATGGAGAAGTCATTGAAAATCATTGGTGAAAAAGTGTATGAACCCCGATAACTACATTTCAAATTAAATGAATCGTGCTGAAATGCTCCTCAGCCACTCATACCTGGAGAAGTTCATGTTGGACTCGATGTCGGAGCGCCGGGAGGACGTGTGGCTGCCGCTGATCTCCTACAGGAACAGCCTGCTGACGGGGGGGGACGAGGACCTCATGTCCGTCACATCGGGCTCCAGCAGCAAGGCCGCCTCCGTGCGCAGCAAGAAGGCCCGGCCGGTGGTGCACAAGAAGCGCATCGAGGGTGAGGAGACACACGCACACAGATTTGTTGTGACTGGCGAAGCCACACACAGTCTAGTATTCGACATACTTATCTCATCTTATTCTCCTTCTTCCGCCACAAATGTCGTCACGCTACTCGTCCGGCAGCGTTGACACGAAACACACAAAACACATCAAAACGTGCGGAATGATTGGGTTGCTATGTCTTTTATAAGAGATTCGCCTAGCCGTTGCACAATATTGTCAATACATTCTCTGTCAGGGTGTCTCTCGTTCACTGGCAGGGCGTTGCCGTGGAAACGCTTTGATCTTTGAACACACCTGTCGGTCGTTAACTAAATCCAGTGGTAATCTAAAGATGTTCAGAAACGATGCAGGAATGTGGTTCAAGAATCCAAAAATGTAATAGATAAACAGTTAAGATAGTCAGCTAAAAGTGAGCGGAAATTAATGGATATTCTTTGTTGTACCTTAACAATATAACTAATGCTATTAATTCTTACAAAGCGGGGGTAATGTTAGCATCTGGACGTGCTCCCAAGTTTCAGTCACTGTATTTTCTAGTTCATTATACCGTGTTTAATCTGTTTTGGGAAATGAGACATGTTCATGGTTATCTGCTGTTGTGTTTATGAGCTCTCTGTGTTTGCGTACATTTTTCAGAAGAGAGTAGTGTTGACAGCTCGTGGCTGCTGCGTAACGACACCCTGCCGACACCGGGGGCGCTGCAGACGCCTCAGCTCACCTCCCCCGTGCTCAGAGAGAACAGACCCGCAGAACACCTGCCCGACCCGGACTCAGAACCCGGCTCGGAGAACGACTTCGTCCACAAGTGAGTGAAAACACATGATAGAAGTACACTTTAACATCAAAGTCAGGGTTCCTACGGTCTTAAAACAACTGGAAAAGTCCTGGAAATAGCTGTTTTTAAGCCTGGAATGTTGCTTGAAAAACATCAAATCCAAAAGGTTTGGGTTCACTTCTATCCCAAAGGGTACAAAAGGAAGACAGGTTATGTACTGTACATACACTTATTTACCAATAAGCATAAATAATAGTCTGGAATTATACACCATAACTACATTTATACATACATATTATATAGCACTTTTGTAAGTACTGAAAGAAAAAAAATCTTTAAATCAAACAAAATTCATGATTTACCGTTTTCTCATCCACCCACTTACAAATACACCTGACTGTGTAAACGATACGACCAGAGTTGGGTGTAACTCGTTACAAAGTAACTCGTAATAATATTACTTTTGTCGATAACGGAGTAGTGTAACGCGTATAATAATTTATATATAATAATTTTTTTTTTATAATTCAGTAATTAGTAGTTACTAACATTGCCCCGACACGCGTTACTTCGTTACTTTTATAAAATAATCACACTCACTGACAGACAAGTGGGGTTTCCGCCGCAGGTTTATTTACATGTAGGCCTATGTTATCTGCGCGACTTGCGAGACCACATCTCCACGTGCAGTGCTGCATAAACATGGATGAGTCTTCTGTAAACTCCCTCACGGGGCCGCTCGCTCTCTTTTGTCGATCGCCCTCTCACGGGTGAACAGTTCAATGTCCCGCTTCATTGTAGGAATTCTGTCTCTACCACTTTAGTTTGACCATCTCTGTTACTAAGTTATGGAATACTAAATAAATAATTAGATACCTTACCGTTATGCGCTCATAAAGAATGATAATAGAATAATGCGTCTTGAACTGGTTTCATTAATTAGTGTCTTGACGTTTCACAGACTGTTAGCTTGTTGTGTGGCTGGTAGCCTATTTTAGAGCATATCAAAAGAAAGACTTGTGTTATGTCTTCCTTAATGCAATAGTAATTGGGGTGCAAGTGCAGTCTCGCTGAGGCAAAACTGTGGCACGCTTACACTGTAGGTGCGCCGCAGTCTGCGTGATCTGCCTGTAGGGAGGGGCCGGCCCTGCGAGTAAAGTAACGAGTAAAGTAACGGGTTACTTTATGTAGAGAGTAACGAAGTAGTGTAATATATTACTTTTTTTTAAAGTAATATGTAATATATTACTTTTTTTTAGTAACGACCCCGTCTCTGGATACGACATACTTTATTGTCCCCGTAAGGACATTTGTTCTGGACCCCGTCTTGCAGTTCCGCATGTACATATACAAACATAGTGGACATTAAGAGACATACACATAACATCAGTCATACACCGTTTGAACAAACACAATACACAGACGCACATACTGACAATGGCGACCTATTGCACAACCCTCATGGCCAACATTTAAAAAGTACATTTCATTACATTTGACTACATTTCATTTCATGTGAATGTTAAGAAGCTTAATGGACATAGGTAAACCTGTTCATCACTGATGTAGCTCCGCCTCCTTGTTATACCAAGTTCATCGAAGCCTTTTGAAGGTACAGTATGTTGACCCTGTGTTGTCTCCAGTCCTCAGATGCAGATGTCGTGGCTCGGCCAGCAGAAGATGGAGGAGGTGAACCGGAAGGACCGGACGGGCATGAACTACATCAAGGCGCGCAGCAACCAGGGTGTCCGGCAGACTGTGTAAGAATCGAACCGGCTAGAAAACTGATGACGTTTGATGCCTCCATTACTAGTTCTTCTTTAAAGGTCCCCTATTATACTGTTCTTCATCAATATATCACAGGTCTCAGATATATACAGAACATGCCTCTGAAGTGTTTGGCTCCAAACACCAAACAGATCATTGCAGCATTACCCATAATCCCCTCTGTTTCAGCCCTGTTTCCAAAGTGCTGATTCTCTGTCTGTTACTTTAGATGAAAATAAGGAGCCCCTCCCCACGCCCCTCTGAGAGAGATTTGGTTACAAAGAACTCAATGGTGCTCTAGGAGATTCAGGTGATAAGGGGGGGGGGGGGGTTACCTTGGTTGCTGATTGGCTAATGGTTACACAAGCCAACAAAACGTTATGACATCATAAAGTGGCCAAAATCTGATCAGCTCATTTTCAGACAGGTTTTTATAGAAATGGATCAAAAAGAGAGAGAATCTTTGTTCCTGAAACTTTCAGAGTCTCTTTCCACAGAGGGGACACATGTTGATGAAGAAGAGACATGAAGAAGAGGGGACACATGTTGATGTAGAAGAGACATGAAGAAGAGGGGACACATGTTGATGTAGAAGAGACATGAAGAAGAGGGGACACATGTTGATGTAGAAGAGACATGGAGAAGAGGGGACACATGTTGATGTAGAAGAGACATGAAGAAGAGGGGACACATGTTGATGTAGAAGAGACATGAAGAAGAGGGGACACATGTTGATGTAGAAGAGACATGAAGAAGAGGGAACACATGTTGATGTAGAAGAGACATGAAGAAGAGGGGACACATGTTGATGTAGAAGAGACATGGAGAAGAGGGGACACATGTTGATGTAGAAGAGACATGAGAAGAGACATGAAGAAGAGGGGACACATGTTGATGTAGAAGAGACATGAAGAAGAGGGGACACATGTTGATGTAGAAGAGACATGGAGAAGAGGGGACACATGTTGATGTAGAAGAGACATGAAGAAGAGGGGACACATGTTGATGTAGAAGAGACATGAAGAAGAGGGGACACATGTTGATGTAGAAGAGACATGAAGAAGAGGGGAAAATGTTGATGTAGAAGAGACATGAAGAAGAGGGGACACATGTTGATGTAGAGGAGACATGAAGAAGAGGGGACACATGTTGATGTAGAGGAGACATGAAGAAGAGGGGACACATGTTGATGTAGAAGAGACATGAAGAAGAGGGGACACATGTTGATGTAGAAGAGACATGAAGAAGAGGGGACACATGTTGATGTAGAAGAGACATGAAGAAGAGGGTTTTGCATAATAGGTGACCTTTAAAGAATAAAGAGCTTGAGATAAAAAGATTGTAAACGGTGTGTTTTGTGTTTTCTCTCTTAATGACTTCCCGTCAGGCGTGGGTTGATGGAGGATGACGCAGAGCCGATCTTCGAGGACGTGATGATGTCATCGCGAGGACAGCTGGAGGACATGAACGAGGAGTTTGAGGACACGATGGTGATCGACCTGGTCAGTGATGCCTCTTTCTCCCAGGGCCTTTAATTTAGGGCAAATAAAGATAGGAGCATTGTGTTTAGTCATTATCGTCTTTTTAATTCAATGTCTTATTTTGTCTTTCTTCCTACCCAGCCGCCATCGAGGAACAGACGTGAAAGAGCAGAATTAAGACCAGACTTCTTTGACTCTGCAGCGATGATTGAGGACGAGTCGGTGAGTAAAACTTTCACAATTTGACTCAGGAAAGTAAGAACAGCTCAAACAATTAGGCCGTTAATTGATTAGCCGACTTATACAAAATAATTTTTTACAAGCTAAAATGTAAAGATGAATTACTCCCAGGCATAACATGTGAGCTTTTGGTTTGTTTGTATTTTTACCGTCAATGAAAGTCTGAATATTTAAAAATGTAATTTAAGGCACTGGAACATTGTAATGGACATGTTTGACTTAGAAAAGATTAGTTTAAACTAGGGCTGTCAAACGATTACAATTTTTAATCAGATTAATCACAGCTTAAAAATGAATTAATCATGATTAATCACCATTCGAACTATGTCCAAAATATGCCATTTATTTATGTATATTGTTGTGGGAATGGAAAGATAAATGAAAGAAGGCGGATATATCCATTTAACATACAGTATCTATGTTTATTATAACATTTTTCTGCGTGTCAAAATGAAAGACAACCCACACACCTATCAATCATCAAACCGTGGGGTCTTAATTCATTACGTGTTGATTTCTATCAACGGGGGAGTACTTCAGGAAAGTCGACGGGGGGCGGCGGCTAGTGGAGTACTTCGTGACCACAGAGTGTGAACGTGTTTTAGCGCAGTTCTCCAGTGAAGGGGGGAGTCTCCCTCCGCAGCCGGTTGGCGTAGTTTTGGCACAATTCCGTTGTACAGACCGACGTTAACAGCAGCCCTGTCTGTGCACACGGAGACCGACTCTGTCGTCCGGTGATCTAACCGCCTTCTGGAAAAGCTTCACAAGTACGTCGGTACGCAAATGCGCTTTGTGACACAAGTGACGGTACGCATTTCAGAGAGATTACGCACATAACCTGCGTACCAGTTATGTGCACCCCTGTACTACAGCAAAAGTATTCTCCGTCGGGACTTCCTGCAACAACACCACGCCGTTATCAAAGATGTTCTATTGAGAAGACGATCACTACGTGACAAAAAGTTTTCAAAACCGTGGCTACTGAAATCAATCTTACTAACTGCTGTCTGTGCAATTTACTCCGCGCGAGTTGGCAGACTTTATTTTGCTTCCTTTAACATCATTTTTCATGGTGGGGCTAAGCCATTTCTTGGTATGGGTGTAGCCTACCCCAGCCATACCCTGGCGCTGCCACTGGTGGCACGTATGGGGCGGGCCATTCTGCACATGCGTTAAATGCGTTAAATATTTTAACGCAATTAATTCAAAAAATGAATTACCGCCGTTAACGCGATAATTTTGACAGCACTAGTTTAAACAATTGTTAGTTTCAGCCCAATGTGCTAATCAGTCATCTAAAATAAGTTTCATACCATCAGTGATTTGATTCTGTTTTAAAGACACAATATGTAGAATGTGAACTTTTCAACTCTAGCGCCCCCTAGTGGTAGAAAAGAAAAGCAGCCGTGAAAGTCTGAGATCTTTTCCATTTAAGATCGTCTGACAGTCTCTCTCTCTCTCTCCATGTTTTTAGGGTTTCAGCATGCCCATGTTCTGATCCAGGAAGAGGCAAAGATCCTGAGCTCAGGATCCACATCAGGAGTCAACAGAAGGGAGGGGTCTGGGCCGTCTCACCCAGAAAACCTGCCAATCAAACTCTTAAGAATAGGAAACAACATTGTTGAAACACTTTTCTCTTTCTGTAAGACGGGATGGAAGCATTGTTTGTCAGGTGGATCTGCTGATGGACGTGGAGTCAGCCGGATCTCATCTGGAAAGTGAAGCGAGGATCGGCTCTGTTCTCACAGGCCGGAGGATCCAGAACCGAGTCCGGATTATTCAAGAGCTTTCGTCTTCTCTCTAAATCTTCCTCCTCTTCCTCCTTTTCCAGCCTGTTGGTTTAGCTCTTGTTAGCGGTAGCTCGGATGGCCGACGAGCACTTGCAGTTTTTACGGTTCCCTGTTACACAGATGTACAGTTGTTTGGTTCAGAGCAGCCCTCCCCCCACCCCTTATTTTGGTGTCGCACTTCGAATCCGTCTGGTAGAATCTGACATAGAGAGGATATCAATACTAAGTGTTCTATATCTTTGCTCTTATTACCACCCAACGACCCCTCTCCGCTCTCTGTTCGCCATCAGAGTCCTCGTGTGTCTGTGTGTGTGTGTCTGTGTGTGTCTGTGTGTGTGTCTGTGTGTGCGGTGGTGATGGTTGAGTAGTTGCGTGACGTCAAAGCAAAAGAGAGTGTTGTCGTTTGAAGGAGAAGCCACCCACCCCCCCCTCTCAGATCTCGGATAAGTTTTTGAAGTTTAAAAAAAAAAGAAAATAAACATATTTTTAATTCTGTAGCTTTAGTACTAAAGTTTTAAATCAAGTGTGTCTTTGTTTTTGTCGGATGTTTGTACAGCTTTTTCTCGAATATGTATCTTGTTTGTTGCCAAATTGTGGCCTACATACTTACGGTATATTCCAGCCCCTTCCCCTACACCTGTGTCTCATATCTAACGGTTACCAAGCTCAGAGTGTTGCTATGGTTTCTCTTTAAGCGCTGTATGGTCTGATTGTAGTCGTTTCACAGTTCAGTATTACAGCAGACTATCTGTTCATTTTGTTCATTTTACAGGTTACATTTCTACGCCTGCCTCAGTGTTATCTGATCCAAGATCATTTGTTGTTATTCTGACAGATTTGTTTGAATGTGTTTTGAATGTTTCCAGCCATATCGTTGTTCACGCTCCGTCGGTTAATCAATCATCCACCTCTCCCCCTGGCTGGCTTGGCAGTCCTCCTGTAAATATCAGAGACAATTGGATCTTTCCTGCAGTGCAGTTGACATCAGTTGCACTTAAATGCTCTAAACGCCTGTTTTTTTTTCTGTGAACCTAAATTCTTTTTAATAAAATAAAATCTGTATTCGATTTATGGACAAGTGTTTGAGTGTGCCTTTTGTTTCACAGCCCAGAGTTCAACACTTTGCCAACGTTGACCCATTACTGTGTAGCACCTCATTTTCACCCTGGATACAGTAACTTACATTTCACAAAACAATCTGAACTCAAGTCTCTCCGTGGTTTTCTGTGCTCCTCTCATCCATGATGTCTGAACTAAAGTTGGCAGAATCGATCTCCTGATGAAGACTGATACAGTCCAAAGCTCCAGGGAAAGTAAGTGAACCTCGAGGCAAAAATATTGTACAAATAAACTGTATAATACAACATGTTAAGTTGTCAAACCTCACTTTTCCTTTAGCTCCAAGGAACTGCAGTGAAAGCATTAAAGGATTTGTTTAACCTGATTTGTTTCTCGCTCACTGTAGAACATCTATTAACAGACTCAAGCACGATTCATCAAGCTAGATATCTCTCTGCAAAAAATCTTAAAGGTGGGGTAAGAATGGAGAAACCAGCTCGAGTGCGCTAGAATTTGAAAGTACGCAAACGGAAAAAATCTGCCCCTTCCTTCAGGGTTATGGCTAGAAAGGCTCCGTCTTGTGTAAAACTCTCGCGAGAGTTTGCAAGTCACGTGGCTGAATGTTTACGTTTGGCAGGCAGCCTTTCAGTTACGATCGTTAACATCAGTGGGCCACAGCAAATGATGGTGAGAAGCTAAACTATCTATTAATTATGTCAATGACAAGGAGTGTGATTGTTGAAATAGGGTGTTAGCGGTATTGCTGTTCAAAGAATGACAACACTGTAGATCACCAACACTATGGTTTATTTTTTATTCACAGGCAAGTCAACGTTGTCGCAGTAAAAGTCCCAAGATAGCTCCTGGTGCAATAAAATGTTCCCTTTCAGTGTTTTACTATTATGTCTGTTTCTCTTAATATTGCTTCTGCATTCATGTTACTGCTGTAGATGTGTTTCCGAGCCGCTCCGATTACAACGAGCACGTGACGTCATATTCACACAAGACGGATCCTTTCTAGCCATAACCTTCCTTCAGACTTCCTCACAGAGCCCCTCCTCCAACACACACGAACGCGCACATGACCAATGAGGGCACGAGATAAGCTTGTGCACAGATGGAAGGCTGACAGGCAGGTAGGCCATCCAGTTACTTTAGCCGGTCCGGGTCAGATGATTGGTCGTGCTTTTTACAGCACCACGGCTTCCACAGATGACATTTTTGTATATATTTATTGTCAAAGCATTTCATATATTCATTGCTATCGGGATGTTAAGAGCATTCATGGAATATAACAAAGTGTTTCTGAAGTGAATGACCTAATATGATGAATTGGAAATGGGGGACCCTGATGTAAACAAGACGAAAGTCTTTCTCTGGTCTGCATCCCCTTAACAATTGTATGTTTTGAGCTGTACTGTACTGTACCCAATATACAAGCTGTTAATAAACTTTTCAATCAATCAATCAAACCCACCGTTAAGTGTATTTCCCAAACTCTTACTTCTAATTCGTTGTTTTAACATTTCTGCCCTTTGTGAATTTCTCTTACACTCTCAAAAAACAATATTATACACACTCTTGTAATTTCTGCAGATACAAATCCTTGCATTGGTTGAAGTGAACAAAAACAGAAACACGATATTGAGTCCATGATTTATTTTACAAATGGCAAAGGCTGCCAGAGAAGAAAGGCACAGTTCCATGTTGGGAGGATGACCTAAACACAGGGAGTGTCTAACACACTACGGTTCACACCACAAACTTCAACAACTAAATACAGAACATAAGCAACACTATTGTCATGAACAGACTGCAGCATGTTTGCATTTCCACTCTACGACCATGTGACAGTTTAGTTGCTCGTGTCCGTTCAGCTTCTATCAGTGACACATAATCTACTCCTTTTAGGTCAAATCAAACAAACAGTAGTGTCCAATGTGGTCACTACTGACATACAAGTATCTCGACTGTGTATAACCACTTGTATCCTGGTCAGCTACTGGAAATGAGTTAGGGTTTCCATATCAAGGGTAGAGTTGTAAAGATACACCTGCTGATTTTGTTGACAGAGCCAATATTTTCCCCAAAAACTTGAAACCGACACTACTAATGCCATATTACAAAATCTAGAATGATATTTAGTCTGATGTCCTGATATCGACATACTGCCCTAGTTCAAAACATAATCTGATTTTATTGGGATGCAACCACGCACTAACAGAATCAGGTATCTTTAAGTGCTGCTTCAGTAGAGTGGTGAATGAAACACACATGTGCTTACAGGCTACCCAAGTCCTAACCACGGGAACTAGTGCAGTTCATTCGGATGTGAAGTCAGTATCAGTAAACTCCCACAGCGAGCCTTCAGAGGGAGTTAATGTGGAAACAGTTTGTGTTGGATCACAGAGGAATGTTGGCGTGTTTCTTCCAGGGGTTCATCTGCTTCTTGCTGGCCAGCACCTCCAGATCTCTGCAGATCTTCTTGCGAGTTGTTGCCGGTTCAATTATGTCATCCACAAAACCTGAAACAAACCATTTCAGCTCAAGGTCAGTACCAGGTGTGTATGCTTTATATTTGTGTGTGGAGTGTAAGCACAATCAGGGATGATGGCGAGAGATTTTGCATCGCTATAAAGCCGTAAAAGTTACCTCTGACAGCAGCTGGGAAAGGGTTGGCGAACTTCTCCACGTATTCAGCCTCTGCCTCCGCCTGGTTCTCCTTTCCTCTGAAGATAATCTGAACAGCACCCTGAGAAAGAAAGAAAGAGACCATCATGCACACGGTCAAATCGAACAAAGGACCAATAGAAAGAACGGAAACAGTGACTGTTCGTACCTTGGCGCCCATGACCGCCACCTCAGCTGTGGGCCAGGCGTAGTTCATGTCTCCTCTCAAGTGTTTGGAGCTCATCACGTCATACGCTCCTCCGTAAGCCTGAGAGCCACACACACACGTACATACTCAATACTGTGGGCAATCCCCACAGGAGCCATTTGGGGTGAAGTGTCTCAGGGACACAACGACATGCTGACTGCAGTGGGGTTTGAACCTGTGACCATCTGATTCCCAGACCAAGGCTCTCCACTGAGCCACACGCCTCTATCCGTGTGGCGCACGCACACACACACACGAAAACAACCAGAATATGTTCCTAATTTGCCAGGTGTGATTTTGCAATAGCTGCAAACATTGTATTGTATACAATGCCGTTGTATTCTGAAACATTCATGCCTTAAAGTTATTACAATACTTGTAAAATGTATACTGTAGAGGAAACTTCTGTGTAGCAACGCAGTGGGAGTCACCGACTCAGGAAGGAGACACGGTAGGAGCAGTAGCTTTGATGTCAAACACTGATGGTTTATTTGGAGTTACGGCCGGAGGATTCACATCACAAGTCCAAGAGCCAGAGGTTCTGACTTCACGGTAGAGTTGCCACGTCAATTCTGGAGAGCCTCTCTCTTGCCAGCCCATTTAACTGGTTCCACAGAGAGTCATCAACATGTTTTGATAAGATAGCTTTAGATAGTTTGGGCACACTAAGTTACCAGCTTCCGCCACTTATGGCCTTGCATATGTCATGCCCTGGAGTCCTCAGACAACAGAGAAGGAAGTGTCCCAGTGTACCCACAATACAGACCATCTGTGACCCAGTATTGACCGGTCACAGAATGGGAACAATAACATTATTGTCTGAAGCAGCCTGTGTCCTTAAAGGAGGTAAACAGACGTCAAGGTTTGTCCTGTATGTCACATCTTGGCGTCTATGATCATTATTTCCCTAACATATACTTTAGTGTTGAGCACCGGCAGGAAGTGTTACAATAAAGTCAGTAGGGCTCACTCAGCATTCAAAAATCAGGTTTCAACTAAGTTTAATAGTCGCTCTTATTCTACATTTTGGTCAGCGGATTAGTTTTATTCATCAGCACTGCTCAGGCAAAGAGCTACAAATGCTTCTTTAGCAAACCTTTAACTTTGAGCATTTCTCATGTTGTTCACGCACCTTTCTGGTGATGATGGTGATTTTGGGGACGGTGGCCTCTGCGAAGGCGTACAGCAGCTTGGCTCCGTGTCGGATGATGCCTCCGTACTCCTGAGCGGTTCCTGTGGACCCCCGGCACAGCAGTTATTACATAATAAGCATAAGGTGTGACAGTAGCTCTATTTCAATGCAATAACAATGTCTGTGCACATGTGAGGTAACCCCGTTTTTGTCTTGTGTGTATAGTTGACATTATAGCCTGGATAGATCCCTGACTTTATCCCTTATCCAAACTGTAGTGTGCGTTTCCCTTTACTTTATCAATGATCTTGAGATTACTCTCTACTGAGCTGGCAGCTAAATCTCTTTCTGCTTTTGTGCAGACTAAGACTCACCTTGCAGACGAAAGCGTTCTCTTGTATAATTCACAGCAGCAGAGACTCACAACAAAATCCTTGATACATTCCTAACCAGATTAAGATGTAAACTGTATGTATGGCCAATTACTGGATTACTCCATGCATTGTACATTTTCAAAGAGTACCTGGCAGGAAGCCCGGCACATCCACAAAGGTGATGATGGGAATATTGAAAGCGTCACAGAAGCGTACAAAGCGCGCTCCCTTCACTGAGGAGTTGATGTCCAGACAGCCTGATGAAGGAGACGGACATTAGGACTGAATAGCAAGAATATTCCCCCCCCCTCATCCTATTAACCCTCTAATTGTTGGTCCTTCAATTATTTTACTTACCAGAAGCTACTTTGGGCTGGTTCCCCACAATGCCTACAGTGCGTCCGTTCATGCGGGCGAATCCCACCACGATGTTTTTGGCGTAGTTGGGCATGATCTCAAAGAAGTCGCTCTCATCCACGATCTGAAGAGATGCAAGAAGAAAGGAAGCTTTTACTACCGGAGGAATTTGAGTGAGATGTGGTTTCATATTTCAGAGTGTGCACGTACTGCATGAATGATGTCCAACATGTCGTAGGCTTTAGTCGTCTCAAACGGGACGATGGTGTCCAACGAATGTACAAGACGATTGCTGAAATGGACAAAAAATACATATATTTCCTATTAATGATCATTTCCTTTTTTCTTCTTGTAAGTGAAGGTCAGCTGATTGGCTACCTGCTGTCGTGGCACTCCCTGATGGGGGCGGGGTCCTGATTGCTGAGCGGCAGGAAGTTGAAGAACTCTCGCATGTTGAGCAACGCTTCAACGTCATCCTCAAAAGCCCGGTGAGCCACTCCTAAAAACATCATGACATTTTTGTTCAGACTTTGAACACATTATTTCGAACTAGGTTGAAATAATCACTTTTTACGGTGCTATGGACAATCTTGCACTAATGTACATTCTCATAATATTGAAGTGACTGTTATTTTGTATAGATTGATTGTTGTGTTGTTATTTAGGTCTTAATGTGTGCAGATGTAAAAATGTGTCTTTGACTGTGTGTGTGTGGGGAACCAGCCCAAACACATTTGCACACATATTTTTATATACATTTGTTTTTATATTCGGGATTGTGGGAAACGGTATTTCGATCTCTCCGTCTGTACTAGGGCTGAACGATTAATCGATTTTAAATCGAAATCGCGATTTTAAATGATGCGATTATCAAATCGCAAAGCCTGCGATTTTCTTTAAAAAACAAAATAAAAAGTCTCTCTTGTGCGTCAGTCACACCAATCAGTGCTGTGCTCCACATGACCCAGCCATTGTTAACCAATCAGAAGTGGCCCATGATAGAAGGTGATAGACAGATTGATCCAATCACCTGCCAAGTATTTTTGAAATACTTTTCCAAATGGAGCTTTCCTAGATGCTTTGGTGAAACAAAGCATCTGGGTCAGGCTAGTAATGCTCCATCACATGTTTCTATTAAAGGGTGAATCTTAAACTGAAGCTTGACTTTAAAGCAACCCAACGGAAGTTTCATGTAAGTTTAGTTCTTTCACTCGTAGCTCGGGCTGCGGGGGTGCTAGAAACGGGAGCACATTGACGCGACCTTCCTAGCCGGAGATATGGCCGCATTTTACAATAACCTTCCGTCGGGTCGCTTAAAAACAAATATCCCAAATCGAATCGCAATATCTGTCAGAAAAATCGCAATTAGATTTTTTTTTTCAAAATCGTGCAGCTCTAGTCTGTACACACAAACTGAAAGATTGACAATAAAGTTGACTTAATGATGTGTGACACAGAGACATCAGAAGCTAACCGGAGACGGTGGTGTGAGTTTTGGCTCCGCCGAGCTCCTCTTGGGTCACGTCTTCATTGGTGACAGATTTCACGACATCAGGTCCAGTGATGAACAGGTATGATGTGTCCTATATACACACACACAATGGGGAGAGTGAGGAGAAAATCTTTTATACTGCATCATTTATTGTATTTAATATTAATATCATATTTGTATATATAATATCTTGTCAAATTCAACATTATTGAATTATCTATTTTCTTTTCTTTCTTGTTTATTTCTAGTTTTGTTTTATTGTAAAATGCCTTTTTTATGCTGCTGCAACACAAAACATTTCCCAAATTGGGATCAATAAAGTACCATCTTATCTTATCGCCTTAAACTGTGACTTTTGTGTCCACAATTAACTCAAATTAGAAGAATGCTACTCTATGTATGTAAATTCACTGAGGAAATGATTGCAAGTGACAGATATTTGATCAAAATCCTGCTTATATCCAGCAAGAAAGCTATCACTAGGCATTGGGGTAAGGAAGCAGCACCAACGAACAACCAACGGGTAACAATTGTGGAAAACATCTTTTTGATGGAAAAACTGACTTGTGAATTGAGATTGCAAGAAACTCAACAGAAAGTGGGAACAATTGACTCTTCAAGACTCAAAACAAAGACATTTGACCGGAACAATAGCTAATAGCTACATGTATCTTCAAGACTAGAATAACATGAAGACATATCCCTAGCCTTTTATTTTGTATTGCCTTGCTGGCCTCTTGATACATGATTGTAATGTTGTTGTAACCAGCATGTTATTGCCATGTATAATGTGACAATAAAGATTTAAATAAAACAATTAAAATGTTTTGAAGAATGCTGACACTTTAATAGTTAATAGTTTAATGATGGATTGTTATATTTTTGTATATAAATGGATATGTGTTTTAGCTGCCTACCTTAACCATGAAGGTGAAGTCTGTGAGGGCGGGGGAGTAGACGGCTCCTCCGGCACAGGGCCCCATGATGAGAGAGATCTGAGGCACGACTCCTGAAGCCATCACATTCCTCTGGAAAAGTTAAAAATGTTGTTTCAATTTTTCATTCGTAGTGCCCAAAAACCCTTCACCTCCAGCTGTGTGGATTTAAGAAAACTACTAAAACAGGAACAAGGACATTTGACCCCGGACTAAGACTAAATAAAAAGAAACATAGCTAACAGATGTAATACTGATTTGTAAATTCAACCAAGTATTACATTCAGCATTATACAGAGATCTTGAAGCAGTACCACAGTACTACCTGGTACAAGTGTTTGTCAACCGCTTTAAAATCAAAACTGCTCCACTTGTTAAAAATGTGCTCAAAGATTGTTGGTCCACCCTGTCAGAGACTTCATGACTCAGCATACCATAATAACCTCGTGAGGCTGTCCAACAACATCCTCTGGGACCCAAAGCATGTTCTGAACAGAGAATATGAACCGCTACCATCTAATGGGAGATCAATCAAGTCAGACTGAAGCATCCTTTGTGCTCCAGTCACTGTTATGTTAAATGTTTGTCATTCATGTACTGTGTCTTGATATCCGTCTATGTTGATGTTACACATGGAGCTGCTGTGATGCAAGTTAAATGTCAGACTTGATCTGATCAATAAAATATTATCGTATTATAAG
The DNA here is from genome assembly GCF_902827175.1 of Gymnodraco acuticeps. Lineage (NCBI taxonomy): Eukaryota > Metazoa > Chordata > Actinopteri > Perciformes > Bathydraconidae > Gymnodraco > Gymnodraco acuticeps. The sequence goes on from NW_022990957.1 coordinate 227,724, forward strand.
TATGATTTGTGATATCACGATTTAAGCCAATGAGCAGTCTGATGCAAAGGCTCTTTAACAAAATGACCATACCAGGAAAATATCTGCATATCCAGCCAGAGACTCCACTCCTTCCTGGATCCGAGCTCCTCCAGAGTCGTTCAACCCGATGACCGGCGCTCCAACCATCATGGCCTGGTCCATTATCTGAGCACAGAACATTTAAACGTTGTTCAGCAAAACAAAAAAAGATTTATAAAAAGGTCTGAGAGCAAACAGAGAAAACCCAGATAAACCCACAGACATAAAGCAATTCCTTTGATGAAGTGAATGTTTGCTGAGGGTATAGACATGTTGAAGAGGCCTCCAACAGTGCAACACAATACAACAGTACAAGTAAATAAGTCAAATATAATATAATAGAAACTGTGCAGAATAGTCTATATACAGTAATTGGAATATTGATATATATGTGAGTTGCAAAAGTTCAGGTGTTTAACATTCTTATGGCCTGTGGGATGAAACTGTCCCCGATTTCTATTTATTGAGTGTTTGGTTCACACACTGAATTTGTGTTTACCTTACAAATCTTCTGTGCATGGGCTCCAGACAGACTGCCACCAAACACCGTGAAGTCCTGAGAGAAACAGAAAGAATATGAAAACAGGTGAAACAAAGCTTACATATGTTTGCAACACTGTAGGATAATTGCAGTACAGTTAAACATTGTACCTGACTGAATACATAAACCAGCCTGCCGTTGATCCTGCCATGGCCCGTCACCACGCTGTCACCCGCGAACTATGACAGAGATAAAGACAAATAGGTATATTAAACCACAGAGGAGGTATCGTCTCATCTCCAGTGGATAAAACACGACGCTGATGATTTGTGTACCTTGTTCCTATCCTGCTCCATGCCGAAGTCAGAGCAGCGATGCTCCACGAACATGTCCGATTCCACGAAGGACTCGGGGTCCAGCAGAAGCTCCACTCGCTCCCTGGCTGTTAGCTTACCCTGCAACACAGAACGCCAAACACCACATTTACCCAGAATGCACTACAGTAGCCTGCTTCGACAATACACACCATGACACCACCCATTCATTGATACATGTCATTCATAATCAGCCACCAACCCTTTCTACTTCTTTAAGGTCATGCTACTATTTACATGCCCCCCCCCCCCCCAGGATACATGACTATTATATTGTTACTCATATCATTTTAATTATAATTGTGTCATTTATTACTCTCTTCTTGTCTAATCCGTCAAACACACATTTTGTCTCCATGTATTTTGTTATTTGTCTTTACTTGTAAATGCTCCTTATTGTCTTCTGTCTATATGTGACACTACTTGTATGCACTTGTCTTGTAACTCCTATATCACTCAATTTTAAATTCAACATTTAAATTGAAAATAAGAATCATTTAAAAATAGAACTAGATATATATCTATATAACTAAATACATATTAACTTATGCAAACGTATCAATAATAACAAAGCAGCTATATAATCCAATGATTCAATAGATATCAATATTGTCTAAATTAGGAAGTAAAAAAGGAAAACTAATATTCACAAAATAAATGATGTGCTATAGATTAGTTATGTAAATAGAACAAGTTGGTTCTAGTAGGAATAGGTGTTTGAAGACATTATATGGAAATATGTCTCAATATACTGTATTTTATATCTAATTGTTCTTGATAACATTGGACACTGGAATGTTATGGCACCGGCATCTAATGCATTAACAACTGTGGGAATATTTAGGATTTGTCCACATTAAACTGCTGCAGAACTTGCAAGGGGGAAAGTAAACTACTTAGTTCAAGATGTTGTTAACTAGGATAATTGGAAAGTTACTGAAGAACCACTGAGTAACTGTTAACCATAGCAACGTTAGAAAGTTGGTTTAGCCCAGAAGCAACCATTGACTTTGAGCCTTCGGGCCAGGCAACTCAACCACTTCAACAACCAGTTTCAGCGCTTTAAGTCATAAAAGCAGCACACATGTTTCCTTAAAGGCAGGCTAACATGTATAGGATATCAAATCTATGTTAGCTTATTTTACCTTTTTGTGTTGTGCGTCTATTCTCTGTTGACCTCCCCCGAGCAGCGCCGCCGACCGTTTCTTGTCAATCCTCTCTTTAACGGACAGGTGGCTGACAGAATACCACCGGCAGTCCCGGTACAGGCTCGTTTGGGGCATTGCGGCAGCGACTGCGCCATGTTTCACGGGAGTCAAACTCCTAAAAGATGTCCTCAACCCGTTTAACAGACCGCAGCTTCTTCGAGCCACACTGAGAGCCGCCATCTTTGCGTCTGCGCTCTCGGGTGACAGTTCGGGCAATTTATGAAAGGCAGACTTTTGGGCCAATAGGGAATAGGGGGCGAGCCTTCGCAGCCAATAAGATAGAAGAAAGGTGTTCCTAAGGTTGAGGGGCGGGACTTGGAGAGGATCCGGTTTGTTCCTGTGATGTATCGTGGCCGGTAACCATGCCTGTAGCCAGTCATCTGAAAGTAGTTTATGATATTTATTTTTGCAGAATTTTGCTTGTTCGGTAGAGTTTTGGTCATTTCGGGGCCCCTCTCACTGCTATCCATCCTTGGCATTAAGCAAACACCAACATTGTCCCTATATCCCCTTACAAAGCACTATAACTCTTCTTTTTGTGTTTTATCCCAATTTAATTCACATAGGCTGATTGTTATTTATATTCTCGTGGTGAATCACTTTGACTTGTTTTTTAATTGTGCCATATGAATAACCTTCCCTTGTAAAGTATGCATTGGAATATTATGATAATACTTATTGGGACCCGGCTGCATGACCTAAGGTAAATCCCCTTATCTTACATGTCCATCATTCAGTTTTTTTGTTTTTTTGTTTTAAAATACGGTTAAAACCATTTGACTGCATGCTTATTGTTGAGCTGGACTGTATTATGTTTAAGGGGGTTACTAGTGTGTCCAACCAATTCAAATACATGAGTGGGATAGAATATTATTATTGAAACAATTAATTAATTACACATATAAGTTATAGTTTTTGACAGTGTATAAAAACTGGATAATTATTCTTTGTTAAGGTTGTATTTAATTAAAAAGTAGCAATATGTTTAACATGTAAGGCACTTGCTTGTGTAACTACCCAGAGAGAGTACATTTTTGCACAAAAATACATTATTTGTATCCATGAAGTAGGATTATTTTCGGCCTTTCTTCTAAAACTGGCAAGTGTTGTACCGTGGACGTATCTGTATGTACATTCACCTGATCAAAGTTGAACTCGTGTTATATAATTTCTTCATACTGTTACTACATGTTTATAATTATGATTATTTATTTTATTTACTCTTATTATCCCTGTGTATATTTTCATGTGTATCGATGTTTATTCTGTTAAAACAACATCTGAATTTCCCTACGAGGATCACAAAAGGTCCATCTTATTTTATTTATGTTTTCTTTTTATAATTCTTACTTTTTATAATTCTCGCCCTCTTCTTGAATTAATGAATGAATTGCTAATGCCAAATGTGAAGTTGTTGATGACAGACAGTGAAGAAGGTGAATGAAGCAGCAGAGAGGCTGTGTACCTCCGCTCCGTACACTACGGTAACCAGGGCAACTAGTAGAAATCTCGCGTGATTATCATGTCTGTGGAGAGGGGCTGATGAGAGGAAAAGTGGCAAATCGAATGATTGATGCATTTGTAAAACGGATAGTTAGCTATGTTTCGATCGCTGCTTGCCAAGTATTATAGTAAAACGTATCAGAATTGTAAGATTCCAATTTATACCTTGCATTTCCCTCCTACGCCGGAGGCATAAGGCGGCCCTAGGGGGGGTTATTGATACGGTTACATTTTCGCTAGCTATTTTGGCTAGCCATGCTAACGCAAGCTGGTTAGCTTTGTTTACATCAAGTGCGCGCCTGGGATATGTTAGCTCATTGCTAACCAAACAAATGTGAGATATTAGGAGCAGCTCTCCGTTCATTTATCTATCAACTGGAAGACAGCGTTGGATATTAAATGGGCTCTATGGCTATCATCTACCACCTCTCTTGTAAAACGTTTGGCTGAAGTCGTAAGCTAACTCGAGCTACATAATGCTAACATTTTGATCATGGATCGTCTGATCTTTTGATTCAGTGTTAGCTGTAAGGCAGCTTCGGAGATAATGTGAGTAATTATAAGCTAGGGTCTTATTGGTCCTAATAATCAGGAACTGAAATAGTGATTAGGAAGGTCTCATTGGTGTATAGTAACTACTATTACCGGTGATGCTAACTTTAGCCAGCCGCCCGCCAAGCTAACTTGCGCGTTCAGTGATAACCGCTTCAGCATGTTCGTTGTCTGTTGTTGTGTCTATTATTAATTCATGTGCCTGCATTGACACACTGGAGTGGCTCATTGTTGCTCCTCCAGACCAGTTTATATTTCCTCCATCCACCCTGAGACTTGCCTATCTTTAGTTCCGTCTGGCTGGATTTTTTTTTGCCCAGGCCGTGCATCACCGAGGCTGCGGAGTACCGCTATGAACCCCGTTAATGCTACCGCTCTGTACGTGTCCGCCAGCCGGGCCGTGCTGCAGTGTGACCCGCGGCAGCCTCACACCTTCGCGGATATGTACACGCTTCTCCCCTTCTTCCGACAGTCCCTAGCATGCCTTGTCTGTGGTAAGCATCCTGTAAATATCAGGGTATAATAGCAATGCATATCACTTTAAATGATGTTGTTTTGTGTCACCTCACTGCAAGATGATCCAATTGTTCGTGATGCAACATTTGTTTTTGATCCTGAATTAAATCAGTGTTTCATAACCTTACTTTTCATATTGACTGTGTGACATGGGCGTGCGTGTGCTCGCAACAGTTGACACGATTTGTGGTGCTCACAATCGTGGTTTCCTTAGCAACCGAGCCTGAGCAGCAGTCATCTGTCCTGTTGTCATGATAGATGACTCCTCTGTTGTTGTGTCTGCTCTTCTGCAGAACCATGTGTTTCCTATTCATGCTTTATTTACTCGGCTTAGCTAGAGGAAAACCAACACTGGCACAGCTTGCATTTAGAGATGAGCGATAGGGACAGAATGATATACTAGTTCTGACCTCAGCCGATTATGTAATGGTGTTTCTGTCATGATTACTTCTGCTTTCATGCAGTATTTAACTAAACTACATGTTTGGTGATCTAAGTGAAAAACAATACATGATGTGAACATGATGATTATGTAGATTGGAGCCTACTTTGTTCATATCAATACACTGGGACAGATACATTCAGAGAAGAACATGCAAGAAACACAAACATGTAAGGTTTAGAAACATACAATCCCACATTAGGATCTTGGTATCAAATTTTATTTATATAGCACATTTTCAAAACGATTTTTGGTCGAGTCAAAGTGCTGTACATATAATAATTACCTTACAGTAAGGACACTATACAGTAAATACAACAGCACCGTTTGTGCAGAATATCAGTATGACACCCTCTGTCCTTAGACCCTCTGTCCTTAGACCCTCTGTCCTTAGACCCTCACATCGTACAAGGAAACACTTCCAGAGAAAACCCACAGTTTAAAGGGAGCATGTGAGAAACCTCAGGGAGAGCAACAGAGGAGGGATCCCTCTCTCAGGACGGACAGACGTGCAATAGATGCCGTGTGTATGACATTTATTAGTTTCCTTTATTGGCTTGAAATGCACTAGTACTGAAAAATAATTTAACATCTAATTTGGATTGTTGGTCAACAAGCTATTTGAACAAGAACCGTAAGTTCTGGAAAAAATGTGAAATGACAATTCTAATGTTTTAAATACCAATGTGTTAGAAAAATAATTGTCCGATAATCATTCCAATTGGTAAAACGTTTCTATAGAGGTATATATAAATTCACCACCCTGCGGCAATAACAAAGCATTTTAAATGATGGTGAATGTTGATAACTGTAGTCCAGCTTCTTAAATGTGCCATAGTTGCTTCACATTCGTGCAAAGTGGATAAACACATGGACTAACATCTCGTCCTGTTTTTGTTTTAGGTCAATTGCTCCAGGATCCCATTTCCCCAACACATGCAGAGTGTCAGCATTTTGTCTGTTTGGGCTGTAAAGGCCAGAAGATGCAGTTAAGGACGCCGTGCAGCCGCTGTAAAGACTATTCCAGCTTCCATGAGAACAATCAGCTCTCTTTGCTGGTACAATGCTACAGGAAGCTCTGCCTCTATGTAACTCACTCGCCGTTGCTGCAATCGATCAGCACCCATCTGGGAGGCTCTCCAGAGGTTATGGCCTTGCTGGAGGAGGTGCTTATGTCACATGAGGAGGAGATGGAGACAGATGACCCGAGCCTAGCCCAGGAAGATGTGAATCCATCGGCCCCTGAGTCCCTCACCCCCACAGAGGCACCACCTGCTCCTGCAGAGCTCTCAGCTGTGCCCCAGAGCTCCTCCTCTGACCCTCCCCATTCAAATGGACCACAAGAATGCAATGGAGAAGTGCTGGAGGACCTGGGTCCCTCTTCTCCTGAGCTGGAAGTATGCGAGCTGGTAGAGGAGCAGCCACAGGCAGGCCTATCTGTGTCCAATACTGGTTGTGGTGGTCTGGAACTGAATTTGACCACTGGACCTTTAGCCCCTACTCCAGGCACTGTGTGCTCACTCAGGGACGGGGAATCTAGCAGCAGGGAGCTGGAGGAGGGGGAGGTGTTGCTCCTCAGTGTGGAGGAGGTGTTACAGACTTTGGATCCCCTCCAGCCCGGTCGAGATTCTCCTCATACACAGCCAGAACATATGCACACTCACACACGCATCACAACGGACAGAGCACACGCTCAAATGTACATACAGCTGGACGCCGCTCACAATTACACACAGATTCAAACAGACAGGACTAACACAATGGCGAGTCATGGCGCTCACATACACGCATCCTCTTTTGTTCCCCCTCTGACCTCCAAGCCCCCGCCAGTCCGCCTTAAACGTAAGCGCTCTCGTTCAGAGAGTGACAGGGAAAAGGTGAAACCCCTTCCCATTGCCTCCATCCTACAGGGCCCCTCCTCACATTCACACACTCCAGTCCCCTCTCAGACACTGTACTTGCAACCGCCTACACCCTCCCTAACTGTACAAGCACACTCATACTCGTCCCTTTCCAATGGTGCGCCCCCTAAACCCAGTCGCCCTGCGCCAAATAACAATAAAGCTGCCAGGAAGCATGTCGAAGCTGGCCCTAAAAAGCCCCATCCGAAGGCCCGCAGCGGTGGAGGCTCCAAAACCAAGGACGGAAACAAAGAGCAGAGGTTGATGTCTGGCTGTCATGTGCCCCCTGCGCCTGTTAGGCCTCCCTATAAGAAGCCAGTGGAGAAGAAGGGCTGTAAGTGTGGCAGGGCTACCCAGAATCCATCTGTGCTGACCTGCAGGGGGCAACGTTGTCCATGCTACTCAAACCGCAAGGTAAGAGTCATCTGGGCCTATTTTTAACACTAATGGCATCATTACCTTATTGGGTGTAGATTTGTGTAAGCTTTAATTTTATAAAACTATAATATTTGTTTTATATAAGTAGAAAATGTCACCTGAAAACCAGTCTTTATAATGTCACCGTTTGTTTTACAAATATAGGATTATTGCTCGACTGAAAAACACATTTTGAGAAAATGTGTCTTTTGCTCATTTATCATACGCACAACTGCTGTTCTTCTTTAAACCTGACTACCTCCTCAAAGTTACGTGGCTTTCGATCAGTCATTTGGCAGCCTATCAGACACTGGTGGGGATGGAAATAGACCAAACACTTTTTTTTATCACCTTTCTCAGGCATGCTTAGATTGTATCTGTCGAGGTTGCCAGAACTCCTACATGGCCAACGGGGAGAAGAAGCTGGAGGCCTTCGCCGTGCCGGAGAAAGCCTTGGAGCAGACGCGGCTCACGCTGGGCATCAACCTCACCAGCATCACGGCTGCAGCGGCACTCCGAAACCCGGCGACCACCAGCATCCGCACTAACACCCTCCTCAATGTCGCCACGGCAACAGGGACCCCTGTTACCACGGCCTTCCTGTCCCCCAGCCCCCCACAAGAGCCCACCTATGAGGACAGCCTGGAGCTGCTGATTGGATGAGAGGCTGGGACTCCAAAAATAGATGGCTCGATGCTGATTGAATGTGATGGCTGATCATTGTTTCTGTGACCCCCCCCCCCCCCCCTCCCCTCCCCTTCCTCAATCTAAGGCAGCTATGGGTCTGTCCTGTTCTGTAACCTGCTCTTCTTCTGTGTTGGAAAGTAGTAAGACTAGCATGGGTGTGCCAAAGCCTCCTGTATTGTGCCTGTGTGCCGGTGTGTATTGTTGCCTGTCTGTAGTTAATCACCTATACTCGGTTCCCAGGCTGTCCTGTACTCCAGAGGTGCTTTTTGTTCATAAACCACAGACATACTGTAAGAGGCAATAGGAACCCATAATACCAGGTTTTGTGTTTGTTAGTGTGTGCGCCGCTGTGATGATACCTGCATCATCTCAGTCACCTGTTCAGTGCTTTCTCACGTGTGAGTGTTACTCCATGTATGTTAAAGAAATGCATTACTGGTATCAGGATGGCCCTTACTAATCCTTAACCCCTGTGTGTTCACAGCGTAATGGTGAATGAATCTTGTGACTAATCTATGGAGAAGTTATGTCCCACACAAGTCTCTATGCCTTTTCTATCTCATTAACTCACTCAATCCAAGTACTGTCGGCCGATAACGAATTTGTCTTAATGAACTTGACTGATGCAGGCATTGTACACGCAGCGAGATAATGTCAAAGCACTTGGCTGGCTCCACGGTTTCTGTGAGAGTGTGTGTGTGAGTGTGTATGCGCCTGCTGAGATTTACTGTAATGTCAGTGCGGAGGCGGCTGGTGGGTTGAAAGCACTTAGTCTGATTGATCGGCCAAAATAAAACTGAAACCATTCTTGGTAACCATAGCAATAGGAGCATCAACAAGGAGCCTCCCAGCTCTGGTGCACACATGCAGTTGTTTACAGTATTGCCATTAATATAGACTATACCTGGCTATCTTCTAAACATATTACACCATTATGGATATGACGTGCGTGTGTGTTTAGATAAACTGAAGCCATAGATTGTCATTAACAAGACAAAGTATCCTCTGCGTGTGCATAAACCCACCCCCAGTTGTAGTGTCCTGACTGATTAGTGACCAACTCAGAAGCTATTTTTGATACCAAGTATTAGAGATTTGGTAACACTTGTCTTTTTTGTGTTTTGGTTGAAGCACCTTGAAGCCCTCCTATAACTCGAGGCTGTGTTTTGTCTGTGTTTGTGTTTACTGTCTCAGCTGTAACTACAACATGTTTGTCAGTCCAGTCACGGCAACCAAAAAGAGACTGAAGGAGAGAGCGGGAGGACTCAGGCTGACCAAACTTACACCGTGGTCCTCAACTCATAGACCAGGAAGTAGCAGGAGGATGACAGTACGGTCAGAAATCTGATCTATCTTCCTGCGCGTGTGTATGTTTCAAAATGTATTTCTTTTGGGCATTACTTGAACCCTGATTAGTTTTTGGTATTGTTTTTTTTAATGTAAAAACTCTTGTTTGAGGAGTGACTCTTATTCTTGCTGAAACATTCACTGCCATAATATGGAAACATGTAATACAACATGAATTAAATGATAGTTTTTTACTTTTTCAGTATTTTGGCTTTTTTGTGCAGCAGGGACATTTATGGGGATTTGTTGTTCAGAGCTACAAATAATGGTGTCAAGAAAACACTCTTGAAACAATTTACAGTATTGGAGAGTCACATTAATCCTGCCAATGCAACATCTCTCCAATTTCTATTAGCCTGATAAATATGACCGTCTTCAATACTATACATTATATGATCATCCCTAAAGTTGATCTTTTCCTCACCTCTATAACCATAACATATATAAGCGTCTTTGAGCGTTAGGAAAAGCGCTATAAAAATCCCATGTACTATATCACATACAACAAAAATCTTCAAATTAGTCAAAAACACCTGGAAAAAGCTTTAAATTGTAATCTTTATAGCAATCATGTATCCAGCATTCAAAAATATATTGGTATCCCTTGGATACAAAGTGTCAATGCGTAAGAAAAAACTCAGTCCATTGATATTAGATCAGTGCTTCTCTTTAAGGCCGCAGGACATCACGATCTGCGTTAACATTAAACAAAAAGTAGTGTAATCAAAAAGGAAGCGTCACTGAAAATCTTCTTTGGCATGTTTGAAGCTTAAGTGTAAATTCTTAAGTGAGGATGACAACTTGACCGTTTGACCTGCAGGCGAATTAGCTTTCTCAGTCCTCAAAATAAGTCCTTCTCACATTGGAGCCCAGCTTTGACTGCCTCTATTGTCCTCCAAATCCCCTGTACTCCGGAAGCACTGCATAATCCATGTTTGCTCTGTCAGACGGTACATCCCGGAAAACAGAATTATTTACCAGCTCTGGCTCTGCAGGAGTGAAAATACAGCAATGGCTCTAATTCTTTGCCATTTTGGGCCACTGGAGCTCCGTCTGGTCATATCCTTGGTCCAGAAGACATGCTTTGCACTCCTCAGAGTCCTTCCTTCTCAAATCCTGAACCCTCGGCAGCTGCTCGTATCATAAAGCACACCCATTGGGTCTCCTTCTGATGATGATGATTTCTAAATCAAGTCATCCCAGTCCCGGACACTTCGATCCGGGAGTTTTTCCCCCCCTTTATCCCACAATGAAGGCCCCAAAGTAGCTCGCTCTCCCGTCCATCTCCATGGCGCTGGTGTTGCTAACGGTGATGAAGAGGCGGTCAGCGGGCTGAAGGAAGGCGGTACCGGCCTGATGCAGCGAGAAGAGACCGGGCTCCGGACCCCGAGGCCAGCAGGCGCTCCGGGACGACTTCATCAGCAGGATGGGCACCGTGTAGGAACTCATCTGTGGGTAAAATACTAAATCAAGATCACATTTCTCCTAACAAGTACACTAACATAACCTTGTACACATCGTATGGTTGTATTGATGATTGCATGATATATTTTTGATACCAGATTCAATGGTGAATTCAAATACACCCGAGACATTTGATGTTTGATTTAGTTAATTCTCTATTTCACTTTTTAAGTATTTGTATTTTAATGTTGAACACACTGATTCTAGAACTAAATAATTTCCAAATTGGGATCAATAAAGTACATCTATCTATCTACCTACCTATCTATCTATAATGACTCATAACAAAACCATGCACCACGTTAAATAGACAGGAGTGGATGTGGCTCAGAGTGAAATAGGCATCGACCAATCAGAGGGCCAGAGGTTTAATCCCCAGCCCCTGCAGTTAACATGTGGAAGTGTCCTTGTGCAAGCTAATAAACCCCAAATTGTTCCCTTATGCATGAAGTCAACGGCAGTGATGTGTATGCAAGTAGCTTTGGATGCAACTTAACTAGATGTGAAAAGTTGTTTCACTTTTACAGTGGGACATTAGATCCATATATAAATCTAATTTGTTGTCAGGGGCCATTTTGTTGTGCTCTGTGCTGCTGATGTTATCTTTAGCTGACACTTGTAGCCCAACAGGATCTGTAGTTGTTCTTCATGCCAATCGATTATTCAGCAGAGACGTACCTTCTTGTAGATGTACTGGACAAGCTGTGCTCCCTCCTCCTTGGCCTCCCCCTCTGCCTCCCCTGTGGAGGGCAGTCTGAAGTATGTCTGTCCGTAGATGTAGTAGAGGCCGGCTATGGGCACCAGCAGCTCCCCCCCCCTCAGCTCCATGTTCTGCAGGAAGGACAGACCTCTCCGTCCCTCCCACGCTCTGATTCGCTCTCCCAGGTACCCTCTGCTGCTCCGTGGGCCTGCAGCAGCACATATGACATATTATGTTATTATAGTTTTCTTTAAATAGTTCTCTATCTGTGTTTTACATTTTTGTTTTACTTTTATGTATGCACCATGACATCAAGTCAAATTCCTCGTACGTGTCAACCTACTGATTCTGATAACCACAAGAAAACACACACATCAATTAAGGCCATTCACTATGATGCAAGATAATTAGATAATACCGGAGTCTTATGGATTACGAGCAGTCAATTATTTTCAAATAAGAAACAAATGTTAAAAGAAATTCTCAGTGTGTAAATAATGCTCACAGATGTGCTCAAAGACCACCGGCTTTTTTAAATTAATTGACGACAGCCACATGTTTAAAAAACAAAAAGGCAGAAAGAGATTAAATCCAACCACCCTGAGGAGTGTGTGTGTGTGTGTTTAACGAGAGAATGTGGGCCAACGTTCTAGTTTTATGACATTCAGATATTTATTTAGGATGTTGTTTTTTTTGTATTGTCCTCAAATCCAGTAAACAAAAGCATACAAGCTCAACACGATTTGAAAAATGCTTTGAAACCAAGTGAAACCAAACTAACTAACCTCTGCTGATGTAAATCTCTAATAAGAAGTGCTAATTTGCTTGTATTTAGGGACTTAAGTTATATCATTTCCCACATATTATTAGAGGTGCATGTTTCCAATAAACGTTAATTGTTGACAATCTGAGCAATTGACAATCACGGAGACAACTAAAGAACATTTTTGAAAAAGATAAGGCAGCTGCACATCTGCATGTCCTGACAAACATTTAGGTGTGAAGACGTTACTGAATCCTGGGAAGCCTTGAAGCACATTCCTCACCTCTGGCCCTGGAAATATATCAGGGAAGCAACACAGCACTTACTGCTGTTTGAACATTGTGAAATTCTGTCGTGAAATTCAATATGTTTAAGTTGTCCGTTATGCTTTCCAGGACTCTTACTTAGTATACACTCTGGATATCATTCCTGCACTACTTTTAAAGTCCTCACCATCTGCTGTTGAAGGCTCTGAGGACGAGAGGACACCCGTCACATGGGCCGCAACTTTAGGAAGAGGGACCCCCGAGCTCAGGAATGGCAACACTCCTGTTAGCTTATCTGTGAAACCAAAAGTAGATAAGAAACACATACAAAACGTTTTTTTTGTGGGGGAAAAAATTGTTTACTTCTATTAGTAGCAACTGATAGTCAATGGAGGCATTGTTCTCACTTGTCATGGCTGTAGATATCTCCTTCTGGAATCTGTCAGCCATCGTCTGAAAGAAAAACACCCAGAGACAGAAAGGAACGAGACGGGGGGAAAGAGAGGGTGAGTAGGCGGCAGGTTACAAGCATCTTGGGTCTCATGAAAGGCGCTATATAAATCCAAGCTATTATTATTATTATCTTGACCTCTTCAGTTATGGATGTTAGCTATCTTTAGATCTTAATTGGCAACACCGGGGACCTCGTCACCCCCATGAATCATCCTGTTCCCCCTATGGATCAACAAATAGTCATCAGTAATAGCGATATTCCCCTTAGGGTGATTTCTAATGTGGAGTTGCATCATTATTCAAGTTAAAGGTCAAGTGATTAGTCAATCTTTCTTAAAATGCTGTAACATCTTGGACAGAACGTGCTGTGTGGACAGCCCTGGAAAAACGTTGCATCTGGTTTAACTAAATATGCTAAAAATAACTTTCTAACACATCTTGTTATCAGGGAAGACAAATTGAAGTTAGATAAAACATAAATAAATCAAAAACCTTCTCTATGCGGTAGTGGAGCTGTTGCAACACTTGCCAGCAGGGGTCGCTCTTCTTGTCCTCGGCTGAATCTTCGGCCTCTGAGCGCAGATTTGCGTTAATCAGACAGGAAACGCTACTGCGGGAGAAACTCTCTTGCATCTGAAAAGAAAAAACAACAATTTACCCATCATTACTTTCATTCTCGATAGTTGTTATTCTTGAGTAATTTATGAGTTAGTTTCTATCCTACACATGGAGATTCCAAAACAGAAAATCTAATTACGTAACAATTAATCACATTTTTTATTAACTTATTGTTTCAATCCGCTTGTTTTTGAATAATTCATTGAGGCACAGTGCAAAATGTTTCATGTGGCTTTTTGCTTTGACTTTGTTTGCAACACATAAATGTAAAAAAAACACAGTTTCAAAACACATTTTAAATCTTGTCCAATTAAAAAACCTTTGCAAGAGAAATACAGTATAATCTACGGAGCCCCCTAGGGGACATGGAGAAGAAAAAAAGATCTCGAGATTTTTCATTTAGCCAAGCCCCCAGGAAGTGCGCTGGACTCTGAGGAAAATATTCGTTGTGTCCAAACGGCGGTACTACAATTTTCGTATCAGTCCGTGACGTCACTGGGCCCAGAAATACTTTTTCCCATTGACTAACATTGGGAAAGAGACGTCTGAAAATCAGTGGATACTTTTTTTTAAACTAAATAAACTACCCAGTAGGAACTATTTTATAGCCCTCATTAGAATCATTAGGTCCTTAAAGTTGTAAAATGCACTAAAAGCCGAATCTAGATTTATTTTCTGTCTCCATTCATTCTAGTGAGCCGAGAGTGGGTGCTTGGGGGGCTTAAGGGGCGCATGCTCTGTGAGCGCACATACGTCTTCTTCTGCTCTGACAGCCAGGCATGACGGGTAATCCGTGACGTTTCGCTCTCTCAAAAGTTGGGCCATTTTGTCTTCATGCGCCAATGAGCAGCTCTCATAGGAAAGAACGAGACCCCCGCCTCCGACGCTGTATCCAGTTCTTATTATTCATCCATGCAATTTGACTGGGGGGGGGGGCTGGGGCCAGTTATTTTCTGAGGGGGGCACAATAAATGCAGGACGAAAAAGGCAAAGACAGTATGAAGTAATTGCGCATAAGAAAACAATGCAATACAGTTATTGGTATTTGTTTCAGTACACATATTTATTTCAGATACTTATAGTTACAGTTTTTACGCTCTAATGGGTCCGACTAGAATGATAAATAGCGTTAGTCAACCAATAAATCGTTTAATCATAAACTTTTTTTCCTTTTAATTTTCAGGGGGTCCACAGGGGGGTCCAAAGTCAGTGTTAGGGGGGCACTGGCACCCCCTGCCCCCCCCCCCCTAGAACCACCACTGCTTATGTGAAATCCGTGCCTATTGCCAAGCACTGATGTTATCTTTATATTTTAGGCCAAGCTGAAAGTAAAAATCGATGTCCCGGTCCATTGTTGTGGTTTTCTTGGGGACTCAGTAATAATCTCTTGGTTGTTCAGCCAAAATACAAAGTGATGGTACAGGTGGATGACAATTAGCTAATTTACATGCAATTAGCTCTGAAGTGGTCACAGGTGATGTGGGCGTTTTTTTAATAGCTTCTTATTCAATCAGAGCTCAGCACCAGATCTATCAGCTCTTTCTATTTGTCATAATATCAGCTCAATTTTAAAACATCTTACTTATGGGTGTAAACACCCCCATAATCCTTAGTAGTCTCATTTCCTGCCCTTGTCTTCTGTTATCTACTCTTGCAAATATCTGCCCTCTCATTGTCCAGCTTCATACAGTTGCCAGTAAGCTGCTTTTTACCTCATAAAACCCAGTTACACAACTTTAAAATATGAAGCCTGCGATGTTTAGTCCCTTAGATACAGGAAGTAGTAGATCATTCAAATTGATGACCACTTCATGACATCATTTATTATGACAAGATTTTCAACGTTCAATACTGTTTTACCAGGTTTGCATAATTAGTCTTCGTACTATATGGTGAGTGATACATTCAAAGTCACATTGCTATGCTATATCCGTAAGTGTGTCACTTGTTGGTATCACTGTTAAATTCATGGTAGATTATCATGAAGTGTATTTGGCCTCAGTAAACAAGTGTCAAATCTCCCCTATACCCTGTAAAATGACAGTCAGTTAGCTGTTATCATTATCATTTAGAGATAAAGGAGGAAGACAGGGTCCCTTCTTACCGTGCTCAGGACTTTGTTGAAGTAGAC
This sequence comes from Gymnodraco acuticeps, assembly GCF_902827175.1. Classification (NCBI taxonomy): domain Eukaryota; kingdom Metazoa; phylum Chordata; class Actinopteri; order Perciformes; family Bathydraconidae; genus Gymnodraco; species Gymnodraco acuticeps. Next base: position 243,607 of record NW_022990957.1, read on the forward strand.
AAAACTGACCGAAACCGCGATGGTCTGCAGGAGGATCGCTGCGAGCAGGATGAGCCCCAGACTCTGGAGGGAAACAGAAACAGCCATATCTCAGCCTGAGTGTTGCACTGAAATCAGTTTCCGAGAGGCAAGAAAACACTTCCAGCAGCAAGGACAAGTCAGATCAGGCTCTGCTGCATTTCTGCTCTGGAGAGAGAGAGAGAGAGAGAGAGAGAGAGAGAGAGAGAGAGAGAGGAGAGAGAGAGGGAGAAAGAGGGAGGGAGGGGCGGGGGAGTTTCGCAGGATTACAAAAACCTCAAGATGTCACTGTTATTAGAATGAAATGAGCTGGGAGCTTAATCCTGCACATGCAACTTCATGTCACCTTCAAGTGCTCTTAGAAAAGTGGAAACTTGTTTAAAGTGCATGTATAACACAAACAAGAGAATCATTTAGACCTTTATTTTCTTCTTAAATGGTTGAGATATTTTACTTTGATTTTTTATTCACATGCCATTAATAATGAAAACCATTATAACAGATAATTTATTTAGAACTAGTTTGGACCGTTTTCTCTCTGCAAGGTCCATTCATAAGTAAATAATCTGGAGTAATAAATCATATAAAATGCCATTTGCACCCGGGTGTCTATAGTCAACAATGCTATTTGCACCTAGGTGTCTATAGTCAACAATGCTATTTGCACCTGGGTGTCTATAGTCAACAATGCTATTTGCACCCAGGTGTCTATAGTCAACAATGCTATTTGCACCTGGGTGTCTATAGTCAACAATGCTATTTGCACCTGGGTGTCTATAGTCAACAATGCTATTTGCACCCAGGTGTCTATAGTCAACAATGCTATTTGTACCCAGGTGTCTATAGTCAACAATGCTATTTGCACCTGGGTGTCTGTCTATAGTCAACAATGCTATTTGCACCTGGGTGTCTGTCTATAGTCAACAATGCTATTTGCACTAGGTGTCTATAGTCAACAATGCTATTTGCACCTGGGTGTCTATAGTCAACAATGCTATTTGTACCCAGGTGTCTATAGTCAACAATGCTATTTGCACCTAGGTGTCTATAGTCAACAATGCTATTTGTACCCAGGTGTCTATAGTCAACAATGCTATTTGCACCTGGGTGTCTGTCTATAGTCAACAATGCTATTTGCACCTGGGTGTCTGTCTATAGTCAACAATGCTATTTGCACTAGGTGTCTATAGTCAACAATGCTATTTGCACCCAGGTGTCTATAGTCAACAATGCTATTTGCACCTAGGTGTCTATAGTCAACAATGCTATTTGTACCCAGGTGTCTATAGTCAACAATGCTATTTGCACCTAGGTGTCTATAGTCAACAATGCTATTTGCACCCGGGTGTCTATAGTCAACAATGCTATTTGCACCTAGGTGTCTATAGTCAACAATGCTATTTGCACCCGGGTGTCTATAGTCAACAATGCTATTTGCACCTGGGTGTCTATAGTCAACAATGCTATTTGCACCTGGGTGTCTATAGTCAACAATGCTATTTGCACCCAGGTGTCTATAGTCAACAATGCTATTTGTACCCAGGTGTCTATAGTCAACAATGCTATTTGCACCTGGGTGTCTGTCTATAGTCAACAATGCTATTTGCACCTGGGTGTCTGTCTATAGTCAACAATGCTATTTGCACTAGGTGTCTATAGTCAACAATGCTATTTGCACCTGGGTGTCTATAGTCAACAATGCTATTTGTACCCAGGTGTCTATAGTCAACAATGCTATTTGCACCTAGGTGTCTATAGTCAACAATGCTATTTGCACCCGGGTGTCTATAGTCAACAATGCTATTTGCACCTAGGTGTCTATAGTCAACAATGCTATTTGCACCCGGGTGTCTATAGTCAACAATGCTATTTGCACCTGGGTGTCTATAGTCAACAATGCTATTTGCACCTGGGTGTCTATAGTCAACAATGCTATTTGCACCCAGGTGTCTATAGTCAACAATGCTATTTGTACCCAGGTGTCTATAGTCAACAATGCTATTTGCACCTAGGTGTCTATAATCAACAATGCTATTTGCACCTAGGTGTCTATAGTCAACAATGCTATTTGCACCTAGGTGTCTCTAGTCAACAATGCTATTTGCACCCAGGTGTCTATAGTCAACAATGCTATTTACACCCGGTTGAAAATAGTCAACAATGCTATTTTCATCCCGGGGTGTATACAGCATGCCAGAGAAACGTGCACACAGGTATCCATTGTATACTCTGCTATTTACACCCGGGCATACATTTGATTATGTATGCCAAAACATTTAGTTTTCCTAGTTACAATGGAGTTATATATATTCAGATGTCCACACTTCAGGGACAATTGATCCATGTTTTGTATGAACATTAAGATTTAAAGTTCATTTAATTAGGCTTAAAATAACTACACAAAATATAGGCCTATACAAAATAGTTATGATCTAAAATGTTTACTGTAATTGATGTCTTGCATCTAATCGGAGCGATTTGTGATACATTGGGAATTGTCAAGCATATAGAAGTTTTGCATTTATAGCAAATGTAAATGGGCTTTCTATCAAGTAGAACAAAAATAATTATTCTGAAGTTTCATCTTTAAAGTGTCAAATCCTTTGAGTTTTGTGTAGCAGATGCAGACTGTATATAAAGAGCAGATGTTGATAAAAGGCAGTGGTTTCTCGGTATTTGAAATTGTTTCCTTTCTGTTGTTCGGAGTATCTTTGTTCCTCTTTAATGCCTCTCCCAACTTCTGTTGCAATTTGGAACTTGCCTAATTGTATTATTACTTCCAGCCGAAAGGATTTTAATGTAGAACAAATTGTTTTTACTACTCCCAGACTTCTTATTTAAAGCCACAAAGGTAGCTGGCTTGTTTCTGACGCATTTGAGGTGAGCATTGAGGCTCTGGAAACACTCAGTGATGTCTTTTGAGATATTGTTTTGCATTTGTTCTCCATTTGAATGGGTGTCGCTAAAAAAGATAAAACAATGTCATGGTGTCATAGGACCAAAAGCACTTAACTGGCGTGCAGACAGCAGATAATCAACATCTGAAAACAAGATGAAAAAGGCTTTTCTCTTCTCTTTCCTGCTATTGTGAAGTGATCTGAGAGCACGCTACTCGATAAGTGCCAAGTGACCCGCCATTGTTTTGGTTATGTGTAGCCCTAAGTAGTGTTTGTCTCCGGGGAGTCATTCAACCTGCAGAGCTTAACCTTGAGTGATTCCTGGAGGTTCCTTTACTTTCATTCCTTCACCTCTAACCCTGCGCCATTGTCAGTGTGAGGAAGTGAGAGTAGAGCTGAAGGAATTCACGGCTCCTGGATGTGCGCGACCCTCCCAACAATCAGGACCAGTGTTAAAGCATGTGCCGCTCACTCACACTGGCACACATGCAGCTGTTAAATTCACACAGATAGTAGTGCTGTACCAGGTTCAATGACTTTGTTGGCATGGTAAGCAAGTACAGGAGGAATTTAAGTATTTGGTTAGTTTCCTTTACTGATTAAAATCTCAAAAAACGGAAGAGACAGTGATAAAAGGCTCTTGTGTTCCCTCAGGTGCGTCAATTCCCAGGCTTGTCAGAGAGGAGAAGGTGAGTGATATCTGAAGACTGGCTGGCCTCGGGCATGGAAGATGACACCCTGAGAGACATGCCTGTCTACAGTCCCATGGCAAACCAACACAGACAGACCAAGAAGGTATGTGTGCAGAAGTGAGTCATTTTAAGCCATGTTTAAACCTTTTCCCCCCCATAATTTGATTAGTAATTATTCCTCCTATCAGCCAATCAGTCATGACTTTTGCCCTCTGTCAGACACGTCAACATGCAGCAGGCCCCGACTGGCTTTAATCCTCAGGTGTTTTAAAGCTTAAAGTTAATGGAACAACATTTTGGATAATGTGCTCATGTATTTTATTTAAGTAAAACGACAAGGTTAATAATAATAATAATAACTTTATTTGTATAGCACCTTTCATACAGGGGATTGCAGTTCAAAGTGCTTTACATCCATAAGAAATAAGACATAAAATCAGTGTAAAACAAGCAGCAAGAGCAAAGCATAAAGTGGGATAAAATAATTAAAAATAAAAACATGGGGAATAAAACATAGAGAAATAGTGCAATGTCAATCACAGAGAATAGTGCAGCAGTTTAATAGTGTAAAATGCTTTGGTAAAGAGATAGGTTTTAAGCTGCCTTTTAAAAATGTCTAACGTATTGGCTTCCCTAATATTGTTGGGTAACGTGTTCCACAGTTTTGGGGCGTAGGCTGCATCACCGATCTTCTTATGACTCTTTCTGGTGACCTCTAATAGACTAATAATCTGATGATCGCAGTGTTCTGGCGGGTGTGTAGTTCATTAGAGAGTCAGCAATGTAGCTGGGTCCTTCTCCATTTAGAGCTTTGTATGTGAGGAGAAGCACCTTAAAATCAATTCTAGAAGTTACAGGAAGCCAGTGTAGAGTAGCTAAGACAGGACTAATGTGTTCCCTCCTTTTGGTATTCGTTAGTAGTCTAGCTGCAGAGTTTTGAATGAGCTGGAGTCTTCCAATAGCTTTCTTGGGGAGACCAGTGAATAGTGCATTGCAGTAGTCTAGTCGGCTAGATATAAAAGCATGAATTAGCTTCTCTGCATCATTTTGATTTATGAATGGTCTTACCTTCGCTATGTTTCTGAGATGAAAGAAAGCTATTTTGGTCACTTTGTTTAAATGGGCGTTGAAGTTCAAATCTGAGTCCAGGATGACACCGAGACTTGTCACCTCCGGTTTAGATATAGATATAGATCTTTATTTGTCATTGTACAGGTACAATGACATTACAATAGACTCAAGGTGCCAGCACGCAACAACAAGACAATATAAAAACAACAAGACACTATAAAAACAATAAAAACAATAAATGGGACTTAAAAAAGACATGATAGGGAATATGTACATAAATAAATAATTAATTAATTAAATTGCACGATTCCCCTCGTATTGCACGGAAGACTTATATAACTTAAATATTAGCAGCGTTTAGTGCACATATGGCCCTGGGAAAAAAACTGAACTTGAGTCTGTTTGTCCGGGAAGACATGGTACGGAAGCGCCTGCCTGAGCGCAGCCGTACGAAGTGCTCGTTACCCGGGTGGTGTGGGTCCTTGAGGATTTTGACTGCCTTCTTAAGGCAACGAGAGCTGTACAGCACCTCCATGGAGGGGATAAATCCAAGTGGTTACATTTCCTAGATTATTTGTTAGCATCTCTCTTTTTGATTTGGGGCCAACAAGTAGGACTTCAGTTTTGTCCTCATTCAATTTAAGAAAATTATCGTTCATCCATTTGTTTATTGCTGTCAGGCAGTTGGTAATGGAGTTTATGGCTGTCACATCATTTGGTTCAGCGGATATGTACAATTGTGTATCATCCGCATAGCTGTGGAAATCTAGGTTGACAATACAGCTTTATTTATAGAGCACTTTTATTTATAGAGCACTTTAAACCTCCAGAACAAAGTGCTGAACAGTCAAATAAACAAAACATACAAAAAGTAACACAGCTCAGCTCACACACCATAAAACAAGTACACGTAAAAACAATAGATAATTTAAAAGCAATAAAAGCAACACTCTAAAAGTTGTTAATACGCTAAGGAGAAGAGGTGGGTTTTAAGAAGCGATTTAAAAGCAGGCAGTGTGGCGGCCTGTCTGATGTGCGGGGGCAGATCGTTCCACAGTGTGGGAGCCGCTACAGAGAAGCAACAGCCCCCTCTGAGCTTTGACTTGGTTCTGGGCACATTCAGGAGCAGCTGATCCGCTGACCTGAGATGGCGGTTGGGCGTGTAAGGGTGTAGCAGCTCAGAAAGATATGGTGGGGTCATGCCATTTAGGGATTTAAAAGCAAATAAAAGGATTTTGAAATTAATCCTAAAATGTTTTGGCAGACAATGGAGCGAAGCCAAAATGGGGGAAATGTGGTCATATTTCCGTGTGCCAGTTAAAAGCCACACATAAGAAGTTACAGCCCCCAGTTAGCTTAGCCTAGCATAAAGACTTAAAAACATGGAGAAACCAGCACCTCCAAAGATCATTAATTAACATGTTAAATCGTGTTTGTCTAATCATGACAACCAAATCAAACCACAGTGTGTTGCCTTTAAGCTTGTTTTTTGTCACATATATTTATATTAATCAGCTGTGAGGAGGGAAAACAGTAAGGTGATTGTTTTTGTGAAACTTCCCTGAGTTTGAAGGAAATATAAATCAATTACTTGAATAGCAACTAATCATGAAAACCAATGTTTATAAAAGTTAACTAAACATATCAATACATTGCGTAGCATTCACTATTCATGAAAATGTGCAAACTGTAAGCTTAAAAAAACTGGAACTAATTGTGTTCCATCATCAAATACCTTCTCTTTGGTTACCACGCAATACACAAATATCTTTAGACTCATGATGACACTTTTTTGCCAAGCCTTTAGATCTGAAATCAGATACAAAAATTACTTGGAAACAGAGAAGCAAAGGGGAGCTGCTGATTTTCTGGAAAGCAGCTTCCCCCTTGAAGTTAAAAGTTTAAAAAGACCCTGAAGACTAATAATGGGTTTAGAGGAAGGATCACACTCGGTGCATCACCCTCTGTCCTCCCCTCTTCACTCCCCCATGCTTCTCCTCCCAACGTTCCTCTCCATAAAGTCATGGAATCTCCCTAAATTCCCGCCTGAGCATTACAGCTGCTCATTGTCTCATTTATAAAACAAAGACTATATGCTGCAGCAGCACAATTGCCAGTGTTAGTGAGCGTGTCAGTGGAAGGGTGTTTCCCTGATAGGAAACTACTGTATGTGAATGTGGAGGCTTAGAAACAGAGCCAAAACAGAGGTTAATATTCAACTCACAATACTTCATTTCTAATATTTTACCTTGATCAGTGGAGGAATATCTAATTACAAGTACCACATTCAAAATGTTACTTTATTTTACTTAAAGGGGTTTATTATTGTTCATTTTTATATTCACATCTGTATTTTGTTCCTCTACTGTGACGTGTCTCCATTAATGTTCAACAAGCTCTTTATTTTTTCTCATACTGCCTGTGCTGTAGCACCTCTTTTCACCCTCTGTCTGAAACCAGAGCCCAGTCCACTCTGATTGGTTAGCTCAGTGTTTTTCAAAGTGGGGGCCCCGACCCCCCGGGGGGCCGCCAGAGGGTCACGCAAAGTTTGAGAGAAAGGGGAATTTATTTTTTTATTAATAACTGCATATCTATCAATCTATGTGTCCTTTGATGCCAATCTTTTAATATTTTTTTACTTATTCATATATATATATATATATATATATATATATATATATATATATATATATATATAAATCAAACGACCGCCCTTCAAGCCAATCAGAATCGAGCTGCCGCTACTGAGAGTGAAACTGAGTATCTGCTCAGCTTTTGGAGCAAGCTAGTGAATATTTCGCTCTGCAGCTGGATGAGAGCACGGATGTAGCAAATATTGATGTTTATATATATGAATATAAATATGTTTATTGTTAATATTACTGTTGAATATTATATATAATATTATTAAGGCATAAGTAGCTTTCAAAAATGCTAAAAATATGTTAATTGTTCATATTACTGTTCAAAATTATATAATATTATAAAGACAGAAATCACTTTAAAAATGCTTTAAAAATATGCTTACTGTTGATATTACTGTTTAATATTGTGTTAAGAATGTTTATAACAGAAGGCACAATCAATGTAATGAATGACAAACAAAAGATAAATAAAAAATTTTTTTAGAAGAATAACTGATTATTAATTATTAATACAAATATATATTAAGAAAATGTATTAAGATGTATGATTAATTTGTCATATTTTCCATCATAATGTACTCATCATTTTTTTTTTAAATTGCAAAAGGGGGGTCCCCGCCAGACGATAATGCTATATGGGGGCCCTTGGCATGGCAACGTTTGGGAACCCCTGGGTTAGCTGACCGGCTCTGTTGTGATTGTTCAACCGCTTATGGCGCATTTCCACTGCAGCGTGTGGAGTCTATTTTGATATAACATTACAAGATTCTTACTATTACATTATTTGCTTATTGTGCTCATTGTATGTGCTGTGACTTTGGAATAAATGGACCCAATCACCCCCCCCCCCCCCCCCCAAGTTTTGATGGGGTGGACAGGAACGTAGGGAAAAGTTACATGAGAAAGTGTTTAGCTTGCAATATTGAAAGTAGCAAGGTCAGGTGCAGAGACTGAGAGAATACAAAGAGGTAGTTAGAACAGCACATCGCACCGGCCTTGACTCTGTATGGGCCCGCGCTCCCCCGCAGAGCTAGGAAGCACCATTATGGTTTCCGCTATATCTGAAGAAACGCAAGAGAAAACAAATGATGTGTGTTAGAGACAGAGTAGGGAGGGACCTCGCCAGCCGGCCGAATGATGATTGGAGGATCGTGTTGCCAAGAGACTCTAGGCTTGTTTGAGACGCGTTGCGGCTCGCCTCGAAAGTAGACGAGAATAGCCGATCGCAGCCGGGGGAGGTTTCAAAAAGCTCGCCTGAAGTCGGACAGCTCGGAGTCGGTTTCGTCTTCTTCTTCTTCTTCTCTCGGTTTTTTGGCGGATTACAAACAGCTTGAAGGTGCATACCGCCACCTCCGGAGTCGGCTTGACTCGGTTTGCATTTATAAAGAATGCACACATGTGTTTAATCGTTAATGTCAGATATGTACTAAGTAAATACATTTGTTCCTGCTCAAGATTAGATTCAACTTTATTGTTATTGCACATATTACAGGTACTGAGACAACGAAATGCAGTTTAGCTTCTAACCAGGTGCAACAAGCAGTGAAGTGAAAAGTAATGTACACAACCTACAGAATAAAATATAGAATGAATTGAATGATGAATAAACAGTGAGGGGTATGAATACACTAGATATCAGCCTGAGAGCAGTATGAACAGTGTGTATGAATATGCTAAGATATATAAAGTATGAAAACGGTAAGCAGTGCAAGTATAGTATAACATATATGGATATTAATTTCATGATGATAAATATTGTGGAACAATGATGAAAAATGGGAATGGATGTGGCGACGTAAAACTGACACAAAACAACAACAAACTTTTGCCAGCCAATTGGAGAGTTTCATCAGCAGCATGTGGTAAAACCCACCAATGAGCGCTCAGCTCGAGATACCAGCGAGTCGTTTCCCATCAAGCATTTCGCTTCCGCAGCCCGTGGAGAGGAACTGCGCCGCCGCGCCTCGCCCTCAAGGCTGCGGGCGTCTTTGTCCCGCGAGATTTCAACGTCTCATGAAGGCGAGCCTCCAGAGCAAGTCGGACAAAATGACTAACCATCATGCAACGCACTAGCAAGACGTTGATCGCAACTGCGCAGGTCTCGCTTGTCTCAAACAAGCCTTCTATCTGAGACTGTGCACCAACCAAAGAGAACCAAGTCTAAACCGCGGTATCTCTTCAGCTAGTCTTGACCAATCATAAATATACGGGCAACGCCCTGTGTAATAAAATGTATTGTCACACGAGGTTCGGGGCTCTTTACGGATTCGGTGGTTACAGATTACAGTTTTGCTAGCTGTGATTTCCGAGACGTGACGAGTCCTTGGCCAAGTGAATATATATTTTGCTCTCTTTACAATAAATAGTTAAACTTAGAAGTTGTCTGTCTTTTCTGGAATTCTGAATCCAACAAGCGCGTGGCACGGTTTAAGCGTGCCGTGCCAAACCCGGCCCGTTTTTTGTTGCGTTTCCACTAGGGGTAGTTCCGGCTAACAGGTACTTTTTCACAGTTTTTCTGGCCCTCCAAAATCGTGGTTCTTTCCGGGCCAACAACCAGGCTGAATATGCTAAACTAGTGACTTGAGTGGCTACAACTACAACACAATGAACATATTTTACCGTGATTTAGTTGTAATACACGTTTCAAAATGATGCCGAAGTAACAACATACCGATACCGGTTAGTAAAAACCATGAATTAATGCTTTGACAAGTCTGCAGACAGACGGCAGGCGAAAAACCTTTTAAAATGCGTGTTTTCTGAGCTAAGCTAACGTTGTGTATGCTCCGACCGTCCACACTCACAACAACGGCCTACACAGACATAAATAAACCAGCGACTGTATTCGCCATGACACAGGTGTGGTTTGTACTTGTTTAGCTTTTGTCTAGTTTCTGAACAGATATGAGGAGCTGTGAGCTTGAGTGATAAGAGCTAACGGCTGTGTTGTTTTTCTGGGGCTCTCATTGAAGATGACGTCACGGCTCCGCGTACACTGCGTTACTATAGTTACTGCCCCAGCTACTAAACTGTAATGGAAACGCAGCATAAAGTGAGCCTGGCCTACCAAGGCCTAACTATACAGTGGAAATGCGCCTTTAGAGATGTCCCGCCCCTTAGCCTATCACGTACAATGTGTGGAGCGCTAGCCAATAGAAGCGCGAGTGTTGCATTGTGATGTCCTTATGTCATTGAAGTTATAAAAGGATTCCAATTGTTGTGTTTCCTGCAAGGGGAGTGTGTGGGAGAGAAACTCCCTCTCGAGGTAACTTTTGGATTTTAGCCTTTGCAGACCATATAACACACTACACGAGAGGGAAACTATATAAAAAACATAATAGGGCCACTTTAAATTTAACAGAAATATCTGACAGGCCTAAAATGTTACCCTGAATGTTGAATCACTATAGGTTTTTATTATTCGATTGATGTTACTAATTAATTTAAGTAGCATTTAATTTTTGTAGATGGTTTAGGAGTAACGCATTTTAATACTCTTAGTTTAATCTATAATGATGTGTCATATTTTAGCAATCACAGTATGCTTATATCAGTAGTAGTAGTAGTGGTAGTAGTGGTAGTAGTAGTATAGTAAAAGTACAATATGCTTCTGAAATATAAAGTAACATTAGATCTCAAAGTGTTTTTATGAACAGTACTTAAGTAAGTGAAGTAAGTTGCAGCAGTAGTTATTAAATGTGTGTTTGATGAGGCCGAAAAGCTTCATGATGTTTTCTGTCCACTAGAGGGCGGTGATGCATTGATAATGGCTGCTGCTGGATTGATTGACCCAGAGATTCACCCTGAACATCAGAAACATGTCTGAACATGAACATGACTGCGAGCTGGTGCAGCTGTTAGGGCTCGGGAGTCGATACATGCCCTAAAATAGCAATGAGGGCACCATACATGATCTATGTTGCAGCTGGATAATCAAAACCACCCTGTTATTAAAATCTTTCTGCTGTATCGACACATGTGTATGAGTGTGTGTGTAGTGCTATAGGAACTCCTTTCCTCTTTGTTAGTTCTTATTAGGGTTAGATAAACAACTTATCACTTCTTCTGCAATTTTGGGACTGCTTCTGCCAAGTAAACCATCAACTACAGTGATTCATTCAAGTTTAATAAGTGCATTCAGGCATTTCAATCAGAAAACATTTATTTTATTGTAAGTGCATGGTCCGATACAAAGTACAACACAATGTGAATGACACCTGGGATGAAGCTAAATAGTGCATTTTATCAGTGATTGTCAAGGAATCTGTAAGGAAAAACACGACTTCTTGTATTGCAGGGAGCACAAGATGAGTTTACTACATTTCGAGAACACAGAAAAACCACAGAAGAAAATGATTCCCTGTTAAGAAATATATATTTTACAAATGTGTTATGTGTCCCATGTGAACTCGTTCTTTCCTACTATAACAAAGGTATTCAAATGAGTGCCAATAATGACAACACTGAAGTCCTGATGCTTAGCAGATAATGCTCTCCCTGTAAACAACCTGAGTTTAGCCGGTTAGCATGCTTACATTCAATAAGTGCTTAAAATATAAAGTACTGAGGCTGATGGGAATGTCATGCAGATATCATAATATTTTTTGTTGGGCAAATCCACATTTTAACCCGATAATATAAAGTAAGGGGATCGACAAAGTTATATGAAATAATTCATGACGGTTGATAGTTGTCAACACATTTAACTCAAAACCACTAATGTCAACCTTGTGGTGCCGCTAGAGGAAAGGTCAGAGAATCAGTCATTAGGATTTATCCTCCAGTCTTTACAACATTTCATAGCAATCCATATAATAGTTTGAGATATTTCAGTCTGGACCTAAGTCAATGTTACTTGTTTGGACCCCTAATTAAAAAAAATTCGGGGGGGGGGGGAGTGCATCAAGCAGTGTAAATGAAAGTTACATAAAACACGAATTACAATCCTTGTGAAATATATTGTTAAAGTCTTTGTGGTGTGGCTTAAAGATCCTCGTAAAAGCTTGTGGCTGTGAATCTATTAAGTATGTTTGTTAGCTGGTCACAGTGTTAGCCAAGTTAATAAACATATGTGCCCTTCTCCGCTGTCAGCAGGGTTAGTCATTACACTGCTAACAGAGCTCAAATAGTGTGTGTATCTGCAGGAACAGGAGGACCTTGAGCTTAAGCTTGAATATTTAAATCAAAAACGAGATGCGTTAGCCCTTGTATGATTCATAAAGCTAAAGGACTAGTGCGTTTGACACACACACACACACACACACACACACACACACACACACACACACACACACACACACACACACACACACACACACACACACACACACACACACACACACACACACACACACACACACACACACACACACACCACACACACAACACACACACACACACACACACACACACACACACACACACACACACACACACACACACACACACACACACACACACACACACACACACACACACACACACACACACACACACACACACACACACACACACACACACACACACACACACACACACTCTTACAAGTTCTTCTGCAGCCAGTCGAGGTAACCTCTGACCGCTCTCTTCCCTACTTCAAACTCCATCGGCCAGGTAACAAAGCTGAAACACCCGTGGAAGCCGTCCAAGTAGTGGTCGACGGTTACCGTGACACCCGAGTCCTGTAAGCGCCGTGCGTACATCAAACCGTCATCCCTCAACACGTCATGCTCGCATGTCAGGATGTACGCTCGGGGGCTTTTAGCCAGAACCTCGGGTCCTGCTAACAGAGGAGAGGCCCTCACATCCAGGAGCCCCGGCACCTCCCTCGCCCCCCCCTGGGAACCTTTCTCCACAATCACAGGCTTGTAGTTCTTCTTGTGTTTCGGGGACAGAAGGACGGTCCAGTCTACGCGCGCCCGCAGCTCTGGGGTGATGTTTGAGTGCTGTAAGGAGCTGTGGTTGTTCGACAGCAGCTGGGGCAGCAGGGAGAGGTCAGCACCGAAGTACTGCAGCCAGAAGCGGACCATGATGGGCCGGTAGAGGATGGGAATGTGTTGGTTCTGCAGGTAGGAGGGCGTGTTGAAGTCCAGAGCCTGGAGCACGGGGTAGATCAACGCCTGGACGCTGAATTTCACACTCATAGTGTCATCTGTGGAAATCTGGGAAAATGCAAGAAACATAAGGCCTCAATCTCTCAATACTGACAGAACGTTAACTAAGTTACTTTACTCAATCCTAGTTAATGGTTTTACAAATAAAAACACATGATATGCTTACATAGGATGCAGTAATGTAGTACCCAGTATTTTAAAAAGAAACAAAAATTGGCCTCGAAGTGACAAACTACAACATCAGAATGCTCTTAAAACAATTTTTTTCATGCAATAAAAACAGGATAAAATAATGTACTGTGAAAAGTGCTGTTTTGCCTTTTGAGTACTTTTACCTTTGATATTTCAAGTCAATTTAGCGGATAACCCTTTTACTTTTACTTCAGAACCTTTTTGTATATAGAAATGTACCTGTCATGGAGAATCTAAGTATTTCTACTTTTCATGAAGTAAAGGATCTGAGGACTTCCTCCACCTCTGCATGTTACACACATTTTCACAGGAGATCTGGACCGTACCTCCTGAGCGACCGCAGCAGCCAGGTTTCCTCCGGCACTGTCCCCGGACACAGCGATACGCTCCGGGTCGATGGCATACCTGGCCCGAACCCCTGCAGACAGGAAGTGTTTGGCCGCAGCGAGGCAGTCTAGATACGGCACCGGGAAGTTCACCTCTGGATACAGACGATACCTACACAGACAATGGTTGCAAATTACAAGTTACTGGAGGCATAGAAGACTTTAGAGAATATGATTATATGGACTCTTTCTGTAGTTATGGGGTTGTCATCATTTCTACAGTGTGAGTTAACATAACAAGTGTGTTTCTTTCTCTATGAGCAGAAACAAATTGTAGATTAGTGTTGCACACTTACTCAACAGAGACCACAACGGTGTTCAGCTCGTCCGACAACATCCGGTTGATCACATCATACGACCCCTTCTCTGAGGATGTGATAGAAAGATGGGGAAAGGAACAAAAAAAATCGTTGCTGAAATATGCATTTTGTTTTTTAAGATTTACAGCAAGGCACAAAGTCAAAAGTTACTACACAGACTCATTTTGTGAAATGTAGACAATCTAGAAATGTCACTCCAAGCAGAACATTTTACATAAAACAAGTCAAGTCTGAGGAGCTTGTTATTGCATTTAGAACCTCTTTAGAACACAACAAGCTAACAAAACGCCTTTTGCCAACTTTAAACAGTATAAACCATCACCACCATTTGTAGAGCCGAAACATCGAAGGAAATACTTCTTCGGTCTTTTTCTGTTTCAATTTCCTCTATTTGCCCTGAAAGGCGAGAGGAATGTCCAAACTCACTGGTAGTGCCGAGGGCCCAGCCTCCTCCGTGGATAAACATCAGCCCTCTCCTCAGATGACCCTCCCCTCCAGCCGGTGGCTCGTACACACGGACAGGGACGCCGGCGAAAGTGATGTCGCAGACTTTAACCCCCGGCATGACCCCTCCTTCGGACTGAGAGCTGCACAGCCCCTGCATAATGTCGTCAAAACCTTCTGTCGACTGCCTGAGGGACTGGATGTAATGATCAAAGCCTAGCCAAGCTTTCAATGAGGCCTGAGGAACGAGAAGACATTTAAAGAGGACATGTTATGATAATGTTTAGGTATCAGATTTTTATTTTGTGTCTCTACTGTGACATGTTTACATGCTTTAATGTTCAAAAAGGCATTTATTTTTCTCATACTGCCTGAGCTGCAGCACCTTTTTTGACCCTCTGTGGGAAACCAGAGCCCATCTCTAATTCAACCGCTTAGAGATGTCCTGCCCCTTAGCCTATCACGTACAAATGTTAGAGCTCTAACCAATAGAGAACCGCAGTGACGCGTCCTAAAACCCGGAAGTAAGTTAGCATTTTTACCGCTTCCGGTTCTCTCGACAAAAAGCAATGGGATTTCTCCAGGGTTTTGGAAAATAGCTCGAAATAAGGTCTGTGGTTGAGACACATTTAAGAGACGGATCACGTTTTGTTCTGCGACATTAAACACATCAGCATGACCCCACTGGTGATTTCTGAAGAGTTTACGTGTCTGAAAAACGATGGTTGTTAACATGTGGCTGAATAGGACTACACAAGTTGTCCAGGCCGTTTTACGTCATTACACCGAACACGTAAACACTCCTCTAAGTTTGTTTGCCCTGTTCTGCTTGAAAGCAAGTCCCTGCCTCCTGCTAACTGTTCAAACAAACGCTTCAACTTGTACCATTTACAATCTGTATGTTTGAATATGGATCTTAAGTTGGCGTGACGTTGAAGCAGCGACCCTGTTGTAGTTCGTTTATAGCATAACGTTAGCATTTTGCTTCTGGTGACTAGATTTATGATTCGAAAATTATAAAAGTAGGATAGACATGTGGAGATTATCCGGCTGAACAAAACGTGATCCGTCTCTTACATGTGTTTCAACCACAGACCTTATTTCCAGCTATTTTCCAAAATCCTATGGAGAAATTGCATTGGTGTTTGACGAAAGAACCGGAAGGAGTTTACATCCGGGTTTTAGGACGCGTCACTGCGGTTCTCTATAGGAGTGCTAGTGTAACATAGTGATGTCGTTATGTTACGGTAGTAACGAAGCACTCCAATCACTGCGTTTCAGGCAGGGGGGAAGCGTGTGGGAGAGAAACTCCCTCTGGAGAGAACTTTTGGATTTCAGCCTTTACAGACCATTTACATCAATCTATATAACCCACAACAGGAAAGGGAAAACGCCCAAAAGCACAATATCTTTAAGGTGTATTCAAGCAAAGAGTGAAAAAGGAAAATTGGGGAAAGATCAGATGTGTTCCTCTCTTGGCATGGACTTGAGAAATAGCTGTCTCCCCTAGTCACCTCCCTCCTCCTGCACTTTGGGTTACTGATGTGTCTCAGTGCGTCTGCCCTCCTCCCCACATCTCAGACTGTCTCAATGCTCAGGTTCAACTAAGGCCAGTAGACACAGCTGTTTGACACATCGGGGGCTTGCAGCCATGCAGCCACACTGAGACATGTTGCCTTAGGAGATATTTGTTGTTGGATTTCCAGCCTCTGACCCTGTACCCTGCCCCTATCTGTTCCTGACCTTGATCTCTACCTGCTTGCCCGTAAGCTTATGAATCCTCGCTTCCTGAATAAATCACTGAACTGTTCCTGCCTGGATTTTCTGCATTTGGGCACTTTTTCTTCTGCATCCACAGCTGTTTCCATTTTGATTTTCTTTTAAAAATGTTTATCGTAAAAGCAGCAATGTTAGTTCAATGCTGTAACGGTGGAGTACTCGATACGTCCCTTATTTAGATGTATTTTAGTAAAGCTTGTTTCGGAGCAAAGGCCTTCATTGCAATTGCCATCAGCCTTTAAAAAAACAGAACAAAAGCACTACTACACACCATGCTCCACAGTATTTCATTGAATGTTTTAATACTTTGTTAATGCTCTGTTTTAGGGTTCGTTTTATGGTTTATTGAATTGTTTTGTTTGCATTTGTTGTGTGTCTTGGTGTGGCTGCAATTTTAAATCTAGTGGACAATGAGGTATGATATTATCAAAAACACCTTCACTCTAGTTTTTAAAACTCCCTCATCCCCAATGATAGTTGTTAATGTTATATAACAAGACATTATATCACAATGGTCAGTATACTGTGGAGCTAAAAGGGCCCTATAAGTAGAACATTAAGCTCCCTCTGACTATAGTGTCAAATGTAGAACAAAGGTGAAGTGAAGAGCATGTTGTAACCAGAACAAACTCTGATGGCTGCTTTGCAACACATGAACAGTGTGGAAACAGCTTCATTAACTGTTTGTCCTGAAAAAGCTCTTTCACAAGGTTTGTGCTTTTTCTCCCTGCTATTACTAATGAGCCTTAACTGATTTAAGCATGACACGACAACGAGAAGCACTGTAAACTACCCATAACTTAAATCCATAACAGAGCATAATGCTGGGGTTTTTACAGGGAAATGTACTCAGTGTGAATCAATACATGAAGGTTACAGGTCATGACATCTAAACTGAAAATACACTGCTTAACTAAAAACAATTGTAAGACATGCGATAATAACTCAACTGATCTAAAGGCAGTCATTGCAGGGTTAATATTATTCAACACATGGCATAGTGGGTAGGATCAAACTCCGAGTGTGCACACAGACTAAGTGTGTTAGGTTGTAACGTGCAGAACAAGCAATACAGATTTTTTTATATCGGGAAAACTACTGCTATAGCATTTTATGTGCAGATTAGATCATAATCATAGCTGAAAATGCATTACAGCACATATAGCACAATGCATTCCCAATACAAAAAAATCTCCCATCTCTCACCAGGTGCATCGTTGTTCGGGAAACCAACATCCAGCATCATCAGTCTCCAGGGCTCCTGGATGGTTTCAGGCAGCGGGATGTACACATAGTAAGCGAGGGCCACCGTCAGGGACAGAGAGACAACAGCTGGCAGCAGCCTCATGGTGTGTGTGTGTGTGTCAGCTTCAGTGTCTGCAGACTGACTGCCGGCTGCAGCTCGTCACTGCACGACAACCTGCCTCCATAGATGGCACTAGAAATGACTGTATGGGACCTTTAAGAAAAAATACTTCCGGATAAAATCCTTCAAAATAAAACCTTTATTGACATCCGTTTGACGTTTAGTCTGAACTAAGCCGATCAATTAATTAATGTATTGATTGCTATGTGATTGGTCATTGGGCTTTAATCGATTCAGGTGTGATCTTTTTATAGCAAATATTTCGCCATAAATAAAGCATATATGGTAGATATTTTTTATTTGAATAGCCCCGCATGGTATATGAAATATATATAGTTTAATTTTCCCTTTTTATAATTACATTAACTTACTCATTTTATAGTAAATAGGTAGCCGATACCACCAGCAAATATCAGCCTATAGAGATAGTTTTGTTTCTTCGAGATTTTTCGCTAGTTAGCTCCAACAAGCCGTGTAGGACAGCGAATGAATACACATACTATACAGAGATGCTGTATGAGAAACCAATGTGATTTTGCAACATTGAACAATGTAAATCTATTCTAGTAGACCTCAACAATGGAATTATGATCAGTAGAAATGGCCATGTCATGGGACCTTTAAATCCAGCTGTAGTTTGGTAAAAGGTTGTATTACATGTATGTGGCCACAGAGAGGCACAAGAGAGCTGCAAAGGGGACTCCATAGCTCCATACAAACACAGGACACAGTACATAGCCCACATCTTGGTTTGTCTATCAGTTTTACCCTACATTGCAAGAGGAAAATGTTATCTTTGAAACAAGTAGTTGGCTAGAAAACTGCTTTAATCATTGAGAAACATTACTTGAATGCAGATCTAATCCAATTGTTTTGCTGTATTTTTTTCTATTTGAAAGAAAGACAATTATCCCTGAAAAGATACATATTTATCTTAAATGTATAATCTCAAATCACATTGATTGCTGACGATTGATTGTTTCGAGGCACTTGTGGGTCTAATTAAACCATATATACGATTAAACCAAGTTTCTGCTCCCACTCAAGCTTGTTGTATATCTTCCAGAAAGAGAGCAGTCTGTTGTTTGAAAGTGCAGCAAAGACAGGTAAATGCATGCCCTGTATATCAGGTAGAGTCAGAAGTGCAACTGACTATTGATGTCTTTTATGTGCACAAATCAATACTGGAGCGAAGTCTTTGGACAGAGAAAAGAGATCAGACTCAGCGTGATTGTTCAAAGGCTATTGATTCTTACACCTCCAGTTTTTCTGTCTGATCAAAGGTTTTTCGTTTGGGTTTTTGGTGTGATTGTAACAGCCACGATTTAGCCTAATATCTTAGATTTTTTGGGGGTTAATTTTGCTGTCTGACAGAGTGCAAAGAGAATCGGGGAAAGATGAGTTCAGAGAGAGACAGGGTTTCATCAGCAAAGGTCCCCGCCGGCCAAAATCAAATCAAGGACGTTGCAATTAAACACCATGCAGACCAACGGTCAAAGAGTGTCAGTGTCACTGTCTCACTCTCCCTCTGTCTCTTCCCACGGTTTGATTTTTAAATGAACACTGGCTGTCCCTGGTGGCCAGGGTGGTGGTGGCAAAGTCGATAGGGACTTGGCTTGGCAACTGGAAGATCACCAGTTCAAGTCCCGGCAAGACAAAGTGATACCGAGGTGTCCCTGAGCAAGGTTCCCCACACTGCTCCCCGGGCGCCGTTCAAAATGGCAGCACACTGCTCCTAACACTAGGATGGGTCAAATGCAGAGAAACAATTTCCCCACGGGGATTAATTTAAAAAAAAATATTATGTGGGAATATGTAAACATCAGAGATGTTGAGGATCTGGACTGGACTGGTTTTCCAAAACACAGCAGCTGGACCACCAGACCATGTCAGATTAGCTCGTCTGAAGAGCTGTGGGTGGTTCTCAGGAGAAGACATGGAAAGACTGTGGAAGGTCAGATGTCTTTACTTTAGAAAAATGTAACCACCAAAGCTTGTAATATTATAATTCATGAATTGAGTAGATTGTAAATGCAAGAGCTCAGATGTTTGACCCAATTCTCTATTTCCAGATGGATTTCAAGACCTACCCGTCCTTTCAAAATAAGGCTATAGCTTCTTATGACTATACAGACAATAGAAGGGTGTCTATCTTCTTATCTTACTCTTGGCATAAAATAACTATTGTAAAGGATTTAATTTATGCTATATGCTATTTTAGGTAAGCACACAGTATCGGTATAACCTGTTATAGAGAGAAGGAGAAATGGTGTGAGGATGAGCAGCAGAAGGTGGATTGTTTTTATGTTTTTCCCTTTACTGCAATCTAAACAGCCACTACACTTAAATCAGACCACAGCTGGTGTTCCTCATGAGTTACTCGAAACTACAACTCTTTGAGGACATGTTGAAATCCTACATCCAGCTGGGTGTCGGTGTTTCACACTTAAAAGATCACTTTTAGTCCGACACGAATGCCATACTCGCTCTCTTTCCAGAAAGCTGTATGAATGAGGGCGTCAGCAGAAAGCTTAAATTGTAAACGTTAATGTGATATATGTGCTTGAGTGAGTGTGTGTGTGTGTGTGTGTGTGTGTGTGGGGTTAAGAGTGTGCATTAAAATTCCCTGTTCCTGCCACCCCCCCTTCCCCCTGTGTGCTGGCGTCTCCCTGCAGTCTGTGGTATGGAGGGCAGAGCGAGGGCCTCTCTTGTGTCGCCAACTGGAATTACACTTATGGTCATTTAACATGACTTAACGCATGAAGATCAATGGAGGTTTTCCATTTCAGGCAGTCCTGTCTCGTTGTTCTGCTGCTTTCTTGACACTGCCTCTACATGTGTTATAGCATGTACAGGCAGTGTCCATGGCAAACTCCCCCCAGTAATGTCTTAATAATGTCTGTACGGTAAAAGATTGACTCATAAAACAGGAACTTGAAATAGCTGCTCTGCATCTGGTATTCTGATTTTCTTGGGGAGATGTGAAGCAACAACTGCAAGTAGAAATGAGAGAATGCAAACTAAGCATTTATTTGTCACAAGTTGTTAAGTCGATTAACTTCAACAAGACGTCTTTGTCTTCACTCGTTTTTCATCTTCCAGATCTGTTTCAGCAGTGACCAAAACACATTTGCACAGTTTCGTTGACATTATCTGGATAACGTGCATGCAATAGCAGGAATGTTCTCGCTGCACATGAGAGGGAGAGACCATACAACTGGGATGCTGACGGGGTCTAGACGACTGCAGAGGGATGATTTCACGTCAGGACATTTGTCAGCCTCAGACCCATGAGGTAGAGCTCTACTTCAAGTCCTTCGTGTCAAACGTTTAAACAGAGCACAGGTCCCTGTAGGAAAAGTGTAAATAATTTCAAAATAATAGCTCAATTACCAGCCAAACATTGTCAAACTGTCTTGTCTGTCTGGGACCCTTATAACGATGACATTATCAATGTTAGTAACACCTGATTTGTCTAGGACAAGTCAAAAAGGCCTGTTTGGAGTTTCATTGAGCAGTCCATATCCTCACAGGAACCCTTTCATGAGTATAGGTGACTGTGGGTGTAACCTCCAACCAGTGTTTCATGGAGGATGAAGTGATTTTACACCTCAAAATGGCAACTTGAAGGGTTTTCCACAGCCACTGTTCTTTGTAAAGGAGGAAGCTACCAGCCACCTTTCCTGCTGACAGGAAGTGAGTCTTTGTTCTAAATATGGAGGCCGAAGTTCGGTGGATTTCCTTTTCTTTCTTCTCTCTTTTGAAGCATCACTGATACAGATTGACAAGATCCAACAAGATAGATAATTATCTACATCCTAACACATTTAGGCTGTGGCTCAGTGGGTAGAGTGCTGGACTTCGAATCTGGGGGTACGTAGAAAATTCGAGTCCCACTGCAGTCAGCATGTCGTTGTGTCCCTGAGACACTTCACCCAAATTGCTCCTGTGGGGATTGTCCACAGTATTGAATGTATGTAAGTCGCTTTGGATAAAAGTGACATGTAATGTAATGTATTCTAATGTAATTTTCAAACCAGAGATGTGGGCAGTGATTCAAAGGAGCCAGACTCTTTATCTTTGAAACAATGTTGTATATGTTGCCATTGTAAAAGCGTTAGAGGAGCGGCATTGCTGCTTACCTTTTATAAAAAACAATGAGAACCTGAACCAGTGATGGAAAGTCTGTTTTGTACATTCCCTGATATACTGTACCTAATCTGAATTTTGAAGTATTTCGCCATTTGCTCAGAATTTCACATTTATTCAAAGATATGTCACAGGAGATTATTGTAGTTTTATTGTCTTCCATATTGTCATTAACCTTCGTGACTCTGGAGGACTTCTACTTGTTATTGAGTCTTTTAACACTCTTTATTGTTGCACAGTGTGGCATCTGTGTGGTATAGAAAACACCCTTTCTTTGGCACAATTAGAAAAACATTGGTTGATCATGACACACACGTCTCACATATGGATATGGGGCATTGTCTGCTTGTGTTTGTTGACACACACACACACACACACACACACACACACGCACGCACGCACGCACGCACGCACGCACGCACGCACGCACGCACGCACACACACACACACACACACACACACACACACATTGTGGTATTCAGGAATGTCATGGACAGCAGGCCAGTTGGTGTGCTTCATCTGCAACACAGACTATTTCTGAAACGACAAACCTCTGCCCTCTGCAAAGCAAGGTGTCCCGTCAAAAGCAGGCTCAGTTTTGTGCTGGGTGTCAGGCTGTCGTCGGTGTGAAGTTCAAGTGCTTAGTGGTTGAATGCTATTGGCTCTGCTGCTGCTTTATCATCTATACATTGTCAGCAATAGCATCATGCTGCTAATCTGTTTCAGAATGGCATGAGTAGATTGTTTACATTATCTTAAGGGTATGTGTGTGGTGGCATGCTACAGAAAAGAGAGGTGAGCACCGACTCACTAATTGTTCTCATAATCATCATGTTTAAACACCTTGTGCTTGGCTATTAACACATTAGTAATGAGAGTCTACTCTGCTATGTCTTCTCTGTCTCATACTGTAGTACAAACTCTAACCAGCTAACAACAGGTTGGAGAGACTTTCCGAATCTCATTTATTGCATTGAACGCCCACACAAAATAGCCAAAAGCAAAGAAAGGCTCTGACTAACAGTTTCTTCGGGATTTAATTCAAGTCTTTGCATTACTGTAAATGAGAGGAGGAGATAGTGAAACTGAAAACAACATCTGCTATGATCTGGTCTCTGCTTGTCGGAGAGACAATAATTCATTCAGATGTAGAGGTTGGAAACGATTTCACCTGCTCTTCATCACCGGTTTCACAATTTCCCTCAGCATTTTATTTCCAAACCTTTCCACCACCAACTCCAGCTCATATCTAGCTTCTGTCAGACTCATGTTTTCCATTGAGACTGTTCTTGTGTTTCAAATACATGGGCCAGAAGCAGCCATCAAACAGGCCCGGGGGGGGGGGGGGGGGGGGGGGGGGGTTGGCACTTTAGAAGACTGATGGTGTAGCTCCGTTCAGTGAAGCCAACAACAGATAGCACATCAGTTTCCTCAGTCTTTGCATCCCACAGTCTGGAAAAAGCATCAGGCTGGCAGCCGGCCTTGGCAGGGAGCGAGAGGTCAAAGGTGAAGTGTCAAACAAGGCCTGATGTGGACAGCCACATGCCTCAGCCCTGACCTTTAACCCCGCAGTGCACGATGACAGTGCTTCAGTGTTCTGCTGCGGAGATCTGGAGCGCTCGCACCCCCACAAACAACTGCACCACGACGACTATAAAAAGCGGCAGATAAAAACAACCACATTAAACACGATCCAGCAGGGCTCCGACGGCTGCACAGATCTAACAGAGCAGCCATGATTAAACATGCATTCATAAAAACTCATGCAGATGAACTCGCACACTCACATGACCTTCCTCTTCCTCTCATGGCATACTCGGCCGACGCCCGTCCCACTCCCAGGAGCCTCACTCCGGTCCAAATAGGATCCTGATGTGCTGTTAACCCACACTCCCACCCCCTCCCCGCGTTCCCTTCAGCCAGAACCGAGGCTGTTAAACGCGGTTTCGCACTCCGCCCCTCGCCTCAGCTGCTGCCCTGCAACGATGACAAGAGGCAGCTGTTGTGGCGGTGAGAGGGTGTGATTGATGCAGTAGGCAGCAACCAGAGCAGATACACATGGGCAGATACTCACACATATGGCTGGGGGTGACTTTCAGAATGTACACTACAAATATGCAAGTGATTGCCAGTTTATCAGCACTTGAATCTGTGGTTGTTGGATTGCTTTGAGCTCATTTGTAGTTTGAGTGCCTCCTACGGGCTGGGATGAGAGCATTTGGACACAGGAGCTGCAGCGGAGGACTATGAGATGTTGAGAAGCAGCTGAAGAGTCTGGCGGCAGCTTGAAGACCGGAAGATAGCCTCTTGGTCTGGAGATGGCGGCCAGTTTAGACAGCTGGTTTCATGTAACACTAATAAAAACTCTTCTCCTTTCACTGACATTTCCCTGTGGAGAGAGAACCAAACTCACAGGGTGCTCAAGCTCATAATGAACACACACACATCCGAGGCGAGAAGGCTCACCTTGTGAAAATGCACGGGCAGTCGAGGGTTTTATTAACTGTGGCTTCATAATAAGCTCGCCTCTGTCTGCCAGATTCAGCCCGGATAGACTGTGTTGTATATGTGTGAAAGTGTGAGTGACCTCTTTGTCCTTGGCTCTATACGACGCTGTATTTCTGACATCTGTAGCTTTCAGCAGAAGCTTAGATGTAGGTGCAAGCTCTCATGTACAGCATATATACGTATGTGTGTGTGTGTGTTGGTGTGAGAGGTGTTGAGTGAGACGCCCTGTTCCATTTTGTCAGGATGTGTCAGCACCATCATCGCCTTTCTTTTGACCCCTCCAGCCCTCTGTCCTCCACCTCTATCTTCAGCTCTCACCAGGATGGCTTGGTCTTTTTTTAAATTTAGACAAGGTGTTTTTTTCTGAAATAAAGCTCATACTCTGTGTTACGTACCAGGCAGGCTGTACTTGTGTGGTTTTCCTTCCCTCCTGTGTATCTCTCTTCTCCCTGTCTTCTGCACAGCTAATCAGCAGCTGATTGGTATCTGCCTGTGCACCTGAGTCTGATGGCTGATTGGATCCTCTCACCCTCAGCTGGCCTATCAGCAGCCAGGGCCGACCATAAAGGAGGCACCCAGGAAGTCTTCTCGCTCTCTCACACCCTGGGCCTGTTGCTGATCGAGGAGCCTGAAATTGACTGCCTTGTTTAGAAGCTCATTCTACTTTGTTCTAACCTTTGTTAATGTGTGTGTGTTGAGAGGTGGGGGAGTTAGGTAAGTCTGGGGTACCCTGTACATTTCTCATCATGTAGGTAACTCATGTTAATACACACTAGGTTAGCGGATTGTTGCCACCCCTGTATTCTGTTTTGTCCAGTTCTGAGTAGTTTAGTTAGTGAGGGTTTTTGTTTGAGTTTTGGTTTCAAAGGATATATGTAGAGATGGGCCTGGTTTTGTTATGCTTATTTCTTTTGTTTGGCACAATCTCCTTTGGCTCCTCCTCCTCCCACGAAGAGTATTTCTGTTCAATTTATGTTCAGTTAGGGCTTAAGAAATAAACCTTTACTCTGACTCCCTCATAATTATTGGTTGTTGTGTGTTACTGTCTCCAGGTCCCCTCGACCTTAGTGGGGACGTAACACTCTGCTCCTCAGATTTCCTGTCACAAAGGGCTTGTTAACACAAATCTAGCCTTCAGCTGTAATTGGTTTCACAAAGTAGTGCTAGCAATTTATTTCTATTAAAACAACTGACTTAGATTTACATTTTCTCTCCTAATGTTACAAAATGAGCTGGATAAACTGACTAAGCTACCATCACTTGCAAGTCTAACTTTTTAGCTACCATTCTTAAGACTTCAGTTTGGTTTTGTCTGATCTAGTAAGGAAGTACGCTAAGTTTATACGAAACTGTGGTGCTAACAGCATCTGACAACATTGAACAGCAACATGTCTTTCAAGGAACAAACTATTTCTGTTACTCTGGATAAACCACAGCCTTCACTGTCCAATATTATAAAGAGTAACTTAAAAGTATTTCCAATGAACTGTCAACGATGAGGTCTGAGGATCAGCGGGATCCACCAGGAAAAATATTTCTGGACAGTTATGTCACTTCATATCTTTTATTTTTACAGTGACGTTCAATGCTCTGAGAAAAACAATATGTATTAGTAATGGGGAAGAAACACAAACCAGAAAGATAGTGCATCTAAAAGCTGTGCAAAAAAATCCAATTCACTCTGAGAGACCTTACCACGAGTGGTAGTGTGGGTTTTATGACTGATTTGGGGGAACTGAAGCTGTAATGTTTCAGTTTACAGCTGCTCTTCACTGTGTTCAATACATGTGGTAATGTATTTGTGGGATTGGCAAACTAAATGAGATGCTGGGTCATATCGGATTCTGCTCTCTGCTGCCATCAGGGACTTGTTATGTATCCTAAATGGGGAGCTTCTTGTTATCTCGTCCTCTTTCTGTAACTCCTGGACAGACTCCTCCACTAATTGGGTGTTAGTGTTTATTTTTAACATGCGAACACACGCACACGCGCGCGCGCATCCAAGAAGTATATACAAACGGAGCCTTCTTGTCATGTGATGTGGGCCTCGTGATAGTAATGTTATTATAGGAGACAGGATTTGGAGGGGGATCCTAGGTGAGTGTGTGTGAAGAGCTGGGGTGCTTTAAATCAAATCCAGCGCACATCGTTCATCAGCAGGTCTCACTCTCACTCATCACAGGCATGGTAACTTCACACAACCAGCGATGCAACCACAACCCATACCCTCTTTTAGCTGCCCCCCCCCCCCCTTTTTAGGTAATCCGTTAAAACTGTGGTTTCATGACCACGATCAAGCGGCGCCGGGGCTCTCATCCCCTCTCAAAACATTGATGGAAGACACAGGTCATGCATGTGTAATGGGATAATATTTCCATCACTTTCTCTTAGCAAAACATACAATAATAACAAGCCAACCTGCAGTATAGGCAGCGTTTCCCCCTGAAGTCATTGCTGCTTATTCTATCCGTTTTGAAGCTGCATGAGGATGTGCTGTCTGTGCTTTTACTCCACTGTCTGGTCTCCATAGAAACTCAGATTTTGAGCACAGAAATCTTGCACTTGCACCACATACGTTGTGTTTAAACCTGCAGCCTGATGTGAACACTGTGTTTATCTTTTAATAATTAATTGATCATGAAAGGAAGCCCAAGGCAATACATATCACACAACCAGATCGATTATTTCATGCACCATTGAGGGCTAAGAAAACGCTCTATACAAAAAGCTACACTCAAGAGAGGCGCATAAATCAACATATGAAGTAGCCGTCTCCATTACTTCCTAATATAATCCATAAAAGCTTCCTGAATCCCAAACGTACGGTATTAGTCAGATTACGAGTACTCTCCTTCATTTTTAGCTAAAACCAGACATATTTCAAAATCCTGCTGGGTCTCTTATGTCAGTTCTAGATTATATATAAAACATTTAAATATTTCCTCACCTTTTTGTATTTATATATGGAGGTGAAACTGAAGGAGAGATCATGTATCTGCCACAAAGCTGTACATTTGAGAAGTATGATCATTTTGTTAAGAAGGAAAATATATTTCAAACATTACAATTCAACTGCAGAGAATTATTCTACAACCACTTTAATAAGTTCATGTTATGTGT
Organism: Gymnodraco acuticeps; assembly: GCF_902827175.1. Classification (NCBI taxonomy): domain Eukaryota; kingdom Metazoa; phylum Chordata; class Actinopteri; order Perciformes; family Bathydraconidae; genus Gymnodraco; species Gymnodraco acuticeps. Next base: position 271,307 of record NW_022990957.1, read on the forward strand.
TATAGGCAAAAGCACCATTCCACCATCTCAAATGTGAATATATTCTCCCCTAAATCTGGGTTTTTGGACAGATTTGACCTTCTTTATGATAGCAAAATTATAGATTGATTGAAAAAGTCATCATATTGATCAATAATGAAAATAAAGTCAGTTGCAACTTTAATTTATAGCAATGCCATGTGACCTTGCTGTAAAATGGTTGCCCTTTGACATTGGCTAGCCATCAGAAAATTATAGTAAACATTTGTGCAATCAGCCACTTGCTTTCACATTATATGCAACAATAATAGACTAGTTGGCTGCATATGCACTAATAGGGTTTTGTTTTGATTTGATTAGATTTATTTCGAATGTGTAAAAACAAGAATACAAAATTGATACAAACATATTACTGATTGTAAATTATATATAAACAAATCTACTTAATTACACATCCAAAAAGGGGTTGGAAGAAGTTTACACTTATGTAATCCCACCCCTTCTCCCCAAAACTAAATTATTAACATATATATTTTCTTTTTCTTAAAGAAATACATTTGTTATTGAAAAACAAACAAAAACATAAAACAAGATAATAAACAAAGAAATACATAAAAGAGGTAAATGGTAATCAAGGGTAAATGTATTTATCACCGAACTTCATGCTGAAGAATAAATACTCCAGAAATGAGCTGAGAACCTAAAATCTCTCCCGCCTGTCACTCTCCCGGAGCCCCCGCCCCGCCTGCCTGTTAACGGGAACTCCCCCTAAGTTCCCCGGTTCTCCTCTCTCTGCTCATTCTCTCCATGAGCTGTCACACACACACATATTCCCACACACACTGAATCATACGGAGTCGTTGCATGTTGGAGCAAACGAGTGAAGGCTACTGTCCGCTGCTCCCCGGTTACCGAAAAGCGGCGTTTTGGTTTTCGCAGTCTGCGGCGAGGCTCGTCGTGACAGAGTTTGGAGACGGCTGAAGGAGCAGTGAGGAGCGGGCGAGGAAAAGGTAAGAGATGGTGTCAAATCTGTGTTTTCTCCTCGCTCTGTTTGGAAACTTTACCGTGTGTGTGCGCGGTGTTCTCCGCCTGTATCGTCAGCTGCAGGTTTTTTTTTAAACTAGGGCGTGTTTATTGGAGTGTTTCTGTAAGGGCGTGCGTGTGTCTGTGCGCATTGGAGAGGGGGATCCTCTTGTCGTGTCACAGGAAGTTTGGAGATTGTATCGGACCATTGGAGAGGGCAACCTGCTCACTGGCCAAACTAGCCAAAAACTCATGTGAGTGGAGGCTTAAAGAAAGCTGGTCTTGAAGTAAGCACAGGTAACTTGGTTTGTCAAGTTGAGCCAAGTGCCTGAATCCAGCCATGTGTTGTTGTCCAGATTCAAGAAGTTGCAGAAGTCTAAGAGAATTGTGATTTGAATCAGCACATCAACCCGACCACGGATAAGCGGGAGAAGATGGATGGATCAGCACATCAAGTAGAATTTCTTCTGGATATACTTTGAGGAGAGTATTTAAAGGTTATTGGTGTATTAGAAAACCAGGATCATATTAATTTGACGTCACTGTACTGCTTAATAGAACAAAGCAAGTGTATTTCTTGAGCACCTTTTTAAACAAAAGCAATTCATAGTTCTCCAGTTTACACAACACAAAGAAAAGCATTTAAAAACACAATAAACTCAAACCTAGGTGTGGCTATCCAACATACTGCCTGTGTTTGTATGGACTTCAACACGCCCATCATTTGTTTGTTTCTGTGTGTATGTGCATATTTATAAGTGTGTGTGTGTGACAAGCTGGTGATATCCTGTCAGATCCTGCTAGGTGGGGGTCAGTCACAGGGTCTCCCCTCTGGAATTCTCTTAGAATAGATGCAACACACACACACACACACACACACACACACACACACACACACACACACACACACACACACACACACAGCACATCTTCAGTCAGCTTAATGTCCTTTCTTTAATGATATGTCTGCATCGTTTGCAAGGGTGCTAAGCTCCAAGAATAGAAGGATGATAGCAACTGTGACAAAGTTAGACTGTGCTCTTAGACACATGCAGTTGTTTAATCATTGACTGCCAGTACCTTCCATGTGCATGTGGGAATATTTGTAGTTGTTCTTTTTATTTGTATTTGTATTTGGTTTAGATAGCTCAATAGGTGTTGTTATTCAAACCTGGGACTTGACCGCTGATTGGCTATTCTTTTTCTACACCTACTAGTACTACTACTGGACAGTGAATAATAGCAGCAATGAGTCAGAGTATGGCACGTTAGGAGAGCAACAAACCAGTGTTCTCTTCCCTGTGCTGTTCGGATGATGGATGTGTGTGTGTGTGTGTGTGTGTTGTGTGTGTGTGGTGTTGTGTGTGTGTGTGTGTGTGTGTGTGTGTGTGTGTGTGTGTGTGTGTGTGTGTGTGTGTGTGTGTGTGTGTGTGTGTGTGTGTGTGTGTGTGTGTGTGTGTGTGTGTGTGTGTGTGTGTGTGTGTGTGTGTGTGTGTGTGTGTTGTGTGTGTGTGTGTGTGTGTGTGTGTGTGTGTGTGTGTGTGTGTGTGTGTGTGTGTGTGTGAGAAAGAAGGAGAGAGAGGATCTTGTCTGCTGTAACCTGAGCTCGACTGGACACACTGACTCTTGAAAGGCCACAAAGACAGAACTGCATAAACTGTGGGGAATGTGGACGAGTGAGTGTGAGAGAGTTATAGGTCAAAAACATCCCATCAACCACCAACACATCCATTGACACCATCATAGTAATACACCCAATCAATGACATGGATCAATCTATTCTGTCCCACTACCAATTATACAACTTAAATGCGATGTAGGGCTTTATTCTACGATTCTTTCCATTATTGATGATCCTGTGGATATTTTCTGAAGCACAGTTTCGTGATTCCTTTTTTGTGTTGGACTAAAATACTCATATGTCAGGAAAAAACAGCTATTTCTCCCAATGTGTTGCTGGAGTAAAGGATTGCTAGTTATTTCTAGGAAGAAATACCCTTAAGTGATTAATCTACTCTCCGTTTAGTGGAGAAAGTGAATACTGCTGAATACACATACTTTAAAGAGATGCTGTATGCGAAACCAATGTGAATTTGGAAAATTACACAGTATTTTTCTATTTTAGTATACTTCAACAATGGAATTATGATCAGTGGAAATGGCCATGACACCTCTCCTTTAATAATAGCTTCAGCATTTCTCAGTGTTCTTCTTCTCCCCTCTCCTCTTCTTTCCTCTACACATTGCGGAGGAGGTTTTTCTGGCGCTTTTACTTCCAGATAAGTTGACTGATAAGCAACTGTTGCCTTCCAGCTCGAATGGATGGTTTGTGGGCGGATTAGTGGGCGACAGAGTCTGTTTTGGAACTGCATTTATATGAGCGATGGTTTCTCGCTGTCCCTCACAGATGTGTCTTCTCACAGGTGATCGTTGTTCCCATGCTGTGTGTACAACTCTGTGTGTGTGTGCGTGCAGTGGTGTGATATTAATCTGGGTTTCATCCATTTCTCACATAGGTGTAAAAGAACAGTAAGTGCCTGGCAGAGATTTCCCATTGGAACATATTGGGAATGTCCTGCTGTAATGGAGTAATAGCTGTGGTTGTGGGGTTTAGTGCAGACAGATGTAGGTGGGCTGAGTCACTAAACGTAGACTTACTACACCCTTTGTTATTCATGTTGTGGATCCGTCATGATCTGCCTAAAAGGATCCGAATTAGTAATGGGAAAATTCCTCTATTTTTGGAGTAAATTAAACTGCAATTTAATAGCTGTTTTTATGAGAAAACACAGCAGACATTTGATGGTTTCTCAAATGTGAGGTGTTTAACAATAAGGAGGTAGGGAATCTGTGAGTGCTGTACTTTCAATTATGCATGTAGCACAGTGCAGTATGTTGTCTCTGTTTTCACAAATGTAACTACCTACTATTATGGGAAATTTGATCTAGTTTAAGAACAAATATTTGGTTCGCCTCTATTCACCTCGCTCTTGAGAAATGGTAGCATAAAGGTTACCGCAACATAACCTTCTCTTGTAGTAAGCAACACAAAAAAACAGTTAGATAAATTCAATAGATACAGATGTTATGAATCTGTGAGTGCAATACTAGCACAGACATGCAAGGTAACGTTCAATAGGAGAGCAGTCAATAAAAGAGTTATATAATATCAAAAGAAAATAAATGGAAGCTGTGTTTGAACTAAATGGACAGACACACACCTCTTTGGTTAAGTCTGGACAACTCCCTCCATACTGTGTTTAACTCTGGCAGACAGCTTCTGTGTGTGAATTTTTTTTTTTTTTACGTAAGGGGGTAATAAAAAGATTAACAAAGAAAGATGCACATGGAGAGAAGACAGAATCCAGTAAAATACAACATTAAGTTTCATTTTTGGATTAGTTTCTTGTGTAATTATGAGTTACATAAGACCCACACCCTCACTGTTTGTGTGTGTCTGTCTTTCCGTCTGGGTGTGTGAGTGTTGTTTGGGTGTGGTGTGTCTATAATTAAGCCAGCATTAAACTGTGTATCGGGCTGCTAAAGAACTTCTCATATTTATGCTTTCTAATTGATTCAGAGTGAGATTTATGAGGCACTCTGCACCCACATGTGTGTGCCTGTCCATGGTTGTTCAGCGCACAAAAAAGCACACACACCGGCACGCACACACATACACACAGGGACACACAAAAGCTCCGAGTTACTCATCACTGCAGCACAAGGCACTATTGTATTTAGCATGTTCATGGCACTTTTAGTGACATAGTCATTCACATTTCCCAGCAGCATATGTATGTGTGTGTGTGAGAGTGTGTGTGGGTGGTCGTCTCGTATTCCATGTAACACTGCCGGGTGCTAAAAATGAAGACGTGACAGGGAACGTGTGAGTGTGATAGTGAGAAGTGTGTGTTGGGAGGGAGAGGGAGCTGCGTCTTAATAAGCTGAGGTTACACACTCTGCTTGGTTATCCTTTGCCATTAGTGTCAAAACTGATTTTCTAACTTCTCTATCAGATTTGTTTTAGATAAACTGGTGGCCTTCATATTACAAATTCAAATGAGCGAATAGGGAAATGCATGAAAGGTAATACAGCATCAACGAAGGGAGGTTGGGAATTTGAAAGATAGAGGAGATACTTCAAAGTTACCCGACAAGCACCTGTTTTTACATGCTGTGGTTTGTGGCTAGCCATAAAAGTGGTATACTGTTGAAGGAAACAGGTTGGATAGGGTTGATGCATTATCAGTTATGGTGGTAGCCTAAAGCTGACTTGAAGTAGTTGTGGGTGATGTGGGAAGAACTGCTAAAGTTGCTCCTTGTTTTTGACAACATTGAGTACCATGTCAAGTTTAATTATGTGCATCTTATCAAGTGTTATCTGACTGAACATCCAAAAGTCTACACATTGTTAAAGAGTAATTCTATTCTAACACCAAGTCTGAGTCTATATGGCCATAGTTGTGACCGTTGTTTCAGTTCTGATAATATTGCAATCACAAAAGTCAATAGCCGCTTTCACACCAAGTACTTTGCCGTACTTAGTGCCCAGCACTTATACCTCATTCACACCAACGCAACTCCGGTTCAAGCTCTGTGCTAGAGCTTTTCAGGTTCAGAACCAGTTCTTCGGTTTAGCTCCGGCTCTTTTCACACCGCCCAGAGTCCGACTGGTGCTGCGTCATTGCAAGGCAGGGCAAGGCAAGGCAAGTTTATTTATATATCACTTTTCAACACAAGGCAATTCAAAGTGCTTTACAAAAAATGAAAGACATTAAGAAAAAGGCATTTAAAATCAGTCATTAAAAAGAAAAGCTAATAAAATAAACATTAAAAGAAAAAATACATGGATAAAAGAAATTGCGTCATCGTTTGCGTCATGACGTAACCGTTTGCGTGCCTGCTTCATAAAGCCAAACCGCGCTGAAACCCCTCACAGCTCACACCGACAACAACAACAATGGCCGATTGTGTTGAAGCGCTACTCGTTTTGGTTTTGCTCTGTCGAAACGAAATGGAAGAAATGGGATGACTTTACTACCAACTTTACAGTCGTTACATGCTACATTAAAAACTGCTTTACAATCGTGATCATCAACTTCAACGACGATTCCGATCCCCCCTGCCACCGCCTCGAAGCGTGACGTATGCAGTGCTTTTGCTCTAAGCGGACATTTTGTTGGTGCTTGAAACAAACCGGATTCCGGAGCTAAGAGGCTGCTCCGCTGCGGTGTGAACAGGGAAACCCGGTGCTTTTCAAGCTCCAGCTCCGAACCGGCCCTGAAACACCGTTGGTGTGAATGAGGTATTAGTGCCAGTACTTAGTACCCCCATGGAACTAAGTACAGATCGCGTTCACACCGGAATAAGTTTTAGGCAAGATTACGCAAATGAAGCCGCTGACGTCACTTCTTCTTCTTCGGGTTTACTGGCAGGCCGCAAACCACTTCACGGCGTATACTGCCACCCAAAGTTCCCGGCCGGAAGTCCCCGGAGTTGGGGACTGGCTTCAGTAGAAGCTGCTGGGAGTCCCAGCAGCTTCTACTGAAGCCTTCAGAGTAAATCGCCAGAACGCCGACACCTCCTCATCACTCGACCGCTCCCATGTTTTTTTTTGTGTTGCCATAAATTATTCTCTCTCCGTTTGTGCGCGGGGCTAATGCTAATAATGCTAATGCCAGCAAATACAATGGCGGCTTCACAAAACTTTTCAGAGTTTTTCGGGGCGTGGTTTGCAATCCGCCCAGCCAATCAGAAATTGGTACTTTTCCACCCCAGGATAGTACCACCTCTCTAGCAGGCATTACAAATGGGGGTAAAAGTTCTCGGAACTAAGTACTCTTTTTGGTGTGAACGCGAAATTCCAGGCACTAACGGAACTAAACGGGAAAAGTACGGGTAATAGTATGAACGCGCCTATTACTGAAATCTGGGGACGCAAGTACGATGGGGCCAGAAACATGAGCAGCAATATGATGAGTTTTATCAAATCAAATTGAGTTTAAAATCGGATAAAAATCACCCCAGAAAATCAATGAAGTTAGAGAAGAAGTAAAGGGAAGTTTAAAAGGGAGATTCATGTATTTTTTCATCATTAAAAAGATAATTTAGGACTTCTGCTTCTAATTTGGGTAATAAAGATTCAACGAGTCTCTGGTTCAGTTGAGATTTGAACAAATAAACCTTGAAAGGATTGGTAATGTCTTCCTGTTTGGAATTGAATCTTGTATAAAACAGTACCTTTGGAAAACTCTGATTTGCTTTAAAGTTGAGTTGTGTTGTTATGAGTTGTGTAAAATATACTCGCCCACACATGCAAACAAGCAGACAATGTTTCCTGATTAGCAATAACTGAACTTTATTTGGCAGTAAAACCCGAAGTGAGCGCACCTTTTGTCGGCAGTAATCCGTCATTGCTCAGGAAAATTGTGTGCATGCTCACGAACAGTAGGTCAAAGTTGAACCAGGATGTTTTCGATGACAAGATGTAGATAATATGTAACTCATTACCTCAATACCTCTGAGATTTGTATCAGAGAGATACTCTGACATGATTTACAGCAATACTCAAATATTGTTTAGTCCTATTGTGCTTTTGATTATTTTACTTCTACAAAAAACTGCTGCTCACATGTCGGTTGCATGTTTTGGTTTAAAAGAAAGTGTGAGAATTCGAATCCAGTGCACAATGGGGGTGATTCATACATGAGTGGGAGGTGGACTGTGCCCGATGGCCTCTTCTACCACCTTTAACCAATGAGAGATGCACCATGGGAAACAGGAGGAGAGGGAGAATGAAAGGAGAAGGGCGAGAGGGTGAAGATTAGCGAGACAGGGATGAGGAGCCGGACACTTTGATTCACAGATCTCCCATCATCCTCTGCTGCTCATTGACTGGCTCCATTGTGGCTGCGTTAGAGGCGTCCTGATTGGTTGGTTGGCTCTGAATGTCACTGCTTCTCGTCCGTGGACTCTGGAATTTGTGTGTGTGTTTGTGTGCGATGAGTTAATAGCTGTCCATTGAGTGGTTGATTGTGTTCTGTTGTTCACACTGGTTCTCTTTGTCCAGCCTCTACACACACATGTGAATCTGAACCAGGCATTCCTCCAGTGGCAGGACACTTGCCAAGAGAGAAAGAGAAGAAAAAGTACTAAGTAACTAACAGTACCATTCATAGTCATGGCAGTGCGGTTCCTCCTGGCCCTGGTTCGAGACATGAATGGGTCTGAGAAGCTAAAAATATTTTACGGCTGCTTTTTATGCTCCTTTTACTCCTCCTGCTTCTTTCATTACTTCTCTCCTCTGTTGTGTTCTCTCACAGTGGAAGAAAAGGAAGCCTGTGCTGCATTAGGATGCTTTTAATAGCGTTTCGTTTTTTATTGAGTCAGTCTGTGGTTGCAGTTCTTCGAGGTGTAAATTTGCGCAAGTAACCCCCTGGGTAAAAAAGCATGGTAAACAGAGGCTGGAGGTTAGAAAGATAGCAAGAAAAGCGGATCACACCCTGCAGGAAAGCCCATGAGTAATCCAAACTTGTGACATCATAATAAGACGGTATGAGCGCTTTTTCCCGCCGAGGCAGTGGGGCGTCCTGGCCTGCAACGTCCTGAGCTGTATACCAGACGTGCGGACTAAATGATAGAGGCTAAGGGCTGCTTTTTATTGGTCAGTGTGGCTAGACCATGCGTCTCACTGCCTACCGCAAACCGAGAGGAAAGAGACGGAGAAATGGCGGTGGAGAGCAACAATTTGCAGCGAGGAGACATGAAGGTGAAGCGGCAGACACAGAACTCACAGAGAGAGGGAAGTAGAAAGGCAGAGAAGTAGTGGGTAGATTATTTGATCCACCATTAGGAATTCGCTTCACCACCGAAATACCTCCAGTGCAGCATGGGAAACAGGGGGGGAGACTATTTTCAGGGCCCTGTTTGTTATGCCAGCCAGCATCTCGGGCAGATTGAAGGTTTTGCAGATCGGTGAGTACATTAACATGTGAGATGGGAGGAGGAGGAGAAGAAGGAGGAGGGGGGCAGGAGTTTCTCTCAATGGGGGGGTGAAATGACCCCATTGCACCAGTGTGTGCCCTCTTGTTTCCCTCCCTCTCTCAGTTCAATCTAAACCCATTCAAGCGACTTTATTGGCAAGATAAGATATCTGTGACATTGCCCAGGCTTAAGTGCCTCTCTCTGGTTGGACGAGCAGGAAGTACAGTAGGTTGGTGGTGAGAGAGGAATGACGGTCTTTATCTCGATCAGTAAACACAAGTCAAGGGAGTCCCTACAATGTTTATACTGTGTATTTAACTCACCCACTCCCATGCATACACACTTGGAGGACACACAGTCGCTCACACAAAGACACACACTTGTGTTTATGGATACGAAGGCCTGCTCACAAAGTCAAGGTCACACTCGCATGTAGGCACACACATGTATGGTTGGACACAGCAGCGGTGTGTGTGGTGGACTGTTGGCAGCCAGTATACGGTGCACTGGTCAGATCCCAGCACACAAGCTTCCCTCCTGCCTGCTGGTCTGACCACTAGTGTGTGTGTGTGTGTGTGTGTGTGTGTGTGTGTGTGTGTGTGTGTGTGTGTGTGTGTGTGTGTGTGTGTGTGTGTGTGTGTGTGTGTGTGTGTGTGTGTGTGTGTGTGTGTGTGTGTGTGTGTGTGTGTGTGTGGTGTGTGTGTGTGTGTGTGTGTGTGTGTGTGTGTGTGTGTGTGTGTGTGTGTGTGTGTGTGTGTTGTGTGTGTGTGTGGTGTGTGTGTGTGTGTGTGTGTGTGTGTGTGTGTGTGTGTGTGTGTGTGTGTGTGTGTGTGTGTGTGTGTGTGTGTGTGTGGCCTAGCATTACTATACTTGTGGGGACCTAAATCTGTTTACATAGTCACGTGTGGGGACTCACCTCCCTTATGGGGACAAATTGGAGGTCCCCATGAGGGGAATCATTAATTTTAGGGCGAAGACTTGGTTAGAGTTAGGGTAAGGGTTAGGCATGTGTTGGTTAAGGTTAGGATAAGTCTCCAGGAAATGCATGTTAGTTAATGTAATGTCCCCTGAAGTGATGTGTGTGTGTAACCTTGTGCGGATGTGCTCTGTATTTTTCTCTCATAGCTGCACATTTGGCATTTTTGATGATATTTTACATGCCTTTCATGCTTGTGTTTGTTTGCATACGTTTGTGTTTGCAGCTCCTTCAAAGTAAAGCAATGCTTAATATTGAAATCCCAGAGCTGCTGCTGTTTAATGGCACTGTATCGAGCATAAATACAACACAAAAGAGGTAAAAATCGAGCATTACAGTGCAGTTTAGTAGATATTTTAATGGCTTCTTTCTTTCTGTCTTCCCCCCCATCTTTGCTGTCTTCACCGCCTCATCGCCCGTTATCTGTCCTCTGCTCAACCAAGTGTACCTAATCCAAATGATCCATCTTTCTCCTCACAACTTGCACCGATTTAGGCTTGACTGATCATGTCTGTTATAAAGCAAATGACCTTTGTCTTTTCCCCCCACTTTCACAGCATTACTGCAATATGAGGCAGCATACAGCGGCACAAACAGAAAGGAAATGAAAGGGCTATAACATTCAACCTCACGTATCACAGGAACATAGTTTGAATGTTTATGTATAAAGGAGGGCTTAGTGGTTTGATGTTGATGGCTGTAGCTGATGAAGCAGACTTCATCATAACCAGGAGACGGCTAGCTTGAGAAAGACAGTGCAAGCTTAGACGAGGGAAGTGAACAGGTGTAAAGTAAACAGGTCAAGTTGCCCTTGAGCCACACGTGGAGTTGCTCTTTTGCCAGGAGATTAGCTGTGAAGCAGGCCTCCATCGGAAGTGAATGTCCTTCGCTGTCTTTCCAACAGAGTTTATTTAACAACACGAGTCACAGCGGACTCTTGAGGACGCTGATTGTGTGACTTCTCTTCTTACTTTGATCATGGGAAGATGGTTTGGGATGTGTGTGTAGCATTGGTGTAATAATCCCTCACTTCCCCTAAATGTAAGCGCTACATCCTTGTAGTTTCCATGGCTACAGACACTGCTGGATCGCCGCTGTGAGACATACGTTCACTGACACCAGACGGATGAATGTAACTTCAACCGGTAGTTAGAGCAGAGTCGTGCTGAGAGCTGAGACCCAAGAAATCCTCTAACAAATGTATTTTTTTGTCGTCTCTCTTCTTCTCGTGTGTTGGAATAACATCAGAGACATTTCCGTCTTTACTGTGTGACAGCAAGGCTACAATTTATATCAAATCGTACCAAACATGAACAGTTTTCTGACTTTTAAGTGGATTTGATTTAAAGATCATATGGGTTTGCCGTGATCTGAGCGTGGTTCAGCTCCATCGCACAAAAGCCCAGAAACGTCTTGAAATGTTGTCGGATTCTTCAAAAAACTCCTAGTTTTCACACCTGCCGCTGCTTGCACTTATACGTGTCATTTTCCACTTGTTTGGATATTGTTATGAGAATTCACATTCAAATAAAACTGCATCCTTTTTATGTTTGTCTAAACTTTGGAGGAGAGGATGAATTATGTGCAATATTTGCTGACAGTTACACAATAACGGTGTGCCCCTTCCCATTGTCCTTGTGGATGTTGTTTTCAGGAAGCATGTTTATTCACTTAAGCCCAGCTGTTGGGAGAATGCATTTGTTGAGACATTTTGTGAGTTTAGGCAAGGCAAGTTTATTTATATAGCACTTTTCAACACAAGGCAATTCAAAGTGCTTTACAAAAAATGAAAGACATTAAGAAAAAGGCATTTAAAATCAGTCATTAAAAAGAAAAGATAATAAAATAAACATTAAAAGAAAAAATACATGGATAAAAGTTACAGTGCAGTCTAAGATATGAATAGTTCAATTAAACATTAAAAGAAAAAGTACATGGATAAAAGTTACAAAAAGAAAAGTCTTCAGCCTGGATTTAAAAGTAGTCAGAGTTGCAGCGGACCTGCAGGTTTCTGGGAGTTTGTTCCAGATATTTGGAGCATAATAACTGAACGCTGCTTCTCCATGTTTAGTTCTGACTCTGGGGACAGAAAGCTGACCAGTCCCTGAAGACCTGAGAGATCTGGATGGTTCATAATTTAGCAGGAGGTCAGAAATGTATTTTGGGCCTAAACCATTTAAAGCTTTATAAACCAGCAGCAGTATTTTGAAATCTATTCTTTGACACACAGTTTACTCAAAATTCCCTTGACAGTTTGATGGAAGCATAGCATATCCCTCCCCTTTCTTTATTTTACATCTCTGTTAGCAGCCTGCAACACGGATAAGGACGGGTATGCTTTACTGATTTTTAGGGTTGCAAAATTCCGGGAATTTTCAAAGATGGAAACTTTCCATGGCAATTAACGGGAATTTATGGGAATAAACTGGGAATTTTCTAAATTGAAGGTTGCTCTTCATAGGGAACTTAAATATAGTTGGGGAAGGTATATTTTAGCATAATCTTGACTAAAACAAACAGATGCCATTCAAGTACACGTGAATATCCATGCCATAGCACACTGCTTACTACATGGCTATTGAGACCACCCCCCCTACAGGCACTGTGCATTCCTCCATCACATGCACAGATGATTTCTAGAAGACCTGATCACACTTTTGAGACAAATTAAGCCACACATTTGAGCCTGTGGACTACACAAAGTAAGTTTTGATGATATTATGGGATAATATATTTATTTAATGTTTAAATTGCTAATATCACATACAAATGTATTCATCTAGTACAGTGTTTCTCAAACTTTTTCATACCAAGGACCACTTAACCAATAAAAAAACACTCGCGGACCACCGGACTCCCCAAATATCTAATCGTTACATCGCCTGAAAATGGTACAAACAAGTGGCAACATGTGGGACGAAGGTGTTGCGCTGGGCTATATCACGGGCCGTTTCTCTGTCGAGTAACCCTGCTGCAGAGCCACTATTTCAAGTACACTACGTCATCGAGTGGCGCCGAAGGACTGTTTAAATGCATGTTAAATATCGGCGCCACTCGATGACGTAGTATACTTGAAATAGTGGCTCTGCAGAAGGTATACTCGACATTGAGAAACGGCCATGCAATCGAAAGTTAAACTTAAGTTCGCTCGCGGAGATATTCCCGCGAGAGTGCGGAAAACTTTAATTAATTAATTAATTTCAAATATGGAATATTTCCAAAATTCCCCAGCTTAACTTCCCATGGACATTTACCGGAAACTTGTTCCGCCCCTTTGCAACCCTACTGATTTTACATCACCTTTCTTTCTTTTTCTCCCCTCTTTTCTCCCTACCTGTGTTCTCCATCTCCTTCATCTCTCTTCTGATCTATTCAGACACTTTCTTCCTCACTTTCCCCCCGTATCTTCTTCCTCTGACTTCTCATCTGTCCAGGTACCCGGCCCCCCCAGGCGGAAAACACCAGACACTTTAGTGAGTCACTAATCTTTACCGTACAACTGGATTTATGAGTAAAACATTTGTCCATCTTGGGGTTCAAACTCCCCCACTGCACCTTTGCCTCTTTAGAATGCTGGTATAAATATCCTCATGCTCTCCCTACCTTCCAGTGAGTGTTATTTCTTTGTGTGTGTCAGTGCCTGGGAGAGCTAAGATCTGGTAGTTTGATATCATTGGCGCTCTTTCATCAGTGAGGTGATTCTCCTGCTATGTGTTTGAACTGAATCAAAGACAGCCTGTTGTATGGCTGCAGCTGTAGCCACATCACCTGCCCGCTGGATCTACAGGACCTTTCTCTCCCTCTTTCTTTCCCCCTTTCTGTTCTTTTCTTGCTTTCTTTGTAGCTTTTCTGGGCTTTGTTCATGTTTCCCCCTCGTCTTTCTTTCCCCAAGGGTTTATGAGGTGGGCTTCAGAAACTAAACTCACGCCGACTTCTCTTTCATCTGTTATCAGCCATGTGTCACTCTTTCTTCAGCTTACACTTACTACAGCACGTATTCCTTCTCATATTATATTTCAAACTGTATTGAGAGTTTTTCAAAAATTCCTTCTTTTTGCTCACGGACAATGTTTGCTTGTTGAGTCTGTGAGTGAGTTTTATTTTAAATGTGATTACCTGTCCTTCATCCCTCAACTTCTATTTATTATATAATAACTGACACCATGCAACACCTTCTTTTATGAAGCAGAACAATTGTTATTGAAAAATAACATTAGGGCAGGGATAGTTGCGCCTTCTGAAACTGAATCATTGGCACTTTTATATTAGCATTTTGATATAACTGCACAAACTCTATCTGTTGTTCTGAACTTTAAAGCACTTTACCCTTAATGAGTACATATTATGCTCATTTTAGTATTTGGTCCAGTCTGCTCTGATTAGTTAGCTGGCCGGCTCTATTGTGATTGGTCAACGACAAAGAGATATCCCACCCCTTAACCAATCACGTACAATGGGCTGGAGTGCTAGCCAATAGAGAACCGCAGTCCTAAAACCCGGAAGTAAACTCCTTCCGGTTCCTTCGTCAAACACCAATGCAATTTCTCCATAGGATTTAGGAAAATAGCTGGAAATAAGGTCTGTGGTTGAAACACATTTAAGAAACGGATCACGTTTTGTTCAGCCGGATAATCTCCACATGTCTATCCTACTTTTATAATTTTCTAATCATAAATCTAGTCGCCAGAAGCAAAATGCTAACGTTATGCTATAAACGAACTACAGCAGGGTCGCTGCTTCAACGTCACGCCAACTTAAGATCCATATTCAAACATACAGATTCTAAATGGTACAAGTTGAAGCGTTTGTTTGAACAGTTTGCAGGAGGCAGGGACTTGCTTTCAAGCAGTACAGTGCAAACAAACTTAGCAGGAGTGTTTACGTGTACAGTGTAATGACGTAAAACGGCCTGGACAACTTCTGTAGTCCTATTCAGCCACATGTTAACAACCATCGTTTTTCAGACACGTAAACTCTTCAGAGATCACCAGTGGGGTCACTGCTCATGTATTTAATGTCGTAGAACAACACGTGATCCGTCTCTTAAATGTGTCTCAACCACAGACCTTATTTGGAGTTATTTTCCAAAACCATATTGAGAAATCCCATTGCTTTTTGTCGAAGGAACCGGACGTGGTAAAACGTACTTCCGGGTTTTAGGATGCGTCACTGCGGTTCTCCATAGAAGCGCAATTGTTACTTGGTGATGTCACTATGTTACATAAGTAAATAAAGGAGTCCAATGGAGGCTTTTCTTGCAGGGGGGGGGAGTTTCGGAGAGATTTTAGCCTTTGAACACCAGTTACATGCTCAAAAAGCTATATAAAGCTAAAGGGAAAACCCGAAAAGGCTTAAAGGGGCCTCTTTAAACATGAAAATAACTGCTTTACCTTTAATTTGTATATCTTTGAATCAATGTCTGTACACTATCTCTCCGTGTTGGAGGTGTTAGCATTATCCGTCTGTCATGGAGAATGAAGCTTAGTCTTTGCTATTGGCAGGTTGGAGTTTAGCTCGAGGAGAGTCAATCTGTTACTCCTGATTATACAACGATAAATATCTGGATTATCTGGATCAGCTTGGGAATGCAGGGATCTTATCTTTGCTTGTTTTATTTTTACATTTGCTCGTGAATTTGCTCCATTCCCTGTTTCGTTCTGCACTTTTTCATGATCTTTTTCTACGTATGCATGAAGTCATAATAAAAAGGATTCAAGAAGGGCATGCATCTTGATTTTTTTAACAACGATTGATGTCTTCCCTCTGTATGAACTATACTCCTGCCTGACAGTGACAGCTCAATATATCTTATTATGAAAAGGAAAGAAACACATGTTTCTACTCATCACTCTCCTAGAGAACAATCTTTTGTTATGTTTAGAAGTTGCACTGTTTTTACAATGTCAACATACAGGGTGAAATTACAATCCCTCTCTTTGACTTACCCAGTCTGTACTTTTATGATTGTGTCCCGATTAAAGACTGAGTTTTTTAAAGCATTCATCTCAGAAACAAGAGCGACAGGACCAAGCTCATGTCGACTACACTGATGTGGCTGGGGTGTGTAATTATACTGTAATTTCATCATCGTAACCTTGTGATTAAACAGTGATTTACTGCTTTATTCGTAGCAACTTTGAATAGAGTTTGACAATAGAGAGCAACACAATCCAATGAGAGGCTGCGTGGGCCGGGCTCATGGGAACCAGAGGGGCTTTTAGTGCTGGGACTTTGTTGTTGTTGTTGATAAACTCCCTCTCACAGTGTGAGAGCCAAAACATACAGTACACACACACACACACACACACACACACACACACACACACACACACACACACACACACACACACACACACACACACACACACACACACACACACACCACACACACAAGGACAAATCCCTGCCTGAAAACCACTTAACGATGCAGATGGTGAAAATGTAGCATAATTATAATCTCAAATTTCAGGAAACTTCCTTTTCATAAACTCATGCACACGCCTCACATGCTTCCCTAAAGATTATGTTCACATACAATGAGGAATAGATATACAGTTTGAGTACACACATATATAGATGCACACACACACTTGAAAGCTGGAATTCAGAGACGTGGAGCGGAGCCAAAAAACACATAGAATAGACGGAGCCTTTTTCTCCTCCGTCACCTGCCCTTTCAGTCACACAGGGAATATTTTGGTCGCTTCCTTATTTTCTTGATTCCTCCTCTAGCATCCTTCGTCCCTCTTCGACAGTGGAGAACATACGGATATATGTTTTCACTGGGAACCTTATTATATACACCAGTGCTTCCCATTTGTTTGTCACTCCATGTGTAGGGTAGCAAAATAGTCAAGTGGTTAAGTAAAAAACAAGTAATATGTATGAGAAGTCAAATTATGCAGGTATTTGCAAGCAGGAAAACAAATATAAGAGGAAAGTCTCTAAATATAATTGGGATTTTGTGTTGGAAACCTCCTATATACTGCACACTGAATGAAGAAACAGTATTAAGGACATCTTGCTGACACTCCGTTCATATAATTAACAATTTTTTCCAAATTGTATTTGAACTTTTGGTACTAAAATCTGTTTTATATTCAGCTAAATGTAATATCTTTGGACAGTTGGTTAAACAAACAATAACATTTGAAGATTGAGGAAATTGCATTTGTCCTTCTCATGCTAGTTTCTGCCATTTTAAACACAATCTAAAAGTCAGATTAATAGCAGATGAAAATAGCTGAAGGCCTACATTAAATTAAATGTTGCAACAGTCCAATCCTATTTGTTTCTGTTGCATCCTAAAAAGACATGTGCATGAGACATGAGATGCACTTGGGTAAAATGATTAAGTGGCACATTTCCTGGCATGCATTGGCACAAAGGGGCAAAGGAGGTGAGGAGAGGAGTGTTAAGACTCACCCTCTGGCAAGTCGGGCTTTTAGAGAGACTGTGAGAGTAGGTATCCATCATTTAGGCTGAATCAGGGGAATGCGTGCTACTCTACCCGCGGGCGTCAGGACTTTAAATATAGAGGCCGTACACTTCCCTACGTCAGCGCTCCCCTCTGTACACCCTCCTCCTATGGATGCAACATACACCTACAGCACATTCATCACACTGTCCGACTGTTTTCCCATAATTCATGTCGAACGAATCTTAAATCTGCCTTGTTGTCACGATGAGAAGCGATGATGGATTGCAAATTTAGAAGGGGTAAAACGAGAAGCCTTTCACTGAACAGAGACTAACTTTTGAGGTGAAGGGATGACTAATGTTTACTTTTGTTCGCCTCTTTTCTTTCTCGGTCTTTTGTCCACGTGGATGTGAGGAGTTCTGAGGAAAAGGTGTTTTTAGCCTGTGGAGTTTTTTTGATTTTCTCCTCAAAATGTCAAAGTCTCTCCCCCCTTCCTTTCTGTCTCACTAAGCATGATAGACTTCCTCAAATCCACTCTTTTAAGTCTGAATATCTCCTCTGCTGAAACCCAAGTCTTAATCCCAAACAGTGAGCTTGTCACTGGGAGAAAAAAAAGAGAATCTAGGAGATGGGAAGCTTTTAAAGACACGGACGAATGACTGATGAAACGAGCGAGTATTTCCCAAAAGATGAAACCATTTCTGGACTTAACTTGACACAAAGGCCGCAAGCTTTTTGAATAGATCATTATAACCAGAAGCTCCTCTCTTGACTTTGTAATGAGGCTTTTCGGGAAAGCTGCTCTTTATTGGCTGACTGAGGGTCGGAGATGGGGTGAAGTCTGTTTCCCAGAGGTTTAACGACTCCTGACTTCAAAGACCAAACACAGTCACACCGTCACTGCTGCTGGACGAGCCAAATCCACAGGGATCACAACAAGTGTGTTTTTCCAGTGCTGGGAAAGTACGTTCATGTGAAAGGGCCCCTTGAAGTCAGATGGCAGGTATACGGTTAAATAAGTAACCATGGGCTTGATGCTCTTGTTTTCTGAGTACTGAACTTGTGGGGAAAATTGACTATATTCAGATATCAGTGTTCATTATCTGCTACCAGTTTCATCTGTTGCAAGCAGGTGCCAATGTGCTGGTTGGATATAGGAAATAAAACCAGACAAAGGACACTTAATGCAACATAAAGGGTCTGAACACATTCTTATTAACCTTAATTTAATATTTGATAAAATAATTGGTTAAACTTAAGTGCCACGACTTTGATAATCACACGTATTGGTTTGAGATTTTCTTTAAAGTTCAGTTAAATTCTCTAATTCCAGCTTTTTAAATGTGATCATCTTTGGTTTGTTTACTTTTCTTTGACAGGGAACTGAATATCTTTGAGTTGGGATCAAACAAGACATTTTAAGGACGTCATCATCAGGTTTAAGAAACGGATATATACTTTATCCCCAACAATGTCACATCTAGTAGTAATACTATAAGTATTCCCGGTTTAATCTATGATGAAAATAATTGTTAGTTGAAGCTCAAACTCGGTAAATGTTCCTTTTCAAGCATTCAAATATGAACAATTTGGTCTCTGAAGGTGCGCGGGCGGTTTTGTGGGGGAGTTGAGAAACTCTGCACCAAAAACGTGTGTGTGTGTGTGTGGTGTGTGTGTGTGTGTGTGTGTGTGTTGTGTGTGCCCATAAAAGTTGAGAGGGGAATATATCATGTCATAGGCGTGTGTACTGCATTAACTGCCAGTAAATACTCTACATGTAAATGTGTGTGTGTGTGTCCATATAACATGATTCCCAGTTTTCCAGTCAGAGTTACTGAGCTCCTGGCAGACAGTCATCTTGTCTCCTGCCAAGTCTTCCATGTCTTAGTCTCACATCTGTTTGCTGTCACACACACACACACACACACACACAACACACACACACACACACACACACACACCACACACACACACACACACACACACACACCACACACACACACACACACACTACACATACACATACACATACACATACACATACACATACACATACACATACACATACACACACACACACTGTGAGCCAATGACACGTCCCTGGAGCATATGGGATTCTGTCATACTTGATGCATGAGGGATTTGAGGCAGACTTAGACTTAGGAGATTTGTGTGCTGCTTCTTCAGTGTGTGTGTGTGTGTGTGTGTTGCACTTCTCCAGATAAGGCAGGGCTGTTGGCCTCCCACTGACCTACCTAACACAGCCTCATACTGCCAAGCATCTCATTCTTCACATTGACACAGGAGTTATGATGATACAATGCAGTTCATCCAGGTTTACCCCACTCATCTCCCTTAGCTCCTTGAGTAGATTTATAGTCTTACAGTACATTTACTTATTATTATTTTGTATTTAAATGTAGTTTTACCCCCATACATGTCATAAGCTTGGCAACCTATATTAGACACAACAAATATTTTTTACATATAGTATCCGAGTAGGTCTTGCATGGTGCATTGCTTCAGGATTTAAACTAAAGCTAAACCGCCTTCGAGGTGTCGAGATAAAAAAATGACTAAAAAGCAGCTCCAGATTGTTTGTTTTTTCATCCTTTTCCTAACGTCTGCAGTTCCTTTGACTTTAACTGCATAATTATGTGCATTTCAAAAAAGGGCTTAACTGTATATTGATATAAATGATTGTACTTGACTAGTGACTTTACCACGGTCACTTACTTGTGATCCAGTGATAGCCCATAATTGACGTGTGTGTGTGTGTGTTGTGTGTGTGTTGTGTGTGTGTGTGTGGTGTGTGTGTGGTGTGTGTGTGTGTGGTGTGTGTGTGTGTGTGGTGTGTGTGTGTGTGTGTGTGTGTGTGTGTGTGTGTGTTGTGGTGTGTGGTGTGTGTGGTGTGTGGGGTGTGTGTGTGTGTGTGTGTGGTGTGTGTGTGTGTGTGTGTGGTGTGTGTGTGTGTGGTGTGGGTGTGTGTTGTGTGTGTGTTGTGTGGTGTGTGTGTGGGTGTGTGTGTGTGTGTGTGTGTGTGTGTGTGTGTGTGTGTGTGTGTGTTGTGTGTGTGTGTGTGTGTGTGTGTGTGTGTGTGTGTGTGTGTGTGTGTGTGTGTGTGTGACTTGCCAGGGCTATTGGTCAGAGTGTTAGCATGATAAATTATGGCAGTAGTGAGTGTGATGGTCCAGGCTTGCAGCAAGAAAGAGTCATAGTTACAGTCTAGTGCCTTTGAACTGCTGCTGTAATGAGGGAATGTTCTTTTCTAAGCCTAATCCAAGGGAGGGAGGGAGGGTGTGTGTGTGCGTGTGCATGTGCATGTGCATGTGTGCTGCGGTGAGTCATACGTGCTGCAGCCATTGTCTTTGTACTCTTGACATGTTGGCCTTTAACCAAAAGTCTTATTGTTTCTCTCAGCCTCCAGGTAAAAGAAAATAAACCAGGAAGAAACTGTGTGTGTGTGTGAAAATATGTAGCCCCAGGTTAGATAGTTCCCTTATATACAAAGCAGTCTCACATGAGGTCATTCTGCCCGTTCCACTTTGTACGCTTTCGGCTACAAGACTGGGCAACCTGTCAAGAAACTATGTGTGTGTGTGTCTGTGTGCACATGTGTGTGAGTGTGGGATGACAGCAGAGACAGGTAGCCCCCCCCTCTCTGTTAAGTCCTGGTTTGACATTATTGGAGTCTCATAAGCCATTCTGGAGTCAGCTCATGTAGTAAATCTTTGCTTTTTTGCTGCCATATTACAAACAGATGTACACACACTCGACACACACACACTTCCACACACTTTAGATACACATAAATGCAGACTGCAGCTATATTTGGAATCCAGAAAAAACACTCTCTCCTTCCCTTCCTATGTTTGCTTTGAATGTTTGAAGAGACTATCCCAGTTTCCAACCTGTTCGGACAGACAAGATATTTTAATTATGTCCTAATAGTCTCAATGAATTTGTATGCTGACACTTTATTTCATTCTCCTTTCTTGTTAGTTTTTCCACTCACTTTACTTTTACTGCCCTCCTTCTCTCTTTTTTCTCTTTCAACTGTTGCTTCCTGATTGGATTGAGAGCTTTGACACCTTTGTGTTGACGCTGTATCAGCAAAAAAGCTTTCTGTGTGTCTTCCATGTTTTATCTCTAATTTCCTCCCTGTTGCTCAGGGTTCAAAAGCTATTCTGTAATCCATCTATGTTTGTAAAGTTAACTTCCATCTAGTTTTGTTATTGGCTGTGTTTGAACCATATATACAGTCTATGGTTTGAACGAGCAGCTCTTGGCCAGTAACACACCATGAGTTTAACTGAATTCTCATGCATTTTTCTGTACATTTGTGCACATGCATGCACGCAAATTCATGTATTTATATCCCAAACTAATCTGCTTCTTATTAGGAAAGTCTAGACCTGAACCCTGGGCTTGTTGCTGCAGAGCCACAGCTACATGCTCGGCTAAACCCACATCCAAGCTGGGGCCTGTATGCACTTGGCAAACACTGAGGGTTTATGGGTAAGGGCATAAAAAAAAACTCTGCTGATGTCTCAAACAGATGAAATTAAATGTCGAGGAAAGAACGAGCGAAAGGAGATATGTCGGTGTTAAACTCTCAGGGTCCCGAGGGGGGGTGTAATTCACAGTGTGGATCAAGCTTAAGAGGTGTTAATTAAGAGGTGACGGATGAAAGAAGAGGAGAGTCTTTGGGAATAACATCTGAGTGCAGAAATGTAAAGGACAAGAGGGGAAGATTTTGGTGGTTACTCGTGGACAAAAAGGTGTGAACATGTCCCCGTCCCTTTGGATCAGGTTGTGTGTGTGACGCACTCGGAGACAGCGAGACATTTGGCCCATGAGATAAAAAAGCAGGCGGACACTCGACCATGAGCAGCGACCAAAGACACGTCCAAGAATAGACTCTAAACACTGGGGAAGAAAATAACCCAGTTACAGCGGATGTGTGTGTGTGAGAGAGAGAGAGAGAGCGAGGGAGTTGCAGATTTGTGTTTACCATGTGTTTATAAGTGTGTTTGTACCAATCGTTTTATTTATAGTGTGAACTTGGCTTTTAAATGACTCTTGCTTTCATCCCTAGCTGTAATGAATCCAATAAATTGTTTTTAATATCAATTGATTATTCATGTTGTGATTTTACGGTTGTTCCCACTCATTCTCCTTCAGCTGAGGCTGTGAGAAGCAACACGTTTAAATAGGAGGAAGGGTGGAGAGTTGAGGGAGAGGTGAGGGGAGTCCAGTTTTATGATCTTGTTTGTACGTATGTTGTAAATATCCACCTAACTGGCTTAAAGTGACAGACTGTCATAGCTGGTCCTGCTGAACACTAAAACAAGGTTTAAAACAGACCAAAAACATAAAAAGTATAGATTTCATCTTCAAAATCAAAGGTCTGGTTACATGACATCACCCCTGACTTAATGGTTAACTGACTTAACATTATGAATAGTCTAAGAGAAATGCGAGAACCAGACACTGAGTAAAGGTCCTCGAGGTAGAGGAAACCACCAACAGTATTAGATTGCTGTTGAGACCATTTGACCGAATCTACCATACCAACTGACTCAACATCATGGAAATCCTGATGGTCAGCAGAAAAAAGCAGCGGTCTGAGGTGTGCAGAAATTCAGGTCTAAGCATTAAAGGCTTTGTAGAAATAATGTATCCGTCACATGTGGTTGTTTTATCAAAGGGTATTTAAAGAAAATGATGTTTGTTTAATGGATTGAAGAGAAAACACTCAGTCAAACCCATCGCAGTGTCCATTAAATAAGCAAAAGTGCCAATCGATGCCGAATGATCCTTTGTTCCAGATTTTGAAAAGGGAGCATTTGTGGTTTCTATTTGTTTTATATCATAACATATCTTCTCATTTTTGGCTGGGTTCCAGATGCAGCGAGCATATTTCTTCCTTTTTCAACAGACTGGTGTCACACTGGGGAACAGCCTTCTGTTAAATATGCTATAAATAGGTGTACATATATTTGGTTTTATTTGCAGTAAGAAGGTCGTTTAAGATTTACTTGTTTTGCTTTCAATGTCTTTTTACATTCTAGGACCATGCTGGAAATATGTGCTAAAATAATGTTTGGCTTCATTTATATATGTGTATATAAGGAAATTTTGTCAGGCATAGTAGAAGCCAGTGGGATATATCCGATCATATACATCTGACTAATGTAATTGCTAATATAATTACCATAATGTCTAGTTAAGAAAATAATCATAATGAAAATGATCATTAGGTGCATGTGGATTATGGCATTCCTCTGCTCTGGCTCGAACCGACGTGATTGGTCGAGATTTTAAGGCTGCAGTGGGGATGACGAACACGCCGCACCACAAAGTCCTGATTTAGATGTGGTTGTGTGTGTGTGTGTGTGTGTTCTGTGTACTGTGATAAGGAAGGGTGAGTCAGTGGAGGTTTGGAACACGATGACTCTCCTCACCGTCTCCGTGACGATGGGGCCATGGCGACAGGGGTTTGCGGTTAGAAACCCTAATCTGCTCCTCATATGACCCTCTGATGGACAGGGACAGCAGTCACTTGACACACACACACACACACACACACACACACACACACACACACACACACACACACACAGACAGCTCTCAGACTAGTTAGTCTAGCTTGCGCTCTCCAGTCTAAACATGCTTCTTATGGATTGTTGTTAAAATCTGGAGAACTCTACTTTCTTTCTTTATAAACCATATTCCTGCTGCCTACAGGTAACAGCCCCAGTCAGGCACAAACATGTCTCAAAGACGGTGTGTTTGGACTTACAGGAGACTTTTTCTTGGGAAGTGAAAATGACATGTTTTTTTATATACGTCTTCTGGTGATATGTATATACTGTGTGTCACTGATGAGACCGTCTTTAAGAAGCTACTTCTGGACGTCTAGAGTCTCTAGACTACATTTACTGAGAGGCCAGACGTGTTAATGATGTGGACTCTGGACTAGAAGACCCCTATAAGACATCAATACTGCATGCTCCTTTTTCACATATCCATACTACATAGACACTTTAAATATCCTTCGTAAGGATAGCGTGGAATGACTAAAAAACAACAGACAAAAAATGTACCTAAAATATTTTCAACTTCATCAACCTTGGTATGCTTGTAAATATACTGATATTTGCGTCATTCCCTTAGAATTACTGTTATTTAAAACACAATTCACTGGATTTTATCATACAATCTGTTACGTATGTTATTAGTTATATTTATGCTTATGTAAAGATTAAGAAATAAATGCAAGGGAAGAAACTTGCTTACGTTCTCCTTGAAGGCTGCAGTAGTTTAATGTATTTTTGCAGCGTTGAGTTTGAGCTCTTTTGGATGTTATTGATTCACCAAATGAGAAAGTCGTTGGAAACTGTAAGGCAGGCAGTTGACGATATCTGTCATGACAGTGCCTGCTCCATCTCTTCCTCCTCTGTAGTGTGTGTGTGTGTGTGTACACAAATATTTATGCTGTCATTTCACAGCCACACCTGCTGCCCACTCGACATCAGAATACATTTGCACTTAACCGTCTGCTCGATCCATCATCAGCTGCTGGTGGGCAGACCTGTCATCTTGACACTTTGCTTATTATTTCCACGGGCCGTTTGACAAGTGTGTGACTGTGGTCTGTGTATTGCAATTTCTTTTGAGCGCACATTACTTTGAATGATGTCCGTTAGTGTTGGAGCACTGAGGTATGTGAGGAATGTCTGTTTCCAGAACGTTTTGGAAAAAGCCACTGAGCTCTGACCAGCAGTGGGTCTGGTTCTGGCTCCATGTTGTCTTGGTCTACTTTCCTTCCTTTTTGGGCTCTAAGTGGGCCTGAAAACTCAACACTTCAATATGAGTTGTGTTCTACCCTTTCTGCTGGTCATAATAGCTATTTTTGTCATAATGATAAATCTTCACCAACTCTGCTGTTAAACAAATAAATCATAATGAGATTGCCTCATGTTACAGTTGGACTATTTTTAGATAAGTGTTTTCTTTACTACCTGTAGATAATCTATAACAGGGGTGCCCACACTTTTTCAGCTTGGGAGCTACTTGTAAAATGACCAAGCCCAAAATATCTACCACCCCTGCCCAATCTGTGTCGCGAGCGCGGGGGGGTAAGGGTGCTAGTGGACTAAACGGCGGATAAACTGTGGCGCGCTTAAACTAATTGCACCGCATAAGCGCATAATAGTGCACAGCATTTGCGCTTCAGATGAGGAGGTGAGGCCCCCTCATAACAGCATGAACCCGTATGGCACAATACAACTCAGACTGGCTTACCTGTACGTCAATCAAGTGGCAAATGCCATAGCAAGGATGGATGATTTTTATTTTATTTTTTTCAATGCCATGCGATCTACCCACACTACCTTTGCGATCGACGTATTGGGCACCCCTGATCTATAACATAGATGTCACACTAATCTGTCCAAGTTGCATTGTGGGTATTCCCTGGGGGCATGCAGCGACGGACGTCCATCCTCCTGAAGGATTGACTGTTTTTATCCTATTTTAACTTTATAGTTTATTTTGATTCATTCTTAATTTGATCAGAGCTGTTTGATTATTACTCGCTAAGGGGGACAGCCATGGCAGG
The DNA here is from genome assembly GCF_902827175.1 of Gymnodraco acuticeps. NCBI lineage: Eukaryota > Metazoa > Chordata > Actinopteri > Perciformes > Bathydraconidae > Gymnodraco > Gymnodraco acuticeps. Next base: position 297,314 of record NW_022990957.1, read on the forward strand.
AGGCGTAAGGTTTGCACTTTATTTGTCCCTTTCTCTTGAAAGCATAACATAGGGAATACCATGAGGGAATTTCTTAAACTTGCCGCAAACATCCACTTGGACTTGAATGAACTGTCTTCATGTTAAGGTCACCGTGATCTCACTAACACAGTCTTAGCCTGTCTATTAATAGTAAATGATTTGTGAGATAATAATGACCTTATTGAATGATATGGATGTAAAGTGCATCTTGTCCGGTTGGTGGAGTTAAACCGAAAGGCAGTAATTCTAGTTATGAGTGTGATTTGGTCGGATCGTGTTTGTCATTCTGTGTGTTTACTGGGACTTGATGGTGTCCTCATGTCTAGAGCAATAAGTATATCTGATTGTGAATCCGTAGGTTTTCCTTGCCAGGTTTTCGGCAGGGTTAGAAGAATGCATGTAATACAAAATATCTCTTGTTCTGCTGCATTGATTTTGATCTTAATCCGACACTGTTAAAGGAGTGAAATGCCTAATTGCATTGCAGCCGCGGTACCATTTCAAAAGATGATAGGGATCAGCGGACAAAAACTGATTTGTAAATCCTCAACTGAACAGGGTTATTGAAGAACCGACTGATCTGTGACTGATCTGTTGAAATGAACTCAACAGCAATCAAGTTGTCATTTATCACACATTTATTTCACTGATTTGGCTCATTAATTTTCAGCACACCGTTCCGAACACAGAACTTCATTTCCATCTACTTTATTTCCTCGACTCCAAAAGTGAAGGTATAAAATATGCCTTTTTTTTGGCGTATTTTAAGTCCAAATCTCCTTGTTTTTTTTAGATGTGTGTGCATTTAACTCTCTCTTAGTTTGTTGTTGGAAGTTGTTTGGTTGGCGCTGGTGGCCTTGGGTCTGTATTGTAGGTGGTAGCAGAAAATAAACTGTTAACTGACTGAATCCAGGTCAGCTGTCGTTGCACATTACATTAGATTCATGTGTGTGTCCTGTTGTCTTCTGTGCCAGTGTGTGTGTGTGTGTGTGTGTGTGTGTGTGTGTGTGTGTGTGTGTGTGTGTGTGTGTGTGTGTGTGTGTGTGTGTGTGTGTGATGTCCTACATGTTGGTCTCCATGGCCATTAGCAGAACACAGCTGAAAATGACATCACCCAAAATGTGTTTTTGATTTTATTAATTAGCAGCCGTGTGAAGAAGACTAGGTCATAGTAAGCTCCAGGCAAGGCAGTTACGGGTGTGTGTGTGTGTGTGTTTATTTATGTTTGCACATTGGTGTCTGCTTCTGCATGCTTATTTCACATGTATATTTGTAGGAATTAAGTGCAGACAGAAGTTTATTTTGAGTGTGTGTGTGGGGGGGGGGGGGGTCAGGACTGCCTGTTAGCCTTATAAGGCCAAGATTTTAAAACCAGGAAACATTTAAGGATAAGAAAAGATTTGAGTCACTATTTTCCCTCATCTGCTCAGAAGCACAAAAACATCCTCTTCTCTGCCCTTAACACATTCCTAAGGGGATATACACAGTGTGTGTGTTTAGTGTGGTGTGGTTTCCATGTGTCCAGTAGTCCCTTCAAGTTCCTCTTTTGTTCCTAATGAGGTGGTGAGCTATTCACACACAGCCAACTTCCTGAGAGATGTGAAGAAGCGCAGGAGGAGCAGCTGGTTGTGGATCTGTGGAGGGGCTCTCGTGCCATATCAGTGTAAAGTGCAACGAGTTAGAGAGGAGGACATTCATTAATAACGTGAAGCAGAGAGATGTGTACTGGAGAGAGAGGGGAGTGTGAGAAATATCCAAAGGAGAAGAGATACACACAGCTGAAAGGCAGAGAGTGGAAGACATTTTGAAATTTGACAGAGTAAAGCATCATATGTTGACATTTTAAAAGCTGGTACAAGTTGGTTTTTGCATTCTGCCTTTATGAGCTAATTATCAAAATGGTTAGCTATACTTTTACATGACTACAGTAAGTGTTGCAGCTCTAAATGGATGTCTGCATGATTGCACGTGACCTTCTCTAAATTTCAGGAATACTATTTGTTCACTGCCTCTACAGTGATTTCATAAAACTGTCGTATGTGTGGACCTGTCTGCATTCATCTCAGCCCTGACTGCTGTTCTGACATATAGAGCCCAGCGATATCATTCTGGGATGTGCTCTATCTAGCCTGCAGACGTGGTTTCATCCCAAACAGCTGTGTGTGTGTGTGTGTGTGTGTGTGTGTGTGTCTCCAGAGTGCAGTGATTTGCGCTCTCAGCAGCCTGGGTCTCTTCCAGACAAATACGTTTGGCAGACATAATGAGAGAGCCCAAACTCTCTGTCAGACACACAAAAATGCTCCTTTTACATGTTCAGTCTTAAGATTTTACTCTTTACAAGACAATCCTCATTCAAGTATGCTTCCACTGTTTGTAAAATCTAAACAAATATATAATGACCTCTCTTACTTGAGGGCTTTTGAACACAGACAACCATCCTCTGATCCCTAATATTGGTCAGATATCTCTTCACATTGAACTCCTGTCTGTGTTTTGGCCCGTCTTAAAGACGTCTGGTTTGCATAGCAGCCCCCTGCTTGTGTCTGTGACAAACCTGAAGGGGCTTTTTAACAATCCTGGTCTCTGATACTCCAGCTCTCCTCCTCAAGAAAGACTGAGGGCCGAATGCAATGTAGCACAGTCACAAGGCCTCCTATTGTGTTTTTAAATGACACATATTTAACTTGGTTTTGCTTCATTAGACAGTAGAAAGGATGATTGGGAGGGGATGCTTTTAGGATCAAAGTTTTGGATGCATTGGTTTGGGCGTTAGTCTGTTGGGCCATAGACAAATCACTTTCTCCAGTTTTTCTTTTTCCAAGTCTGACTTTCTCTGTAGTGGAAAATAATAATAATTGTGAAACTGTGGCACAGCCTGACAGAGGATCGTTTCGGTCTGTCTGCACCTTTGTTTCTCTGCCACAAAATGACATAAAGAGAGATGATGCACAGCTCATGAGCCAACCCAGCATAAAGTTAACATTTTGTTTTCAAGTATTATTATTGTATAGTTTGTGTGTGGCGTCAGCAATAAAATATGTGTGTGAGGATTACAGAGAGAAGAAAAGACTTGGGTCAGAGACTGCTGGTAAATTCGTTGAAATGTGTTAAAGTGTGGAGAGGGGAATTTGAGGGGAACAAAAGGAAAATATAAATGGATGGAGAAATGATTTTGTTGATGAAATGTTTTATAATTGTGAATATATGAAAACTGAACAATGAAGTAGAGTCTGAATTAGGGCTGCACGATATTGGAAAAAACTGACATTACGATTTCCCCCCCCCCCTGCAATATATATTGCGATATGAAATATACAGAATTGAAGAAAAGACCGTTTTTTTTCCGCAAACCATCCTTTCTTGAACTTAATGCTATACAATTGGTATTTTCTATATTTAACCGGATGAAGGATTTTAGTCACGGACGTCTGGATCTTAAGTTATCAGAGCACAAGCTGAGCTAGCTCGGTTAGCAGCGCCGAACTGCGCAGGAGAAACACATGAAACTACTGTATTCAGTGGTTTTTACCTTAATCACCGGGTCCGTTTGCTTTGGAGATTTGATTGTGATTGGTGGTTTGCTGTGCATGCAGAGCCTGCATGTCACTCACTCAAGTACCCCTGACATGAGTTTTCCTTTTGTAGCAAGCAGCAAAAGAATTGTAACATGACGTGTTTGAGTAAATTTGCCTACTTCATATCGCAAAAAAAAAAAAAAGATTAAAAAAATCGCACGTCCACACGATATATATATATCGCGCATATCGCGATTATCGTCACGACACGATATATCGTGCAGCCCTAGTCTGAATGCATTTCCTAGTGAGTACATGTATGTGTGTTTGTTTTTCACATCGTATAGAAATAAAATCCTGTTTTTGTTACCAGTCAATCAATACCGACACGGAGCAGCTGTTCTCTCTCTCGGTTAGGTTTAGTATTTACATTGAAACTCTTTGGTTCTCTCTATATATGATCTCAGGTATAGTAACACTACTTTTGTGCAGTCAGATGTGTGTATGTTATTGAGAGGGCTAGTTTAGACCTGCACTCTCCTTGGGAGTATGTTTGGGGGTTCCTATTTGAGCCTTCTTCTTCACAAAGCCCCTACTTCCCCTTTTGAGGCCTCTGCCCCACACACACACACACACACACACACACCACAACACACACAACACACACAACACACACACACACACACACACACACACACACACACACACACCCACAACACACACAACACACACACACACACACACACAACACACCACAACACACACACACACACACTACACACACACACACACACACACACACACACATCACACACACACAACACACCACACAACACACACCACACACACACACACACAACACACACACACACACACACACACACACACACAACACAACACATGACGTGTGCAAATTCTTTTTTCGTGCACATTCGCTGATGACTGCCGCACACAGTGCTCTCAGATCCTTTTAGTGCTGGAGTGGGAGGAGTGACAGAAGTGGCCTCCGGTGATTTAGTGCTTCCTGGTGAAGGTCACATTGAAGGAAGGATTTTTTTAACTGGAGGAATTAAAAGGAAGGGAGGGAGGGGTGTGAGGAGGCTAAGAAAGAGGGAGGAAGTAAGAGGATTGAGAGAGGGGAAAGGTTTGTCACAAATAATGGACTCACTGGGAACACAATCTGCCTCCTCTACTCTCTTCTTGTTCGGCCTTTGAATTCATTCAGACCGACAGCAATATAAGAAATAGCAAGAAGCAAAGAATAAAGGGGACATCAATTGAAAAAGGTGTCCTTTTGAAAAGCCTCACACAAGCGTATCTTCAATAATATGTTTTGGCATTGAAATCAAACACATAGATACTCTGTTTGAGTTAATATGCCATGAAAGGATAAACCCACGTGTTTCAAGTCTGAAGACTTTTGCTCGGCTAACTCGTCTACAAAAATCTGTCCAGAAAATAAATAAAAACATCCCCTAGCTGCCTTAAATCATAGCAAGACTGGAAAACACCCCAAAGAATGTGTGTTGTGTGAATCATCTTTTTCTGTAATATGTGTCAGTAAGGCATGTGCAGGGGGCATTCAGGAGGGTGTGTGTGTGTGTGTGTGTGTGTGTGGGTTGCTTGTGTTATAAACACCAGTGGAGTTTGTTTAATGCTCGGTATTGCTTTGGGAGCTGTCGTTACCAAGATACTCACGGATGTTAAGTGTGTGTGCAGCAAAGAGGAAAGAGTGTGAGTGGACACATTCGTGTGCATGTGTGTGAGCGATTACTATTCTTAATAGTCTACTGCTAACTTGTCCGTCCAGATTTCAAAAGCAGCTCGCCAGGAAGTGTATTTCCTGCTCAAGAGACTGATTCAGCAGCATCCAGCTGTTGTGTTTGTGTGGAGAGCATGGGAGACGGGGAGATGAGCTAACTGCCTGTTTTTTCCATACAACTCCTCAGTAGTTGTTTTCCAGGTGCCACAGACCCCCTTCCCCACCTCACCAGCCGAGGCCCCCACCAATCATTGCTCCCCCCTCTCCCCAGTTGCTCTTTTTTCACACTTTTAAGTAGGAAACTCCGGCTCCATAATTCCCCCCAGAACCCACGAAAGATCATATGCCCACGCTCTCCGTCTAAATTGTAATAATCTTTTAATATTTGTCTTTCTCGTCTGTGGTTATTCTGAACACTTCTATGTATGCAGTGTTGGAGTTGAATAAAGAGGGTTATAAGCTGTGTTGGCAGGGTTTTCATACATGCTTAAACAAAATCTGAGAAATAACTTAAAGTAATTATATGAGTACAAAGATCTTGGCTACTTTAGATTGTTACCTTACTGTTCTTTTCAATTCCCTTTTTAGACACAAATCTACATGGTTCACAAGTAACTGACCCTGACAGTTCCTCTCAATACACAGGAGGGTTGTATAGTAGAGAATAAGCCTGTGGTTAGTGGTTTTGGGCTATTAAAGAAGCCGTTTTTCACCACAGTATTCTACTGTAATTGTACTGTAATTGCATTAAGTATGGGCATGCATGTCTAGGCGGCAGGGTCGGACTGGGACTCTCGACCGGCCCACTTCGGTACCGCCGGCCCACCTCGGTACCGCAAGTAAATACTGCTAGTAAATTGTCGACGGGGGGGGGGGGGGGGGGGGGTTGTGACTTATCCGACCGACCCACTTCAGTACCGGCCCATCGGGATTCGTCCCGAACGTCCCGATGGCCAGTCCGCCGCGGGCACAGCTCTGTGTTGCCCCTGTGTGGGGGTCAGGAAAAACAGAGCGAGGGAGAATAAGGAAATAAGAAGTAAATTAAAAATAACTAGAAGTAATTTAAAGAGGGGGGGAGAGTATTAAACAAAACATTAAATAAAGGAAGTGAGGGAGACAAGGTCTACAGCACAATGTGTTGACCTAGTGAGGTCTGTGGCATATGACTTGCGTTTGTTTATTGCTTGACTTATTTCACTGTACAATGCCCTCCAACTAAAAGTTTTAAGTTGATAAAACTTATGAACCGTAAGCTACAAATTACTAAAATTAAAAACTGTATTCTACTTCCACAAGAACCACCTGAGGAGAATTTGCTTTAGGGAATGTAGTTCACAGTGTTGAGAAAGTGTCTTGTTTACGTCTTTATTGCCTATACAAACATAATGTATAATTGTCTCTGGAACACAAGCAAATGAAAACAGTGATGGAAAGCAACAGGTGTTTCCTCCTGCCGACACACCTGCCTATCTTTCACTGAGTCGTGATTAGTCAGCGAGGTCAGAGAACAGTCTTTGTGGCTCTGCCGTGACGAGAGAGGGTTTAACCTTCCACGCTTCCTCCTTTTGATCTGTGTATTTGATGTGGCAGGAAGTTAGGTGCTGTTTTAATGATTAAGCCCTCTTATCAGCTGTCTTCTGCATGAAGCTGGAGGGAGAGTGTCTTACACATATCCAATTCTATATATAAGCACATGGATACATGCACTCATATGCACTCACATTCACAGTTACCCAGTTCTTGTTAACCGCCTTAATGATTGACTTTCTGTTTCTCTGTTTTCCTTTTCCTACTTTTGCACCCTCTCTCCTCCTCCCTTCCCCCTCTATCTCCCTCCCTCTGCTGACTCGCAGGTGGTGTCCTCCTGTCAGAAAACCACACACTCCCCTCTGACACATGGCTGACAGCAGGAGACGGAAGGGAAGAGAGTGACTTCGGGACAGACAGAGATCCAGAAACACTCGCACAGAGAGAAAGAGGCAATCAGCCATCTGTGGTCAGTCCCCTGCTACTCTGCAGCTGTGTTAGAGTCAGCGAACGGTTCTCAGCGACGTCAGGATTTCAGACACCACGGAGTGAGATACAACTCATGCTCAGATGATGAGCCTCGGCTAGGGCAATGTTAAGGCCTCGCTGGCCTTGGATTAGGCCCCTGGGGCTGCTTCTTTGGAGGGGTGGCTGATACCCCAGCTGGATCTTCCGCTGTCGCCATCCTCTACAGCTGTCATTAGTGGCTAATGAGCTGCTGCTAGAGAGGAAACGGAGAAGGTGCCTGTGGAGAGAGGAGGTTCCTTACAGCTGTTATTAAGAGGCCTAGAGCTCTCAGACAAGGGAATTCTTCCTTATTTCTTCCTCTGCAAGAAAGTGAAGCCCTTTTAAAGCTCTTTGGATTCAAGGATGAAAGGATATATCGTCTGGACGTATTTTTTGTAGACATTTCTCTGTAAGATGGTAATTATGCAGTTGAAAGACTTTATTTTTTTTTCAGCTTAACTTTTTTTAAACTCTCAACTAAGAGAGAGATATAATCCATACATTTTTGGTTGCAGTAATACTGTTTTACACTTGACATTATTTTGACCTTCCTATGACCTGAAGCACCTTGGGCACCATGGCAGCAGCCTATCGTGTGGTAGTGAGCAGTGTGAGCTGCTACAACAGTGTGTGGTGGTGGACCCGGCGCACTCACGCCCACGCCGTGCACCTACTGCTCGGGGCCATGTTGGGGCGCTGTCCCAGGGCCTGGACTGCTCTGTCGCTCACCCACGGCACGTGTTCGGAGCTGCTTGTTGCGCCTGATGCTGTGTACACTGACCCAAATAACTCACTCATACACTCCCATAACATGATCACCCAACAACTTCCCCACCATGGTAAAATTACTGTCACCATGGATACTAGTTATAATGGTGGCCTAGAGAGGGCAGACAGCAGTGGAAATTTGTCATTAGGGGAGGAGAGCCCCACATGGCGAGGTAAAAAGCCTTCCAGTGGCGGAGGATCCACTGGGAACCTGAGCTCCTCTAGCAGTCTGAAGGACATTACGGAAGAGGCCATCAACCTGGCCAGTGGTAGAGTTAAAGAGTTTTCTTTTGATAAGCTCCGCCTCTCTTCCTCCAGTCATGTCACCTTCCGGAAAGGTCGTAAAGTCCGTCCTGACTCTCTCAGCCGCCGCTCCCACCGACCTGGAAATCATCTACGGCCACTTCAGCTCAAACGTCACCACAAACGGGACTGTTAACGGCATGACGAATGGCTCGGGTACGTCTAATGATGAGAACCTGCCGCCATTTGTACCGGGGAAAGTAGCAAGCCTGGAGGAGACGAAGCTAAAGGGCAGCACAGCCACTTTGTCGTCCATCGCCAAAATGAGTGCTGGATCAACAGGAAGCCTATCGAGTTTTGGGTCGTTGGACCAAAGTCTGAACACAATGGCCTCTTTGTACCGCAACACCCTGGGAGAGGAGAACCTGATTGCCCGTCTGCTGGAGAAAACACGAGCAGAGGCGGGCTCTGGAGCAGGCGGCGAGGACATCCGTGCCTGCCTTGATATCCTTCTTAAATGTTCTGAAGACTTAAAGAAATGCACCGACATCATCAAGCAGTGCATCAGACACAAAGGCGGCGATGGGTCGGATGATGGAGAAGCCAGTCCGGACAGTGTATATCGGGCCGTGATGACCCGACTCAGCTCCTATTTAAAGAGATTACCTCTGGAGCTGGAGGGAATAGGAAATTTGGGAGGTAGTGTGCCGGGTACGCCTGGAGGCGGGCACAGTGATCTTGCTGAGCTGGTCAGCACTCTTCACTCCTTTCAGCAGGGACCGTACTCTCCAATATTTGGCAATGAGCAACCCCCCTCGCTATGAGGATGTGGTGCTGTCACCGCCCATCCCAAAGATCGTTCCTCATTCTGCTTCCTCCTCATCCACCTCTTTGTCTTCTTTAAAGTCTGACTCCATCCATACGAAACCAATCCAAAGTTCCCCGTCCAGAGCCCACTCCACTTACCAATGGACTACAACATCCACACCCTCCTTCTATCACACAACACACGCTCTCTCTCCACCATCTATCACATGTTCTCCAGCCAGCTACTCACCAACACGCTCTCCCTCTCCTCTTCGTACCTCGCCCACCCCACCGTACACACACACTCCATCAGTTTCCCCCATGGAGGCTCTTTATATCGAGGAGGAAGAAGCAGATGGGGCAAAGACACCAGAACAATTTCCAAATCAGACACACGCTCCAACCAGAGGTGTGAATGCTATGCAGAACAACAATGGGATGACATTGGGTCAACACATGCAAATGTCCCATCCACAAACTTTCCATAACTCTCCAAATACTTTATCGGCCAGTACTGGCTACAGCCCCGCTTGGCCTTCCTCTGCCTCAGTCCCAGCAGTCTCACACAGGAATGATGACATTGACAAGCTGCTGATGGACTTGGAGAATCTGTCTCAGAGTATGAGCCACCCCAGAAACACTGAGCCACCACTTCCAGCCAAAACCAGGAAGAGAGAAGTAGGCAAGGCTATCACTTCCGTTGATGCCCTCACTAAGTCTAAAATGGCCCAGTTCGAAGCCCAAAAACCAGCCAGCCACTTAGCGATGAATGGCCCTACCTCCAGGACTGCACAGAGCCCAAGTCCCCCTCAGGGAGATAACAGTGTAGCTGTGGTGGGAGAGGAGGAGGATGGGGCACTGCTGCTGAGGATCCTGGAGAGCATTGAGAGTTTTGCCCAGGAGCTGGTGGATTCTGGGGCGGGGAGCACAGGGAGCGCTGAGAGGAAAAGTGGGAAGGAGCGGGAGGTGATGAGGCTCCTGCAGGATACAATGGCCACCACTGGCAGGGCTGATACCCCTGTGGAGAGCACAAGCCCAACACCTGCTCCCATTGCTCCATACATGCACACACATGCACCTACAAAAATACCAGCTATACCGCCAAAACGCTCCCTAGCAAATGCACCTGCAGTTTCACCGACACCTCTAATTGCTGTGTCTGAAGTTGCGTGCAATGCTCCATCCGAACCTGTCCCTAAACCTATACCTGAAGCTGCCCCAAACCTCTGCCTGCACCCATACCTGAGTCTATATCTGAGTCTACAGATACAGTTACAGAAGCCTCTACAGGAGCAGCTGATCCAACATCCCTCCCTGTAACGTCTGCATCTGCAAGCTTGCATTCCTCCCCGCATTCAGCTGAACCCTCACCTGTGGCAGCACCTGAAGCTCCAGCTCATGTTAGCATCCCCATTGCAGTAGCCTCAAGAGATGCTGATGTTGCCGTTGTTGACGCTGCTGCTGTGAGAGACACCGGGTCGACCCTCCTCATCCAGCAGACTCCAGAAGTGATCAGAGTAAGTGAAAGACACACCCTAAATGACATCCAGAGAGAACGTTAGACGGTTACTGTACTGTACAGTTCCACACTGTTAAAGCTGTATCAACAAACCCACACAAACAACATGAGTTACTGTAAGTGTGCAGTTTCAGTCGTTGGATTTTAAAAACCTCTAGGTTATGGTTTTAAAGGGATTTAGATCATGTAATTTCAGCGAACTGCACATCTGAGACCTTAATTATTATTCTTTTTTCTGGTAGACAACAATTAGTAATAATTAAATCCTGCTTCCTCTCGCTGAAACAGTAGCTTGCTGTTTTGTAGAAGGCAATATCACTTGCTATTTGTAATAAAGTACCACACAAATTGTGGAGTGGATATCAGCAAATGAGCTGATGACCTAAATCAAGAGTTATGATCAAAATTCACAGCAACAGGATCTAAATATGTCTTTAAATGTAACTGTTGCCATGGTGCAAGAAGCACACAGAGAGGCAGATCTGAGAGTGACTGCTGGGCATAGAGGAACAGAGAGGGGTTGAACATCATTAGATGGAGGATAGACAAGTCAAAGGAAAGCTTTGATTACGTCCAACACATTTGACATATAACGCCCAGGCAAGGATTTTATGGTTTTGACACAACGGGGTTGATGCCACTATAATTGATGTGCCGTGATGAACAGTATTCATTAGCTGCGATGAACACGCTGATAGTTTTTCCTATCTGGGATTTAATGAAAAGGCCACCGCTCTGAATCATGGAACAGATCAGCTCATTGTGTTAGGAGGAGTTCTTTGTTGACTTTTTCTGGTTTCTAACTTGTGCTTTGAACTGTGAATGTGTATATGTGAGTGTGTGCGTGCAGGCATGTGTGTGTGTGTGTGTGTGTTTACTCTCCTTTCCACCCTGGGGAATATTTAAAGGTAATTTAGTGTTGTGCTAAAGAGTGAGAGAGGGTAGGGCAATTGGCGTGTGTGTGTGTTTGTGTGCGTGTGCGTGTGCATGACACACTGACAGGAATAAACTTAGAAAGGGGGGTTACCTCAGCTTGTCTCTGATGTGGGTGTTAAACAACACATTGTGGATTTAGCTAATTACCTGTGACAGACAAAAACACATTAGTACAGACACAGCATGTAATCATTACTGCCTCGCTCCTCTGATTTTTCTCCTTTGCTAATTTGCTTATTTTTTTGGCTCTCCCTCCTTGTCCACACCAGTTTCCCGCCGCTGTTTGTGTGTTTATTTCCTGAGCGGTGTAACCTTATGCCCTGCCTACATGTAGGGCACCTATTTATGAGGTTACCATGGTTGCCGCCACAGCCAGAAAGGAACAGCTAGCAACCGAATAATATCACACAATTTCATTCCTCATCGTCCTTGTTCTGCCTATCCGTCTCTCCTTCCTCTCTGTTTTCTGCTGCTCTGCCACCACATTTCTTGGAAGCCTTTCTGACATCCTTCTGTCTACTTTTTCCTCTCTTTTCCTGCATCAGTGCCCTTTTGTTGTTCCTCCTGGGTGTCCTTCTTTCACCTGTGTTGGGGCTACATTGACCAAAACTCCTCCTCCCTCCCTGTGATTGGATGTTGTGTTATTTTGAGAGCATTGAATAACAGTTGTTGCTGTGTGCAGGGCAGAGCAACCCAATAATAGGTGCTGATTGGAGCACAGCAGTGGAGGGGAGGAGGGCGGGGCAGGTGGGATAGGGTGGGGGGGGCATCTGTTGGCAAACTGAGTGTTAATGGTATCGTTACCCCCTCCAGCCCCCTCTACCCCTGGCAGTCATAGGTGTGAGGAAGACCTAAATCTGTCCACCCCTCTGTACTATGGCATCCCGCTAACAGACTCACTGTCGCCACAGTGTAAATGGACCTGCATATGTGTGTGTGTGTGTGTGTGTGTCAGAGAGATGGTGTGTACATGTTTGTTTTTGTCCAAAATATGCATCCAGGTTTTATTACATGTCCAGGGGTTAAAAAATGTGTGCATTTACATATGTGTTCATGCATGTTAATGTGCGTACAGGTGTTTTCACATGAATCCCATTTGAATGCATGTGTGCTTGACCAAGCATGTGTCTGTTTGTTGGCCTGAGGGTAAGTTGACCCAGTGCTACTGTGGGTCACAGCTGAGTTTCGGAATAGCTCTCTGACACCCAATACCAAACGCTGGCTCTCTGGGAATTATGCTAATATTCCCCAGCGCCAACCCCGCCTCCAACCTCCAGCCTCAGTTTCCCATCAAACTGTCAGTCAAACTATAAACAAGACGAGGCCACCTCACACACAAGTGAGAAAATGCCCTTGGACCCTCATGCACAACTACTTACACACTCCACCTTGGAGATTTGTAGTGTTTCCCTTGGCATTGCCGTGGGTTTCATGGGAAGCTCTGCTAAGCCCCCTGGGATGACACTGGCCTGAGGTAGCATCCTCATCTGTGTGCCTGCATTTGTGCACAAGTGTGTTTATTGTTGATCCTGCTGCTGACAGACTAATACAGCGCTTTCTGCACCTGTCAGAGCAGACCCATTAATATCCATGGAGACAAGGAAGCGAGCTGATATAAATCAGAGGCAAGGACGCAACAGTCAAACTCAGAGCGGGGGGATGTGGCAGCAGTGATGCTGGGACTCCAGTTGGCTAAATCCTTTAGTGCTACTTGAGGTCAGTGTGGCCTTGCAGTGGCAGTTCGTCTGTTTTCTCTTCCCTGTCTCTGTTTTTGGCAAACACGGGAAGAGACATTTAAGATCACGTTTCCCTGCACTTAAATCTGACCTGAATGTTTTTGTTTCAGTGTGGCTGTCCAGTGGCCAATGGTGACATGATTTACACACGATCACACCCATACACGTACTCTCCCTGGCTGTAGCCAGAGCTGACATTTGATTGGCTTAATTAACCCACTGCTGATTTCAGTGTATTTGCTGTGGATTGTGTTGCTAATAAAATAGCTGCTCCATTACAGCTGTAGTTAGGGTGTGCTGGATACTCCCCCCAAGAAATTGCTAAAATAGTTTGTGTTACTTCACCTCATGCGTTGTCCATACTTGAGTCTTGGGTCATCCTCCGCTGAAAATATGTTTTCAAACTGTAACTGCTAAGATGTCTTTTAGCGGATACATTTTCATTTATAGCATCAATGTGACAAAAACATTGTGTGAGTTTTTGAGCCATATCAAAATTTTCATTTGCGAAATCACACACCCCTAAAGCTAGAAGAATATTACAGCCAACCCAGACTCCAGGCTAAATTAAGCACAGTCTGTACCTATGCTGTGTCATCTGGTCAGTAAACGTTTTGTAATTCACTTAATGATAGTAGAATTAGTCCGTCAAGAAACCTGATCCTCATATTCATACAGTTTCTTATTTTCTCCTCTGCAAATAACAGTGCGACTGTATTGGTCATGAGTCACTGCCTTCATTAAAGTGGGCATAACACAGCTGGTTGTTAAGGAAGAGATGAGTGAATTTTGCAGCACATATTTTAAGCTAATTTATGAAAGGAACTCGTTAACCTTTAGACAGAAACGTGCTACTTTTTGTCACAAGGAGCGTCGAAAGGAGCATAGAATGAGTGGTAGAGAAACCCGTGGACATAGTTAGGAAATAACAGGAAGACAGGAAAGAGGAATGAATGAGACTGTCTGTGTGAGACAGCGGGACAGGGACTCGTTTTTGCCTGAGAAGTTCACTCAGAGAAAATAGGAATTCAAAGGTAGTCATAGAAGAAGAGGAACAAGCAAAGAAAAAGAACGGAGATGAGAAAAAGGACTCATGGTGCTGCTGGGGGAGGGGATGGTGTTAGCCAGTGTGTGGAGGGGGGGGGGGGCTGGAGCGTACAGTTGTTGACTTTGGGTCGACTGAGTATGACATCATTCCTCGGCTGATTCCACAGGAAATAAGGTCACAGTGGGAGTCTCGGCCGAGCGGGGAAAGACGCCCGTTTCAAGCTAGGTGCACAAGCACACAGATGAATGCATTCAATTATACACGCACACGCACGCACACACACACACACGCACACACACAATGCACTCCCAAACTGGGGCTTGTGTTTCCAACATGGTTCACACCATCCAATTTTAACCTGAACAATTAAATATTCTTCCATACACTCAAAGCACACACAGAAAATGAACAGTTAACTTTACATTTGGCAGGGATACATTTACACACACACACACACACACACACACACACACGCACACACGCACGCACGCACGCGCACACACACACACACACACACACACACACACATACCATGTATACATCACTTCAGGGGACATTACATTGACTTACATGCATTTCCTGGAGACTTATCCTAACCTTAACCATAACCAACACATGCCTAACCCTTACCCTTAACCTTACCAAGTCTTCACCCTAAAATTAATGATTCCCCTCATGGGGACCTCCAATGTGTCTCCATAAGGGAGGCGAGTCCCCACACGTGACTATGTAAACAGATTTAGGTCCCCACAAGTATAGTAATGCTAGACCACACACGCACACGCACACACACACACACACACACACACACACACACACACACACACACACACACACACACACACACACACACAGCACTTTTAAGCAAGTGACATCATCATTCACCACTCCCACTGCCTGCTGGGATAGCATCCAGCAGCAGCTAGTGCACTCTCGATGCTTGTACGCACACACACATGTGCAAGTCACTTTTTAATCTGAAATGATTTGCGCTTAGTGGGAGGCTTTGCTGCGTAAGTGTTTGGGCCTCCCTCTCTGTCACCATGGAAACCGCCACAACATGTTTATAAGTAGTTGATGGGACTCCCCTTACTCTGAATATCAGTTGTGCAATCAGACTGGCTGATTGGGGGGGCTCCCCCGCAGAACCCCGGCACCAGGCGAGATCAAATGGAGACTGGATGTGTTTTATTTCAGAACTCTGACTGTGTTGATGTGGGTGTGGCGGATTGTGTGAACTTTTACTGTGTTTGAGACGGCGTGTGTTGCAAAATGTTCCAGGACATTATGACTCGTTAGAAGCTTGGGTGTCAACCGCTCACCCCACCCATCTCCTTAGCCTCCCTTTTTAAATTCACCCTTTAAACTCACCCTTCACCCAGCTCCACACAAACTGGGCCAAGGTTTTTCCCAAAATCAGCTAATCAAGAAGAGAGATGTGAAAGAGCATTCCACTTAATCTGCCTGTGTCTTATATTAAAGGGGCCCTATTATGCAAATGTTCAGGTCCATATTTGTATTTTTTTCCTCTACTGTGAC
The DNA here is from genome assembly GCF_902827175.1 of Gymnodraco acuticeps. Lineage (NCBI taxonomy): Eukaryota > Metazoa > Chordata > Actinopteri > Perciformes > Bathydraconidae > Gymnodraco > Gymnodraco acuticeps. Next base: position 313,242 of record NW_022990957.1, read on the forward strand.
ACGTTTACATTCTTCAATTTTCAATAAGGGCTTTATTTTCCTTGAATGTCCCGCCCCTTAGCCAATCACGTACAATATGTCCGAGTCCTAGCCGATAGAAGCATTAGTGTTACATGGTGATGTGACGACGTTAGGGAAGTAAACAAAGGAGTCCAATGGAGGCGTTTCAGGCAGGAGGGGAGTGTGTGGGAGAGAACATCCTTCTGGGGGGGAACTTTGGGATTTCATACATACATGAAAATCTATTATCACACACTACAGGAAAGGGAAAACCCCCCAAAAGCACAATAAGACCCCTTTTATAAGTAGTAATTGCACCTCTTGTAGAATGTAACTTAGTTGCTTTTATAAAAATTATAATTGGAGCAATGGTTTACCACTTTGAATATCTTTGATAAATATATGGTTTTCATTTAATCAGACCCGCTCACTCAATCAGCCAAGGGTTCAAGAATATTGCCAGAAGAGACGAGTGATTTGAGAGGATGAGTGAACAGAAAGCAGCATCTTCTGTCAGGTTCCCAGCTCACCTGGTAGGCCTGTAAGTGTTGGACATATTTGAGATCATGAAACGCAGAAAGCTGCTACCCTCTAGCGACCCTCAGCCTTCACTGTTCCAGAGAACACAGTGTCGGCTTGCAGGCCAACCTCAACTCTGATTTTTGATATGAAAAGGATCTAGCTCCATCTACAGGATGCTCTGTGAACTAACACTAGTGTGTCAAGATCTAAATCTGAATCACTTGTATTCCCCAGGAAGGTTTTAACATTCTTTTCAATGTTTATGTTATTTTCCATGCGTTTAACTGGGAGGTTTTCTTCAGTTTTAGGGCGTATTGTGTTAAACATTGCCCCCATTTTTTTTACATTATGACTATGAGACTGTTGGGAGGAAAGGGTGGTGCAAGAAACATTACTATCGTGTGTCAGAGAGAATAGATTCTAAAGGCTATTGTTTCTGTTGAATTCCTGAATTATTTAGTTTCCTTGGATAATATTGCCCAAGGTGCATGGCAACATTATGTTACGGTGGTTTGTTTGGGGCAAACACACTTGTCCAACACACATTTTAGTATTCAAGTGTGGATTTAAAAAAAAAAACTGGGTTTAAAGAGAGTGAAAATACAAAAACAGTCAGTATGACAAAACTCCTGCTGGCAGTGTTTTTTGTTGTTGAAAAACAATCATCGTCAGTCGAACAAAATACTGTTACAGCACTGATTTACAATTTGTTTTACATATAAAGTGAAATGATATGATTATTTCTAAATGTAAATCTGTTTAAATTGTTAGAAACAGTAAACAATTAAAAGTCAGGCAGCTAATAATAAAATCAATTTTCATCAGATGGAAGATCATTTGCTGAGATTTGCTGTAAATTCTGGCAGTGGCTACTGTAGTGGCTATTTGTCAATAACAATAAAACTTCAAAAGGCCACTGAGGCACCAGGTATAGTGGATCTTACGCAGATCATGAGTTGGTAATGAGTCCATTGTCCAGACAAGGCATCGACGTTTTTGTGGTATTTTATTAGCTTCACCTTGGCAAGAACAATACAGCAAAAGGTGTTGAAATGTTTGCTGAACTCAGCCCTGACACTGGTAACAAACCATAGACCCTTCCCGGTGCCCACTGACTGCTGCTGTGCCCTGATTGACTTAAATAAACCCAGCTGTGTGCCCAAATTGACCCATCACCTTCAAATAAAAGCATTCTAGCTGGAACACAACTTAACTTAAATAATATGGCTGTAAATTAATTAATTCTACAAAACAAAAAATAACAAATAAATACATTAAATAAATGTGAAAAATACTGAATAGCTTCCACAGCTACTTCTACATGCTGACACATTTCTCCCTACGAACATTTCTGTCGTTATTTAGTCTTCTATCTGAAAATAATAAGAAATAGGAGCTGATCTGCTCTGCCATTGGCTGTGATTGAGTAAGTCAGAAGAGTTGGTTTTCAAATAAAACCACGAGATGTAAGTCCAGAGATTGTATTACTTTTAGATTTGATCTGCATGAAACATATCGGGGAGGAACACACACAATAAAAAGGTAGGTTGAAGAAAAAGTAGGTTTGTTCTCTGTGTTCTTTACTGTCCAAAGATGTAAAGTTATGATATATCTGTGACTATATAAAGACATTGTATTGGATATACTTGTAATTAAACGCTCACAATCGTTTGAAGTCTCTTACTGCATTCTGGTGACAGCTCTCTCCCTGCAGCTCCGGGCTGAGGCTCATCTCTATTGCTGATGTAGGATTAGCTCACTAACTCCAAATCTTAAGATAGCATGGGAAGGTAATGCAAAACCTACCCTGGTAGCTATGTGTATAAATATGAAAAGCCATGCTGACCAAGGAAGGCCTGGAGTTTGTTGTTATTAAAGATGACTTGTTGACAGGCTGTTTTTTACAAGAGGGGGAGGGGTGAGATTCTCCCGTCAGATGATATGGTATTTTAAATAGGCAGTCTAGTATGGATTTCTATGAATATTTTTACAACATGAGACTTGTTAAGGAAGTTGTATTGGCTTAAACTTCATGTTTCATTCATGTCTTTAATGAGTTGCAGCTGTTCAGAATGACATACTCGGAGAATGCATGTGGATGATATTTTCAGCCGATATCAGGTTGTCACAGATATATTTTTGTTGGCCTGTACAGTATGTTGCCAAATATGCAAAAGGAAGCGGCAAAGCTATTAACAACTAAATAAAAGTTTGGTAGTATTTAAAGCTCACGTTAAATATTTGAACCTTACAAAAACCAAAGTGTCAAAATTACAAATCATAGTTTTTTACTATTTTTTTACACTGGAGCAGAAATGTAGAAATTCATTAAGTAAAAATAATCTGTCAAATAACTCCTGACAAACCCATTCTTTATACATAGCTGTTTTATATGGAAATACCGACATAACGTATTATTAAATAGCTTTAGATGTGCAGATGTTGTTATTGTCGGACAAGCTGCTGGATTTCCTCTCGTAGGACATGATAATCGCCAAAATTAACAAGTCACCTGACAGTATCTTGGTTTGTTTGCAAAAAGCCATTGAGAACAGGAACCAGACCAGAACTAAAATGTAACAACATATACTTTTTTCCTAAATTACAGGTGTAAAAGCACTTTAGAGTATCCCCAGATATTTTGTGACATTTTTAGTATTTTAAATACTGGACTTTTGGCTGCTGTGCTACTTGAGCTTGTGACATTTTTATTACAGGAGAGCCTCTGCCTCCGCTCAGACAGATACAGACAGCTTCAGCAGCTGTTTCTCTCACGGTTCCCATGTTATCCTCCTCTCATTCGGATGTGAGGTAGACCGTGACAGGGACTGATTCACTTCATCTATTTCAGAGGCACCCGGTTCATTCTCCGCAGTTTTAGAGAGGAGGTTCCCAAGGCAACTTTGTGTGTGTGTGTGTGTGTGTGTGTGTGTGTGTGTGTGTGTGTGTGTGTGTGTGTGTGTGTGTGTGTGTGTGTGTGTGTGTGTGTGTGTGTGTGTGTTGTGTGTGTGTGTGTGTGTGTGTGTGTGTGTGTGTGTGTGTGTGTGTGTGTGGTGTGTGTGTGGTGTGTGTGTGTGTGTGTGTGTGTGTGTGTTTGTGTGTGTGTGTGTGTGTGTGTGTGTGTGTGTGTGTGTGTGTATCCATCTTTAGAGGAAGTGAGACTGGGAAATAAAGAACGGAGCTGCGATGTGAACTGCGTTTCCTGCTGTTGGCACGGTAACCCTGGGAGCATTCCACCCGCCACTCAATCCAGGGAAGGGGTTATCGCCATGGAGATGGCATTTGGCAGGCCTTTTCTAAAGTGTGTGTGCGTGTATAATCACAGAAATAAGGAGGGAGATCTGCCTCAGTAATATCAAGTTTAAACTTGATTTGCCGCCGGTGGGCAGTTTGTATCACTGCTAGTGATACAAATATTTCCTTTTTTTGTGTTAAAAACGTCTCCATTTAGTTGATTTCTCCACAGTTTCAAAACCACTGTGTTGTATTTAGAGGAATTTGTTTTTAGCATTTTGCACAAACATTTTCAAAGTAATTATAAAGCGCCTTTAAGTATATCTAATAACTTTACGTCAGTGAGAGTTTGTAAGTTGGATAATTTAACAATAAGTAAAAGTATAAGGTTTAAAGTACAATACCTCCGTGAGTCTGAGTCCCTCACCCTGTTCCAGTCCCGCCTCAAAACCCACCCTCTTCAACTCTGTATCCATAAGCCCCCCCCCCCCCCCTCTCAACCAACTTCCTCCTGACTGCTTTTCTGTTTTGTTTTGTTTCTTTGTTTCTTTTTGCTTTGTTTTGTTTTGTTTGTCTACCCTCCCTCCCAAATGTAAAGCGTCTTTGGGTTCAAGAAAAGCGCAATAGAAATACAATTATTATTATTAAAGTAATCAATCAGTCTAGTTAAATTCCTGATTATTACTCTGAATCGTGTGTGTGTGTGTGTGTGTGTGTGTGTGTGTGTGTGTGTGTGTGTGTGTGTGTGTGTGTGTGTGTGTGTGTGTGTGTGTGTGTGTGTGTGTGGTGTGTGGTGTGTGTGTGTGTGTGTGTGTGTGTGTGTGGTGTGTGTGTGTGTGTGTGTGTGTGTGTGTGTGTGTGTGTGTGTGTGTGTGTGTGTGTGTGTGTGTGTGTGTGTGTGTGTGTGTGTGTGTGTGTGTGTGTGTGTGTGTGTGTGTGTGTGTGTGGTCACGTGCGCAGATAAGTGTGAAGTCTGCCTGGTACCTGAAGCAGAAATAAGTATGAAATCGGTTGCTATATTTACACAGATACATTTACACACAGCAGACAGCCACTTTCACTGAGCTAGTGTGTGTGTGTGTGTGTGTGTGTGTGTTTAGGAAGTTGTTATGTTCTCACATTTCAACTTGTATCAAAAGAATGGAGAAAGCGGATCCAGTTCAGTGAAAACTTGCACACCCACACATAAATGATCAATGCTCATGTCTTTCTAAAAACCCTATTAGGGCCATGTGTCCACTTCAGTGGGTTTTTAACAGTTGCCGCTTGACAACCGATCCTTTGCTCCGGACCTTCTGCTCCGACCATCACGCATGTATTTGATCAATGGCGTGAAGGCTGCTGACTCACCTGTTCCTGTAGCACTGGGGTTGGATTAGTTCTGTGTGACGTAACACTCAACACACACTCGTACACACCTGTTGCCTACACACATAACACCCCCTTCAACATCCATCAGTCCTTTCTGCCCTCTCTTTCACATTCCCCTTACCATCTCTGCCTCGCTCTACTCTTGCTAACCCAGCATCTTAAAGCAATACATGCATTTTGATATACAGTGCTCAATTTGCTACTTCAACTATAGGAACTATGATTATCAAAATCATTCACCATCAACATGCTGCTTCATAATAATATAATAATACTTCATTCATATAGCACACTTTAAAAATCTAATTCAATGAGCATATTGAATAAAATATGGTAATGTGAAAAAAAGGTTAAGAGGATAAAATAATAGAAAAATGCTTCAGTACCACTTCTTAATATAAGTACAACAAATATATCTTATTAAACATAATTGAACAGTTCACATTTTGAGGCATTGCTGTTTCTGAATGGATCTTTCATTGAAAAATACAGACTTTTAACAGTATCAAATAATAGCAGTTTACATGTAATTCTTATTTAGCCTTGGTGCTTGTATTGATCTTAAAGCTTAACGGGTCCAAACAGGTAACTTTTTGCATATTGTAGTGTATTTCTAAACTTTGGATTAATCGGTTTTGAACCAAAAAGTGTCTATAAAACTATACTAATTGAGGGGTATTCAGTGTTTCCCACAGAATTAGATTTTTTTTATTAGAAAAATTAGACCCCCCCCCGGCAAGTGAAGCCAAAGGCCCCTTAATCTATTCGGGTGGCCCACGCATCCACCCCCCCCCCCCCTCAAATAAGAAAATACATGCGAGTTCATGGCTACTACAACGTTCTTGTTGCTCTGTGTTGCGTTGTTAATGAGTGAGACACACCGGAGTTGAGGATCTGTGGGGTTTATTCTCCCAAAGATATAATTTACAATTTAGCAGACGCCTTATTCCAAAGCGACTTACAATGACCAATTACAGGGACATTCTCCCTTGAGTAACTGAGGGCTAAGTGCCTTACTCAAGGACACACTAGTAGTGGTGTTCCAGGCGGATTTGAACTCGCAACCTTCCGATCATCAGCCCACCTCACTATCCATGATTAGACCACCAAAAAAAAAAATTAAACTTATTATTTCCTTTTTTTTATGAGATCCATTTGTGGCGGACGATATTTATTTGTGGCGGCCCGCTAATCAATGCATGGGAAACACTTGTTGTGTCACTAGAGATTCTGATCAATTCAAGTCAAATGTTCGCTCTTCTTTTAGCTTTGTTTTGGTCTCCTCCAGTTGGTTACCTTCAACTTTGGTAATGCTATTGGTAGCTCATCTGGGTGGACACTGGTCTCACCCACACATCACTTCTGACCTTATGTGTCCCTCCCGTTTGGAACAGTTTGTCCCAAGACAAATCCATATCCATGTGACCTGAGCAGACTGCAGCCACTGCCCAACAAACTGTAGTGAAACTTCGAAGAATCTTTTAGAGCGTTTGTTTTCATACCATCCGCACAGTCCTGGGTTAAGTAATTCATGTGATAGGTTATTTAGTTGTTGTGACATGTTTTTAAAAGAATGCGTGAAGTTTAACACTTAAGATGAAATCAGAGGCTGGTATTAGGACCAAGCAGATCCTTTTTCTGAGAGACAGAGTTACAGCGACTGTCAGTCAGAGAGGAAAAGAGCACACAGCTGCCCTATGGCATCTGTCCTGGCTCCCTTTACACACACACACACAACACACAACACACACACACACACACACACACACACCACACACACACACACACAACACACACACACACACACACACACACACACACACACACACACACACACACACACACACACACACACACACACACACCACAGAGATTTATGGTACCACAAGTGCATCGCTACAGTTGAGAGGAAGTGGTGGGAACTCTCAGTGATCAGACCGAGCAGCAGAGAAAGGGAGAGTGAAAGAGAGAGAGGAAAATGGGAGAGAGGGGTGAGAGATTCCACATGACCTGCAAGCATAGTGAGATGGCAGTCCATAGATGTTTGTCGATAGACATGAGATAGTGATTGTATAATGTTTCTTACAGTAGCACGGAGGTGAGAAGTGGCCAGAAAGAAGACTGTGTGTGTGTGTGATCGGTATGTGACCTTGGCTTCAGTACAGAGTCCAGTTGTTCCAAATAATTCAGTAGGGCGTACAGGGAGCTGAGAGGAGTTACCCTAAAAACCCAAGGTGACTCACTTATTTATCTGCTGTTATCAACACAACATGTTGACAATGATGCAGAGACGTTAACAGCTTACAAAGGGATGAAACACATAGTGAAATATAGGTCACAAGGGCAGCAGGAACAAGGAGTCCCGTGGATTAAACAACATCCAAATATAATACGAAAACAGGAATAGAAGCATAGTAACAGAAAGAAAATCACAAGAAAAGATTCAGGATGTAGACAAATGCAGTGTACCAACATTTAAGTGTTCCTGTTGTGGGAAATCACATCATTTAGGTTTTTGGAACGTTTGTTACCCTGTCGACTTTCATGACCCCAGATTGTTTGAAAGTCTGTTTCTGAAAAGTATATGTAATGTAATGTAGAAATGAATATTTCTGCTCTTAAATATATCCTTCTGTTACTTTATATAGAGAGACCATCATAGCACTAGAGGGCACTTGACTCTCGTGAATTCTGTGTTTACTGCACAAGCAGATGCTAAGAAAGTGACCTCTTCCTTGTCTTTTACAGTTAGCAGCAAGCATTGAGTCCATGGTACAGTATGTGTAAGCAGTGATATGGCACACATTTGGTGTATTGTCTTAGTCTTAGAGGGACCCGTCTTAGAGGTTTCAAATGGGTTACGCCTGTGCTGAGGCGCTGTCAGGCTTCAGGTTGGTGTTTCTTGGCACTGAAGAGGTCTGATCTGGCAGCAGAGCTGGGTGAAAGGGCAGCCTCTGCAACCTACTTTTATTTACTATTATCTAGTATCATGCTATTTCCAAGGGTGTAAAGGCTTGCTTTATGTGTAAGAATTTGATCACAACTACTAGATTTAAATGTAGCAACTACGTACCAAAGCATTACGAAAGGAATCTAAAATTAAGTATTTTCGCAGGGTGTCATTAATGAATTACTTAAATTAGGTCATCATCCTACTTCTGACATTTTAAAGACCAACAATTAAATAATGAATCAAGAAGATAACTGTCAAATCAAATCAAAATGGAAAATAATTACTTATTACATGTTTGGATGAGTGTGTTTTACCAATTTTCTGACACTTTATCAACTCATAGCTTATTTAAATATGAGTAACAGTCATTATTATTTTGATCAGCTCTCATAGAGATTATATAAATGTTTTAACAAAGGGAATGTGGCTCTAAGTTTCTAAGCAAGCCCTTGCTTAGGCATTACTGTATGTCAACAGATATTACAACAGGTGCTTGCCCGCCTGATTCACCACTCCATCCCTAAATTACCGCTATGAAAATAATTCAGCTCACTTGTCCATCCCACTCGTGCTGAAAAAGCTTTCCTGTCGGCAGTAAAATGATTGGGATCCCTCACTTTGAGTTGTCCATTTCCCACTGGCTAAATTTAGTAAAGGCAGAGTCTGAGGAGGGCTCAGATCCTGCAAAACGACTACACACAGATATGCAACATGGTGCCCTGCCCTGGTGTCAGGTGGTGTTGTGTGGTGTGTGTGTGGGTGTGTGTGTGTGTGTGTGTGTGTGTGTGTGGTGTGTTGTGTGTGTGTGTGGTGTGTGTGTGTGTGTGTGTGTGTGTGTGTGTGTGGTGGGTGTGTGTGTGTGTGGTTGTGTGTGTGTGTGTGTGTGTGTGGTGTGTGTGTGTGTGTGTGTGTGTGTGTGTGTGTGTGTGTGTGTGTGTGTGTGTGTGTGTGTGTGTTGGTGTGTGTGTTTGTTGTGTGTGTGTGTGTTGCCAGCCCCCCAGCATGGCTCATGTTTCTCAGTTGCAGTCTGTCAGAGATCAGCTTGGAGCGGCAGGGCACCAGTGAGGCTACACCAAATACATCCATCCTGAGCTGACAGGGGGGACATCACAGGCTTTCTACCCCAGAGAGAAGCTGCTGTTTGGGGCTGAGGTTTGGTCATAAAACAGCCCAGTACCATGGTCCTGCTTCCCGGCCTTCACAGCAGCACGGGAGTCTTAAGGAACATCTCTTTGCACAGAAACACTGCTGGATTACTTCGTTACAGGACACAGCTTTGGGAGCCTGTACATGCGAGTGGAGGAGAAACATGTTGGTGATTGTCAAGAGCGTGAAATCACACACATGCTTTCCTGAGGTGTTTGTCCGTTTTTCTTTTTTGGTTAGTGGATATCTGAGCTGTTCAGGGAACTTATTTTCCAAAAGCTCCCTCGGTTTCTACTCAACGGTTGTTTAAGTTGCTGGACAAGCTGGTCCGTTTGTAGTCGGCGTGTCAGTAGCCCGCCCCCGGTGGCCGTGCCTGGTGCGGGGTTACGCGTCTCGTCCCCCACCATGATGATCAAGGAGGGCGTCGTTACGTGGAAGACCCTGATCTGAGAGGGGAGCTGGCCTTTCTGGCTAAGGGGTGTGACTTTGTCCTCCCCTCTCGCTTCAAGAAGAGACTAAAGTCCTTCCAGCAGCAACAGGTCAGTCGGTGCATCGAGCAGGATGGACAGGTGCAGCGCTGGACGTGCACCCATAATGCAAACTCATGAGAAATATGAAGTCGCACAACAATATCCTCAAATCCTTCTACTAATCTTTTAATTGATATCTCTCTTTTCCTCTTTGGTCTCTCTTTCACATACACTTGTTTGTATATGATACACATCAAAAGCTTACAGTAGATTATTCTTGTTGCTTTCATACAAACCAGAATGACATGCCAGGGACGACAGACTATTCTGAGGCAGATACCAGCAGGATATTAATAGGGCAGATGGTGCAGGAATAGAGTGATAGAATGAACTCTTTGCAGACGGGCGGGGGGGAGGGGGGGGAAGACCGATACAGCTGTCCTGCACACACACACACACACACACACACACACACACACACACACACACACACACACACACACACACACACACACACACACACACACACACACACACACACACACAGTATGGCAGCCCTCAGGAAGTCACACACCAGGCCTCAGGGAGCTCCTGCTCCATCTCACTGAATAGTTCTGATTGAAACAGTGCTATTAAATACTGCTTTCGGGTCTTTCCATTTCCCATTTTAAAAGCTCTACCTTTTTTACGTTATCATCTTGAACCGCAGCAATAGTCTTGAATTGGATATCTCTTTATCATTGCAAATATGATACATTTGTCTTGTTTTTAGATTTTTTTGAAATATCTTGGTGTTCAAATTATTCTTCTGAAGACAGTCACCATATTTTGTTTCATGAAGTGAGTCTTGTGTTAGGTTTCAAATCAAGATGGTAACAGTAACCCACGAAAGCAGTTTTCTCAAATTTGTCATCTCCTCCTTTTTCTAATTCGTTTGGTGTTTAAGCTAAAAGGGCCACGTCCAAGTGTTTATTTAACCTTTTTAGTCACTTAAGATTACAGAGTAGAATATATTAAGTTAAACCCAACATAGTTGCAACAGATGGCACGAGCCATCTGGAGATTTTATGACATCAATTTAAAAAGAGCTGACTATAAAACAAGTCTCTTGTTGTTTGTACTCTATTTATGACCCACTGGGATTTTCCACCACATCCCTTGATCCTCGTAAAGTTACGTTGTACACTGTATATAGTTGTACATTAAAAGGAATTTTGATTTCTAAAAATGTTTGGATCAAGTCAAAATCAGGCAGCGATTTCACTCTAAAGTCGATATTTTAAATGAAATGTGCAAAGTATAGCTCAGAAACAAGTCCCATCAATCACTCTGTACCTCACCTGTAGGTGTTTCAGTCATTAGCATGCTGTCTATGAAAGATGTTGCATTAGTTTATTTCTAGCTTTCCTTTAAGATTTGGTTCACAGACTATATTAAAAAAAAGATTCAAATCAACTCCTTTCTTGTTACAGATTACAGATTAAAAAGAGTTGCAGATATGAGTTGTAGAGTTCCCACTCCAGCTATCACTCCTGACCCTGCTTGTCATTTAGATAGATAGATAGATAGATAGATAGATAGATAGATGGATGGATAGTAAGATAGATGGATAGATATATAGATAGTTAGATAGATAGATGGATAGATAGATGGATAGATGGATAGAGTGATAGATAGATAGATAGAT